>NW_004524582.1:14620889-14625484 GCF_000260255.1 Octodon degus
GTTGTTTCCAGGATTTAGATATGAAAAAATGTGCTGCTATAAACATGGGTGCATAAATATCACTGTTGTATGAGGTTTTCAGATAGAAGGCCTTTGTCAGAGTGACAGTAGGCTACAATTTCTTCCCAGTTTGTGTGACTTTTTTCTCAGTCGTAGTTTTGCTTTGAAGTGCAGAAACTTTCCAAAAAGATGAGATCCCAGTTGTTGAGTCTTGGAAGTATTTCCCACACAGTTTTATTTTTGTTCATGAACCCTCAACCTACCCCTATGTCTTTAAGATTTCTACCAATAGTTTCCTACAGAAGATTTAGTGTTTCTGTTTTAGTATTTAAATTTTAATCCATTTTGACAGTAGTCATTTATCTGTATGGTTATAGGCACGTGTCTAGTTTTAGCCTTCAACTTTTGGAAAGCCAGTTTTTCCAGCACCATTTATTAAATAAGCTCTCTGTCTTACAGGGAATATTAGTGCATTTGTAGTTGTGTCTGCATCTTCTAATCTGTTCCATTGATCATCAGGTCTGTCTCTATGCCAGTGGCATGTTGATTATATCACAGTATCTTTTTAGCATAATTTCAGGTCAGGGATTATGATACCTCCTGCCTTTCCTTAGTTTCCAAGGATTGCTTTTAATATTCTGGGTCTCTTCTTGTTCCAAATGAATTTGAGGAAAATTTTCTCAAGCTCTGCGAGGTATACTAATGGTATTCTAATAGGGATTACATGGAATCTGTATAACAATTTTGGGAGGATGGCTACTTTCACAATGTTGATTCTTCCTATCAAGGAGTATGGAATATTTTCCCATTTTCTCAAATCCTCTTTAATCTCCTTTCTCAGAGTACCATAATTGACACTGTGTATGTCTTTTATGACCTTTGTGAGATAGATTCCTAAGTATTTCATTTTTTATGTTATTGTGAAAGATGTGGTTTCCCTAACTTCTCTCTCAGTGTGTTCATTGATTATGTACAAAAATGCTACTGATTTTGGATGTTGACTGTGTGTCTTGCTACATTGCTGAATTTGGTGATTAAATCTAGAGGACTCTTGTGGAGTTTTGGGGGTCCACTATGCAAAGGATCAGGTCATCTGCAGATAATGATAATTTCTCTTCTTTTCCAATCCTTATTTCTTTTATTTTTCTCTCTTATCTAATGATTCTGGCTAATGTTTCCAGAACTATGTTGAGTAGCAGTGGATACAATGGACATCCTTGACTTGTTCCTGATTTTAAAGAGAAGGCCTTCAGGTTTTGCCCATTTAGTATGATGTTGGCTGTTGGTTTCTCATAAATGGCTTTTATCAGATTTAGATATAGACAATCTATTGAGATTCTCCTAAGGGTTTTTAACATGAATGAGTGTTGGACTTTATCGAAAACTTTTTTTTTATGTATTTGGTTGTTGGAGGGTCTTACTATGCAGCTTAGACTCATGGTGATCCTCCCATTTTCAGCCTCCCCAGCGCTAGGATTACAGGCATGCACTATGGGTAGAGCTGGCATGGCATGTGGTGCCTGAGATCAAACCATTGTCCTTGAGCTTCCATAAGCCTGCCCACACAGGTGCTTTAGTCTGCTGAGCTATTTCACCGGCCCTCAAAGGCTCTCTGTGCATCTATTGAGATGATCATGTTCTTGGTTCTACTGATGTGATGTATTACATGTATAGAGTTGCATATGTTGAACCATCCTTGCATTCCTGAGGTGAATTCCACTTGGTTGTGTTGTATAATCTTCCTAATGAACTAGTGCATTTTGTTTGCTAGTATTTTACGGAGGATTTTTACATCTACATTCATTAGAGAGACTGGCCTGTAGTTCTCTTGTTTAGGTGAATCTTTCTCTGTTTTTGGAATCAAAGTGATACTTGCTTCCAGAAATGAGTGTTGAAGAATTGCTTCCCTTTCACTTTCATTGAAGTGTTTGAGAAAAGTTGACATTAAATCTTCTCTAAATTTCTTGTAGAGTTCTGCTGTGCATCCGCTAGGACCTGGGATTTTCTTTGTTGATAGGGTTTTTTTTAATTGCATTTTCAATTTTGTTTCTTGTTATTGGGTTATTCAGAATTTGTATATGTTCTTGACTCAGCTTTGGCATTTTATATGTATGTAAGAAGCTATCAATTTCTACTGTGTTTTTCATCCTGTGAGAGTAAAGATTTTAGAAGTAAGTATTGATGATCTTCTGAGTTTCAATAGGGTCTGTAGTGATTTTACCCTTTACATTCTTTATTACATGAATTTGGGTTCTTTTCTTTCCTTTTCTTGATTACAAAGGCTAGGGGATTATCAATTTTATTTATTCTTTCAAAGAAACAATTCTTTGATTCATTTATTCTTTACATTGCTTTCTTCATCTCCAATGTATTAATTTTTGCTCTAATCTTTATTATTTCCTGCCTTCTTTGGGCTTTAGACTTGACTTGCTCTTCTTTTTCTAGGAGCTTGAGGTACAGCATAAAATTGCTTATTTGGGCTTGTTCTGTTTTCCTAATATGTGAATTTACTGCTATAATGTTTCCTCTTCATACAGTTTCATTGCATCCCACAGGTTTTAGTAATTTGTATCTGCATTTTCTTTTGATTATAAATATATATATTTTAAATGTCTTCTCTAATTTTATCTGTGACTCACTGGTTGTTTAGCCGGTTGTTATTCAATTTCCTTTTGTTTATGATGTTTTTGTATCTTCTGTTTCAATAATTTCCAGCTTTATTGCACTGTGATAATATAGTAGCATAGGATAATTTCAGTTCCTTTGCATTTACTTATGAGTGCTCTGTGTGCTAGATATGGTCTACTTTGGAGAATGTCCTGTGTACTGCTGAGTAGAATGTGTATGCTGCTATTCATGAGTGAAACACTCTGTAAATGTCTACCAAGTAAATGTCTTCACAAGTTTGCTTTAGCTCTGTTATTTCTTTGCTGATTTTTTTCATACTTGATCTATCTCTTTGTGACAGTGATGTGTTGATGTCCCCCAGTACTACTGTATTATTGCTCATTTGATTTTTCATGTCTGTTAAAATTGTCTTATGTAGGAGGGTGCTCCTACATTGAGTACATGTATATTTATAATTGCTATCTCTTCCTCTTTCATTTTTCCCTGAACAAGTATGCAGTGACCTTCTGTATCTCTTTGGATGATTTTTGTTTTGAAGTTGATATTGTCAACAACAAGGATAGCTACCCCTGCTTTTTTCTGATTTCCTGTCACATGGAAGATCTTTTTTTTCCATCCTTTGACTTTTAGTCTGTGAAATTACTTTTGAGTTAAGTGTGTTTCTTGTATGCAGCATATTGTTGAATTTTGCTTCTTAATCTACTCTGCTAGTCTGTTTCTTTTCATTGGTGAATTGAGGCTGTTTACATTGATGGTTTTAACTGATACTTATTGACTTATCTTTGTCATGTTATTTTCCTGTTATAGGTTCTGTTCTTTTTCCCTCTTTTAATTGCATGCTCTGTTTATTGATTTTTTTATTGTTTTTGAAGCTGTGGTCACTTCTGACTCTTTCTAGAATATCTGTCAGTGCCCTTTGCAGGGTTGGTTATGGTGTTCACGAATTTCTTCAACAGTTCTTTGTCATGGAAGGAAATAATTTTGCCATTGAATTTGGTAGATAGTTTTGGAGGGTACATCAATCTGTATTAAAAGCTATTTTTGTTCAGAACCTGAAATACTTCATTCCAAACTCTTCTTGATTTGATGGTTTGTGTTGTGAAATCTGCCATAATTCTGATGGGCTTTGCACTATAGGTGATCTTTTTCTTTTGTCTAGTAGCTTTTAATATTCTATTCTTTTGCTGAATTTCTGAGACCTTGATTATTATGTGTCTATTATGTAGATTTAATGTGATTATGGCCTTGTGAATTCCTATATGTCTCACTTATCTGTGTGTCAGTTTCTTTTCTCATGTTTGGAAAATTTTCTGCTAGTACTTCTGCAAATAGTCATTTCACTTCATTTGTGCTGTCTCTCCCTGCCTCATTAACACCTATTATTCTTATATTATTTTTCTTTGCATCATATTGTAGCTGCTAAATTGTTACTCCTGGTTCCTTGTTCATTTTATGAGATCCTTTATTTCATATTCATTAACTGCTCTGTGATAAGATAGTATGCATAGGTCTTCTTCAAGTTCTGAAAATCTATCTTTAGTTTCATTCAAGTGGTTTTGCCAGATTTCAATGGAGTTCTTAACTTCCTGGATATCTGTTTGAATCTGTTTCATGCATTCTAAGTCTTTCCTGGATTGTTCATTCAGTGTTTCCATAAGTTTTCTATTTACTATGTTTCTGTGTCTTTTTTAGCTTTGTTGAGCAATTCTTTCACAATTGTCCTTTCTTTTTGGACTTGAGAGATTATCTCTGACCTTATTTTATAACCTGATGGACTTGTTTATTTACTTCAGTTGCTATCATTTCAGAGATTTCAGATGTATGATTTCCAAGTTCTTGTATGTCTTTATCTCCTGGATTTGTTCAGGGTGGGCCGGAGGACTGAGATTACCTTTTCTTCCATCATTTTGGCATTTCTGAAGCTGCCAGTAATCACCCAGACAGAGTTCCACAGGCCACCCAGAGTC
>NW_004524582.1:14626494-14651392 GCF_000260255.1 Octodon degus
ATAAGATGTGTGATATATAGATGTGTTGTAAAACTACAAGGAAAGCAAGGAAATAATTAGCAAAAGGCAGTCTCACTTTTTCTCAGAGGTGAGAGGAAAGATGCAATCAAGTATTTTTCAAGTAAGTGGGTATATTCTAAATTATAAACAGGTTGACGGATAAAAACTATCATTTTATTCTTCTTCTTTAAAGAATTCACTTAGTCTTCTTAGATTGTTCTATAATATGCATTGTGTGTGTGTGTGTGTGTGTATGTGCACACGCTATACTTCAAAAAACAAAGAACTAAAAAGGAGTCATTGCAGTTTCCCATATTTATGTCTTTGTCCAGTATTGTGCAACAAAAAACAAGGATTCATCCCTGCGATATGTTTTGGAGGCAGAAGTGATAGGACTTTCTGATTACTTGCATATGGATTTGAAGAATGGAAAATACGAGTGATGACTCCTGGCTGTTTGGCATAAGGACTTCAAAGATGTGGCATTATTTCTTGAAACTGATTGGGAAAATTATTCAGTGACTCAGAGTGGAGTCTCCAGGGTAAATTTGTAATGCTTACCATGTACCTGATAGGAGATATATGGAGGTAACTGAGTGTGCTAGGAATGCCAGAGGCCACCCTCAGAAGAAAGTTGGCATTTATTACATGAGGTGTTTGAGGAGAACTCACACTGAGACAGCGTGGGGGCAGCATGTTCAGTGGCAAGTGCCTACTTCTCAGAGTCAAATGTACACTTTGCCACCTATCCGTCCATATTACTTGGGAAATTTACTGAACCCTGTTCCATTTAGATATTTCAGTACATGAAGACAATCCAATCAAGGGTCACTGCACACTTTCATCACATAGGTAACTGATTGTATCAACCACCAAGGTCACAGAAAATGTAAACTCAGTGTGTAATAAAGGAGGATTTGATTATTCCACACTCTTACTCAATCCTGTCTTTTCATTCTTTCAGGGGAGGATTATGCACCCCCTTCTCAAAACTGTATCTTTTATTCCCAGCCTGAGGCAAGAGCAGTGGGGAGAAATCATGGAAGGAGGAAGGAGGGAGAGAAAGCTGGCTCACCAGATTATACTGCATTTTAACACAACATAAATTCCGCAGAACTTGTTTCCTGCCCATTAGCGTCGCATCCTGCTCTTTCTCTAAGTAGTCCGCCCAACTCCCTAAAAGTATCTGGACTTTGCAGAAGCTTCATTTTCCCTTTCTCTCTTCTTCGCTTTACATTGAACTCATCCAGCCACATCATTTTCCCTTGATGAGAGCCACTGCTTGCCGGGAAAGATAGTAAGCTCTCAGATCTGTTTGTCACTGTGAAACATTCTCAGATATTTGCTATGAAGATTGTTGAAGGAAAACAAATCATGCTCTCTCCTACCTGCCAGGATGGCTGTTGACATACCAACTTTAATGAAAGATTGCCATCAGGTGTCTAAATGCTTAAGCTCTACAAAGGTCGAGCTGCCTTCTCCTTGCTTGTACAACAGGACACTCATTTGGGGCTCTCAGAACCCAAGGAGGGAGAGTAAACAACAGATATAGTCACAAAACCCTCTTCATTATCTTGTCAAGATTCTTATTCAAATTATTTTAAAATGTTGTGAGACTTAAAAATATTCCTATGAGACTATATGAAATCAAAACCTCATCTCTTTCGTAACTTACCAATACATGTTACACTGTCTGAAATGTAAATATTTTCTGAATATTATTATTAAAATATTTCTAACTGTAAGGTTATTAATCTAAACTATTACTCTTCTTCACTGAGGTGAAGTTATATAAATTACATTCAGAACATTGTACAGACTTCAGTGTCAAGCCTAACAATGATTTAATTTGTTCAATCATTATTTTTTAAAGATTTATTTATTTATTTGGCACAGTTTGTTGCTACACAGCTCAGACTCATACTGATCCTCTTGTTTCAGCCTCCCCAGTGCTAGAATTACAGGCGTATGTCACCGCGCCCGGTTTCAGTGGCCGGCTCTGCACAGGGCCGGCACAGCATGCAGTACTGGGGACTGAAACTGGGGCCTTCCACTTGCCAGGCAGGTGCGTAGGCTGCCATGCCATCTCCCCATCCCTGCTCAATCACTATTCAGTGAGCATCTACCAAGAGGTTAGAAACTGTGCTGGACAGCAGAAGGAAGCAGGGGAGCTAGACAGAAAAATATCCACACTCTGGTGTTTGTATTATAGGTGGGTGTTCTGTGTCGAAAAGGACAGGTTGAAAAAGACACGAAACAGAGAAAGTAAAATAATTTAAATTTTAGAGCATGAAAAGTGTTTTGAAGAAAAATATACAAGGTGGAGATTCAAAGGACCCAGAGGGCAGAATGCTGAAGAAATAGTCAAGAACTGTAAGAAAATTGCATGGGTACCACTCCCAGAGTGATGCCAGTGAGCCTTCAGGGGACGATAGTGGGAGAATCTTCCAGACCAGGGGATGCTCAGACATAACAGCTCTGAATGGGAAAGGGTATGTTTATCGACCACAAAGGAGGCAGTTAGTAAGCAGACACAATACTCTGACTTTTATGTTCACTACGGCATTACTCACAAAAGCCAAGATATAGGAACATCTTGATCATCGATGAATTAATTAATAAATAAAATGTGAATTGCACATGCACACACATATGTACATGCAAACACACATTCATCATGGAATATTATTCGTTCCTAAAAAAGAAGGCAATGGTGCCATCTATGAACACATGGATGAACTTTGAGGTCGTAAGGCCAAGGGGAAATAATTTTTAAAAGATGAATACAGCACCATCTCCCTAACATGTAGAATCTAAAAAAGTTGAACCCTCAGAATCCAAGAGGAAAATAGTGGCTTATAGACTGGTATTTGGGAAAGACGATAAATTAGTCAAAGAGCACACACCTACATATACACAGTGAGTTATTTTGGATATATAATGTACTCCGTGGTACCTGTCATTAATAATTTAAACTTGTAACTTGCAAAGAGTATAACTTAAAAATGCCCCCCACACATTTAAAAAAGAATGTCAAGAGGCAACAGATATCACTCTTTAGCTTGAGTATGGTAATATTTTTACAATGTATATTTAGATCACACTTCATGTTGTATACTTTGGATGGCTAAAATGTTTTATTTAAATGTCCATTAAATCTCAATAAGGCTGGAAGAAAGAACAAATGATGCCAGTGAGTAGAGCACAGAGTGCAGAAAAGCAAATGATAGAGAAAGGCAGCACTCTAACTGTAAAGCCATGTGGACCACTGGGAGAGCAACATCTAAAGCTAACTCACGGCCTCTGGACTGAGCACTTCCCATTTGCACTCAGTCCAGGGGAAATCATCTACAGGGCCTGTCGCCACCTTGATTCCCTTTCCTTGTTATATGTATCCTGTGTTTGATGAGGGTCACTTAAGCCCCCCCCCAACTCAGGCCCTTTGCATCCTCCATCCCTCCCATAGAAGGAGCTCTAGGCCCTGACTTCCATCCTGCTGCTGCGCCTCTCCCTGCGGCCACAAGCTGCTCCATGACTCAACAGTTAGCTTGTTACAGGGTAGCGTGGGCCACTTTCTAAGTTTCCAGCTGCTCATCATTTGATTGACCCCGTAAAAACGCTTTCTGTTGCACACATCATTGAAGGGCTCTCCTAGTCTAGTGTTGATTTGCACTTTCTGCTTCACCTCCTGCAGGCATTTTGTAGGGCAGCTACTGCAAAGAAGGACACTCTGCATGCCGTGTCCTAGAGTTCTGGAGGCTAAAAGTCCATGATGAAGATGTTGAGAACTTTGGATGCCTCAGAGAGCTGTAAGGAAAGGACCCATGACAGGCCTCTCCTCTTGGCTTAGGCAGCCACCTTCCCTCCATCTATCTCCACATCATCTTCATTGTCTGTGTATTTAACTACAGATGTCCTCTTCTTAAAAGAGGAGAGTGATCACATTAGATTAAGATCCACTTAATGATCTCATTACAACTTGACTGACTCTGTAAGACCCCTTTCTTCGATAAGGGCACATTCTAAAACAATGGGAATTACCACCTCAATATATGAGTTTTGGAGAAACACAGTTCAACCCAGAATGACTTCCACTTCTTATGCCCAATTCATTCTAGTTTCTAAGTCTAGTTATCACTCATTACATCCCGGTATTCTTTGACACTACTGGGTATTTGCTGATCCTGTCCCTTCTGCATATGTAATTACTTTTTTTCTCACTGTTTAGTGAATTTTTATCAAAGAAATGAACCTGAAAATTTATTACTTCTGCAAACCACCCAAACATACAGTCTTCCTATTAAGGGCCTGAGGAGATGGTTCAGTAGAGTACTTGCTTCCCTGGCAAGTACAAGGGCCTGAGTTCAATCACTAGTTCAGAAAAAAAAAATCTACAATAGTTTCACCATTTTGTGATTTGTACAAATTTGATTGCAACGGGACATGCCCTATAATGAATGGTAGTAGACACGTAATTTTTTATAGTCATGAGCTGAGGCATACCCCCCTCCTCCCAACAGAGGGTTATGAATAGCTACTGCCCTAGATGTCGCAGACACTCAGTACATGCTGGGCAGACCACGCTGTGTGGCATTGGCTTCTCTATCAGTCTATTGGTTTTCTTTTTTAGAAACAATTTTGTTGGAGACAATGACAACTGACATTATCAAAATAACAATGAAGATGTGATTGATCTTATTGTCATACTCTATGGTTTCTTTTATATATGAAGTATTGACCAGCTGTATTATTGAAGGAAAATAAAGGAATTATCCATTGGATACATGGTGGAATTTGACATCCCATACGCTGTCTTCTCCCCTGGCATGATATGATACAAAATCCACTGGGATCTAAATATCGGCTTAACTGCTAATCTTTCTCTTCAACCTCCTCATAACCAAAACACCACTGCACAGATTTTTAAAGGTTTGTTGCAATGAATAATGATCTAAACCTATTATCCCACTTATAAAGGTGCTGTATAGTCAAATGAGTTTGACTAAAGCTAAATATGAAGTTCTTCTTTTAAAGATGACAAAAATTTCAAAACATAAAAAGCTCTAAAATGCAAGCAGACATTTTCAGTATTATCTGTTACATATGTCTCAAGTTTTTGATTATAGAAACTTTCTACATATAACAATATGCATACACATTTATATAACATGCAAATTCCAGACACATATTTGCAGATTTGTATATGTATTGTAAAATACATATTTCATGTATGCATGCATATACCTATATACACAAATGATAGACCCTGTATGAAAAATGGGTATCTGATCTTAAGAAATTAGTGCTCAGTGGAACCCAACTTTAGGAAAAGCTGACACAATAACATTCAGAGAATCTAATAATAAAGAAGCATCTTTTATTGATAACAAGCATTTACATTGTTTTCACTATGACAAGCTTACACTTTGCCTCCTCCACATTCACCCATTTCAGAGAGTCACAAAATTAATGTCTCCTTCTAATTCTTTGCCAAAAACATAACAGCAATATGAATCCTGAATATTTGAAGACATAGTCCAACTAGTGATTCTATTTGGAAAATGAAATTATTAACATTCAGTAGCAGATTTTCTCACCAGACATCATCTGTAGTTTTGGAAGAGCTCAATGTTAGACCTCTGCTTCATAAGGTTTTGAAAATGATGACTGCAATAGTTGGCTTCTTTGTGTCAATTTGGCTAGGCACTAACCACCAGTTATTCAATCAAATATTAACCTAGGTCTTACTATGATACTATTGTGCACATAGGATGAAACTCCATGATTAGATGACTTTAAGAAAGTTGATTTTGGATAGCCTAAAAGGTGAGGTGTGTTTGAATCAGTCTATTAGAAGCTATCAGGAGCCAAGTTTTCTCTAATGAAGAAATTCCACCTGTGGCAGCAATAGATTTTTGAGTTCATCAACTTCAACCCAACCCTTCTTGATCCACTGTATGGACTTCAGAATGAGACTGTAGGGTCCGCACAATTGCAAAAGCCAGTTCCTTGTAATACATCTCTTAATATATAGCTCCTCCTGCTGCTTCTTCCCCGGATGAACCAGGCACCTCTGGTTGAATAGGGACATGGTTCCTATGGCCACTGCCCCATACTTTTTTTCCATTTTGGGGAAAAGAATAACTCGTTCATCTCAAAAGTCCAGGATCCATGGGACTGCAGAGCTGAGCTCATTATATGCAAACCAAATGAAATAATTAATCAATACCACTCAGTGCAGTGGCCCATTCAAACGGGGTGTTCTGGTGTGCCTTTATGTGGGTTTGTAATAACCCACGGAGGTCACTTTTCTGTGGTTTTGCTGACAAAGGAAAAATTTCTAGTTTTCTATATCATTCTACACAATGAAAGAGAAATATAAAAGCAATGTAAGTACAAGTTTTGGCTAATTAATGGTAAAATTACATGGAACAAACACTGAAAACGAATTGTTTCAAAGGTAACAACACTGTAGCATTTTATTTAAGTACAAATTTTGCAATAAATTTTTTTCTTATAATATGATACTATCCCACAACTTTGCAAAGGATACTGATGTTTTTAGACTAATGCTATCCTACTCTGAAACTCAGGTATATTTATAAGAGAAACCCAGTGTTCCAATGATGCTGAATAAAAATAAGTATAATTTTCATTGAGTGCACATATGATAGATGGTGCACTAGATCATTTGCATTCCAAACAAAACATGTTCCTCCCTCAACAATAGGTCAAGTGATTATGATGAAGTGAAATAAAGCCTATGAATGTACAGAGAATGTGTTTGTGTGGGAGGGTGGAGAGAGATAAATAAATGTTACTTGTTCCAAAGAAGAGAAATGAGGAAAATAACTCACAGTGGAGTCCTACGATATGCCAGCCTTGATGATATAGAGAGATAATGAAGTAAGTTATCTATCTTATCTTATTTAATCTTTACAGCCCTATGAGATAGATTTAGTTACCAATATTTTACAGAGGAAGCTCAAATAGGATGAATAGTTTGTTGGTAACTAGTCAGTCAAGGAAGCAGGATTTGAATCTGTTGCTGATTTCAAGGCTGATGTCTTTCATTTCTTGAAAGTTTTCATTGCATCTCTATCATGTGCTCCTAGATAAACTCTAGTATTTGCATAGGTTTGGGGTAGTGGGCTATCACAAATACTCTCATATACATTTCTTAAAAATTTAAATAAATGGAAAACAAAGTATTCCCTAAATTACTGTAAAAGGGGAATGAGGAAACCACTGTAGTGTGCAGTTTTAGCAGGGATTTATAATGTTGCCCCCCAAATGTAGAGCTTGGTCCGATGCACCTAAAGGAGATAAAACACCTACCATTACTTTGAACTTTTGGACCAAATTAATTTTTATTTATTCATGAGAAAATTTAGAATTTCAATGTATTCATTAGAAATGACACTTACACACAGACCTAGACATGCTAATCATAAGACCAAGTAGAAACTAGCCACACTGTGTGAAGTAGACTCAAGAAAAGAAAATAGGATTAATTTACTCATCCATGCTCCACACTCTCATCTCAACTGCATAATCAGAGAAGTTATGCTTCTTCAACAAGAAGTATGAAGAAAGATCCCAAACTTCCCCTTCAAAAAGTCCAATAGAAACCCTCAGATGTTACCGAAATGCAAGAAATGGAAATTAGAATCTTTGGTTTATAGGCTTCACTGATTAAACCAGCATGCTTATACCTCCATAGGCAGAGTTAACGAAGAACATAAAATTAATGTTTTATTTGAGAAAATCTTACTTCTAATTTCATGAGGCATTTTTCCCCTACCACTCTCACTTTGCGAGAGTTGAAGGGCAACTGAGCTTTTCCTTACCAAAAATTCCCAAGTGCATCAAAAATGAAATTAAATAACACCAAGGCCAATTTCTATCCAATATTACAAATTTATTTTACATTCTATTTCCCATTCAAGATGTTGAAAATGGTAGAAATGGTGGTTCACACCTGCAATCTCAGTTCTTGGGAGGATGAGGTAGGAGGATCATTGCAAGTTCAAGACCAGCCTGTGCTGCAAAGTGAGCTCAAGGTCAGCTTGAACTGTATAATAGAACCCTATCTCAAAAAGGCAAAAATAAAATGTTGTCCAATCAATTCTTTTATATGAGTTATCAGAGATATGCAAAGAAGAGTCATTTCATAGTGCTTCCATAACAAACTGTTGGAAAGCAGTCCAGTGAAAAGAACAGCAATTGTAGCCTCACAGTTTTGGAGGATATAACTCTGCCTATGGAGGTATGACTTAAGTTTCCTCTGAGAGTCATAGAGGACATCCCTTTCTTGCCTTCACTAACTTCTGTTGTATTCTGGTAATTCTTGGAGTTCTTGACTCATAATAGATCACTCTGATCTCTTTCTCCATCACCATGTGTTTGACTTTTGCCTTTGTGTGCCTTCCTTCATAAAACGATCTATTTTCTTGTAATCTATCTGCATCTTTCCCTTTCTTAAGATACCAGTCCTGAGCTGTCCATTCTACTACAAAAACACCTGACCTTTGTTGAATTAATTATAGCTGCAGTGACCTCATTTCCAAACAAGATCATATTTTGAGGTTTAAGGAGTTTAACCTCACTATAGAAAGGGACACAATTGAACTCAATGCAGTTATAACTACACAATGATAGCTAAACAATAAAAAATCACCTAAAATGCTCAAAATTCAAATATTGAAATCTTTACCTTCCTAGAGAAAAATAAAGCCCAAAGATTACATCTGCATGACATCTTAAATTAACATTGAATAATATTACAGGCCTCCAAAATTCTAAAATTAAGCTTCAGATTCATTCCCTCCTGTATCTCATCTGCTATAGCATAACTAACTTGTCTTTCTTTTTTTCTTCCACTTTTCTCTAGGAGCAGTATGATCTGCAATGGAGATGATTCCTCCAGAAATGTGCTGAACACAAAATGTCTTTCGTGACTTTTTTCTTAGTTACCTAAAGAATCCACAGGACTCAGGGCTTAACACAGGAATGGCCCCCACCCCACCTTCACAAAGTTTAGAGGAGTCCAATCCCCACTTTCTAGAGCAGAGTAAAACTTCCTAACCCAGCATTTAGGTGCAAAACAGGCTCAGGGATATTCAGGGAGAAGAAACATGTAGTGATACAATGGTAACACGGTCACTTCTACTTCCAGGTAGCACGTCCACACTTACCCATTTCTAGGGCCTGGAGAAGAGAGCAAATGGAGGTCAACATTTGTGAAATGAGTGAGCAAATTGTGAAATGGAATATGCTTGACACCCCCCCCCTTCCAAACAAGAACGCAGTGTGCAAATCTAGTTAGAATATAAAATCTTTGAGCTCTTCTGTACTCCTTCCAATGACCTTTTGAAGAAAAATTATGCTCTAGAGATACCGATTTTTCTTTTACTCTGTAACCTCAGCTCTTCTCAGCTATTCCTTCAGCTCTTTTCCTTTTCTTTGCTCTTTCTTTATCTTTTTCTTCCTTCATTGTTTCCATTCTTCTTTCTTTTACATTCTTCCTGAATTTCCAGAAATAAATCCCTTTTGTTCAGATCACATGCTTATCTGAAGCAAATTTATTTTTTGTCTTTGTACTGTCCAAGATTTTTGAGCTCATTCCATCATCTGATTCCTTAAAGAAATCACTCCAATACAAGGTGCATTTGTAATGTTCTCATGCAGCTTTTTCTTTACCTCCGTTATGCAAAGAAGCTTTTCCAATACATGAAAAGCAGCCATGAATCTCTGTTTATTAATAAAACCCACTATTGTCTCCCAAGAGAAACCAGTAACAAGCGATCTGAAATATAAAACTCGTTGACAGAACTTCCATAATTGTCAAGTGGAGAGACAAAGGAAGCAGTGCAATACAGAGGGAATCAACGGTCCTAAGACTCTGTGCATCAGCCACATGGAACCAAGAGATTGGCTTTTGCAGAGACTTAATATTGTTCCTCTCTGGACACAGTTTCCTAGAAAATGGGGAGAGAGGAGGGAGGAGTGGTGGAGAGTAAGGGAGAGAGTGGGGGGAAGGGAGGACAGTTAAGGCTGCAAAGCAAGCATTCTTCACACCTCACAGGAACGACTTCAAGACTCCAATCTAATCACGTGTTCGGTGTTGCACAAGAATCTACCTGCGAGTTTCAAAACGTATGCTGAAGTCCTAGGTAAAAAAGCACAATAAAAGCAAGTGACAATAAAGATATTGTTATAAATACTGTTAGGTTAAAAAGAAAAATCTGCTAAATGCATGCAATGAGAGACTACATCAGTAACGGAAATAAAGCAAACCTGCATGTGCAAGCATCATATTGTGTCACTAGTGTGAGAACCTGACATAGTAAATAAAATCTGAAAAGTACAGCAGATACTATGAAAGGGAAAGAATCTGTTCAATGGGAAGGAAAAACCGTGATGAGGAAAAGGACAAAAGAAATAAGGGAAAAAGATATATTTGTCTATATATGTAGGATAGCTTGGATAACTGTACTGCAGATTTTTGGTATTTTGAAAGGAGCAGTTAATGATCTTTTTTTTTCTTTTTATTCTTTTTACATTTTTCAAACTTTTTGTTGCTATTTTGTTTTGTCTTAAACCAATTTTGCTTTTTATTTTATTAATTTTATTGAGAAAGAAATAGCAACCTTCAAAACAGGTTACTAGGAGAGATACAATAATTAATACATTGCATATTGTTGTCTTCATTGTAGTTATTCAGAGTACAAGATGCAGACATGATATCTTGTCTAAACACTTTTAGTATAAATCTTTCTTCTCACTGAACTAAGAAAGTAGCTATATATCTACCCTATTGTGTGTGTGTGTGTGAGTGTGTATATATATATATATTTTTTTTTCACTACAAAATGGACCTTGACAAAGGATCTACAAACTATGGTACAGGATTTCAGGATAAATCCTGAGGGGATTTGACTGACCTTGTCAGATACAAAAGTTACATTTCTTGTCATATAGGTCTTGCTTTATCTTGGTCTTACCATCCAGCAGAAAAGTATAAAAGCAAAGTATAAAAAGTAAAGCCATATTAATATGCTGAGCTGTAAAAGGCTCAAGTCAACAACTTGAGTCCTACAGATGACCCACTACAATTATGGACTATTGGACTATATCAGAATATTTTGTTGAATTCATGCACCTACAATACTTAAATGACAATGGAATACACTTCTCTGACAAAACTAAACAAAAAAGGGGATACAAAGGAAGGGCCATTTCATATCTGTATACTCAAAATAGTTAGGATGGATATATAGCTACTTTTCTTAATTCAATGAATAGAAATATTTATTCTAATACTGTTTGTGGACAGGATATTATGTCTGCATCTTGTACTATGAATAACCACTACAAAGACAACAATATGCAATGTATTAATTATTGAAACTGCCCTGCTAATCAATTTTGAAACTGTCTCATTGCTATTTGTTTCTCAGTAAAATTATTTTAAAAAATTTTAAAACTGACATTGCCGATTCCGCAGATAATCCAATACTATTATGGACTACTGGACTACATTGAATTGTTTTGCTGAATTCTTGCACCTACAATATTTGAATGGCAATGGAACACCCTCCTCTGACAAAACTAAACAAAAAAGGGGATTAAACCAATTTTTCATGTTTATATCTGGTAACCTAAACAACTAATTTGAAGATAACAATATACAATACAGCAACCATGGTTGAATTCCTATTATCTTGTTTAGTGAAATTGTGTATTATCTAATGCTGTTTTTATTACTATTTTGTGTTCTTTAAAAAACATTAAAAAAATCTTCATATTGAAGCTCTGTTCATTTTGAAAGGAGTTTACCTAGAACTAAAAATACCTTTTTTGTATAACCTAGTTGCTGTTTTAGCAAAACCTGTGAGCTCAAATGAACTTTAGAGGTCTATTCATAAAGTCTCAAATTGACTCGACTCTGCACAATCTGAACAAGTGTAAACAACAGTAACAAACTTGCACAATGGAAATAATTTGCTTATTGTTCTTCCCGGTCTTCGTATCACTAAGACATGTCACTTGCTTCCAAGGGAATTCAAATAAGTTGAAGGAAGAGTCAATACTATCCATTGACAAGATAGCATTGTTCTCTGTTTTCTCTGTGGGAAAAACGAGTCCTTGTGTCTTTGTGTCATATGATAAACACACATTGATTGCACCTAGGGTGAGCCAAAGCTTTTGTTGGTAACTTGATCTTCATAAAAATTAAGGAAGGAGTGTCTTTCTTCAATGACTGTATTAGCAGGTGAAATAAAGGACAGGTCTAAGTGATATACCATCAGGTTCTTTTTGACTTGAGAAATCTATAAATCTTTAAGTTAGTAATTTCTAGGAATAAGGGCAATTGCAAATAGGCTGTGTATAGCAAGTTACAATGAGTAAGAGAAAACTTTAAACTGAAAGAACAGCAAATGTTTTGGAGAGGAAGTGGTAGTAGAAATAAGGTAAGGATGAGTTGAAGTTTAAACACTTTGACTCATGCAACTATTTTCCCATAAAAACTAAAGTTGAGCAACTGAACTCAAATTGTTTATGAGTGAATCACAACTCTTATCTTTAAGATACCAATAAACTCAGTTATACCATATAGAGGTTATTCTAGCATATTTTATCTAATCTCTTCTTTTGGTTTGAGCAAATTTCCAGTGTGTTTTGTTTTTTTGGTTGTTGATCTTATTCCTCAACCTTTTCCTTTTCTTTTTCTTCCCCACCTTCCACTTAGGTGTCATCTGAAACCCTGGATTTACCAGAAGAAGCTTGGCTGAGTTAGATTTCTCCCTCAGTTTCAGCCCTTGAATTTCACATGATCTAACTATTCTCCCACTCATGAAATGTCTGGGAATCCTGAATTGACTAAATCATAATCCGGAGACCAGATGCCAGAGCTGACTGAATACATGCAAATCCTCTGGGGATGAGACCAGTATGCAGTTAACTTGCTTCTGTGGTGAGCACTCACAGCCTGCCCCTCTGAGGCTTCCTCAGCTCCAGTCCCTCTCTCCCCAGTCTTCTCAGTACTTCCCCAGAACTTCAGAAGGCTTAAAAATTCTCAATTGCTGTCTCTGGACTTCAGTGAAATTTACGGAACTACATGAGTTGCCTTGAGTTCTACACTAGACAGCTTTTTCTCAATCATAGCTGTGGTATTGGGCCCATATCACTCTTAGTCTGTAGCACCATTCCTCCTATCTCTCTCCTCTCCTTCTCTTCCCCCTTCTCCCTTCCTTCTCTTTTACTTCCTGCCTGCCATATTCTCTCCTGCCTTTCTGTGGTCTCTTCTTCCACCTCTTTCCATCCTTTTCATCCCTTTCTCCCTCTTATTGTTTCCTCTACAATCTACACCTTTGACATTTGACAAAGACATGGGCTTCCCAGTTCCTAGATAAAACCAATATTCAGAAAAGTATGTGAAAACCATTTCCTCTCTCAGTGCAGCCCGCAGTGGTGGCATTTTTAAAGACCAGGAATACAAATGAACATTCAAAGGTTGCATGGCTATTGGAACTGTGCAGGGTTTTAGGAAGCTTGCAATTGTGTGGGCTTCTGCAGATAGCTAACCTAACAAGATTAACTAAGAGTAGGATTCGTTATAAGGAATACAGTCATTTTCTTTCTAATTCAGGCTCACCACAAAATGGGCAGAGCTGAAATATGTTGACTATTTGAATACTAGTAAATAAATAGTCACTTAGTAGTTATGCTTCTGAAACATTACTGAAGGTCACAATTTTAAAATGTAAAAGGTAGAACATCCATGAGGCTGCAGACCATTACACTTGGGATTTGAGTCTATAGTTGTTAGTTATAGGATTGATTGATATTATGATCTGTGTGTAAATTCATTGAATTCTCAATCTCCTTCCAACAATCTGCATGCTAGGTCAAGGAGAAGACCACAGAAAAGCTACTGCTCTTCTCACATGACATGTCGTTGGGGCCTGGAGGTCACCTAGCCAAGTCCCTCCTGTTGTCAGCCTTCACAGAGCTTCAAGTTGTATCAGGACTGGTCTTTCGAAATGTCAATCACACCGTGAAAGGGCTACTGTGGGCTAAAAGAGCAGAACAACAGTGATGAGTATTCAATATGTGGGGTGCTAGAGAAGAACTATCAAATGCTGGAGTTTGATTGAGGCTTAGATTTTGGTCAAAACTAGGAAGAGCCTTGATTGTAATGTTCATTATGTAGGCAAAATTGAGAAACAACTCAATAATCTCAAACCACATGATTTTACATAGTTCAAAATAGATCTGACTTTGGGAAATGAAATAAATCATAGTTTATAGATGTGATATGTGGAAAAAGAACAATTTCTCCTAAAATGACTTTTCCTCAAAAAAAAAAAAAAAAAAAAAAAAAAAGAAAAAGAAAAAAGAAAAAGAAAAAACTAGAACTAATAGCATGTAGTCTAGAAATCACAAAACCCTCTCCAGTAAAAATAGTTATGTATATCATTTGGCACAAAGTCTCAAGAATTACAAAAATCATCAAGACAATTTTAAAGGAATATTAAATAGAGGTCATTCTGAAATTGCTTCTAGTGGATCATACCATAACATATTTAAATTATGCTTCAATGACTTAAGCTGTGCCAGCCTGGCATGACTTCCAAGTGATAGTGGTTGAGATGTAGTTTAAAAATAGATTTTCTTTAATTGAATTCAAAACTCATTAAAGTCCCATTAGAGACATAATTGTCATGATATAAATCATAAAATGCTATCTTTTAAAATAAACTAAAAACCGAGGGGGATGACTTCATAATTAACACTCTAGGCCACACAGACTGTGTCATGCCTTCTGTTATCGCATACCCAGATGTAGGCAGGTGCTTGCAACTATAGAAAGAACAACTGGAAAGACATGTCAAATGCTAGGCTGGACACTGGTAGAACACTGATTTCACTGATTCTTCCCTGACTGAAACAAAAGTCCACAAGATATCAAAACATCACTTCAGACACATGCTCCATTTTTTCTAACAACTTACTCCTAAGCAACCACTCCAACATACACTTACTTCTACCCATTCTGAAATTGGTGTAAGTGTCCTTATTTTCAAAGTGTGGACCTCACTTCCCAACCTTGGAATCCTCTGAAACACAGGATCTCATGCCCCAAGGTGACACACTGAATCAGACTTGCAGACTGACCACATGATTAAATGGTTTGTTTAGACCTTGGACTGTGCTTTCAGCTGTCCTTTGGAGAGTCGCTAAACACTGAAGTTATAAAAATATACATCTCATTAACACACTTTTAAATAAACAGGTGTTTTTAAATTTTTCATGCATTAGCAAAATAATACACAAATTGAGCCAACTTTTCTGCATAGGGAAGACTTTTTTCTTCTAAACGGTAAAACTTAAATGAGACAATTACATGCAGAGCACTTATCTAAGGCAATTACATTTATGCACTTAAAGTGGCTAACATATAGTTGGTTTATTAAATGTTAGTTAATATCATAATTATCTAGATTGCCATGCCAATTTTTTTTAACACTTGTCGACATAGGCTCCATGATTTTGTCAGTGTATTCCAGTATAACTTGGTTGACTTTAGATTTTATGGTACAGAAAGGAAATGAAATAATATTATAGATCCATTATTAAAAGCATTGGGGAAGGTAATGAAGAAAGTGAGATTTTCTCTTATAGTAGAATGACTGCAAGTCTTAATGTGAGGAATACAATTATTGTAGTCATTGCATAGAACATTTCTTAAATAGGCAGTGGGTACTTGGGAAAACTCAAGCCCACTAAAGATGTATGTTTTATTTAGCACAGTGCATGAGAATGAAATTGTTTTGTTGTGTTTATGTTTTGGCTCTCCCTTCAGCCAAAATAAATTCCAATTTTCATCCATTTCCTTGTCAATCTTGCCTTTTAAAATCCTTTATTTAAATAAGAAACACTTTGAGTAGCAAAAAGTAGACACTTTAAGTTTTGAGCTCATATTTCTTGAAGTCAGAGTGATAGAAAAAGATAAAGTACATAGTTTAATTGTCCTTTTTATCAGATTAGGGTGGGGTGTGATAAGATTCCCTTCAGCAGCCTATTGACTCTTTCAACCTTGCCTCTTGAAACCTTTCTGAACATACGAGCTGATACTGCAGGTTTTATATTTATAATGATTAATTAATTCTGCACTAAGCAATGTTCTTGACTGCAGGAACAAAATCCACTTTAGAAAGCTGAAATGACAGCTTGCCTAAAATAATTAACACCCATACTGATAGAATTGAAATGCTCTTCCTTGGCTTTACACAGGCAGGTTCCAGAAATTTAATTACTGATATTTCTAATTGTTCTAGAATTACAATAAAATACAGAGGGTTGGATAAAGCAATGGTGTAGATGAAAACCTCATACAAGGGATATAAAATGAAGCAACATTTGAATGTGGATAAACCTGTAATTATTATATGGAGTCTAGGCAGAGACATGCCCTTTGGTTGCTTGATCTGGGGAAATAAAATGGGAGCTGGTTAGGAGCCAAGTTGAGGAGAAGCTCTTAGAACACTATCACTGCTCTCTGGAACTCTTCAATATTCCAGTGAAGTATTATATAACTGTGTCTTCTGAATGTCAGAGGTTCAGCATTTTCTTGGAACGCACTAACCCTGACTGTCAACTTTAACTATAATCTAGTTCATCGTGGGACTTAAAACTCTCCAAGTTTAAGAGTTTTGACATAAGGTTCATGTGACCTAAGTAAATAAAAGGCAGGAGTATTTGATATAGTCTCTTGGATTTTTCATGAATTTCTGAGCAAAGTTCATAAAATTACCTTGCAAGTGGATGCTCTCCCACAAAGCAAACTCGGCAAAGTGCCTGTCGGGTAACTAAGTCTCTATAAAATGACAGCTTTGCTGATAAAAGGCTTTGATGACATCTTCACAATTCTCATTTCCCATATCTCTATTTTATATTCCCTAAATATCCAGTAATGAATTCTAAATATTTCCTTCTGTTCCACATGAAATCCTAACTACTTTTCTTTTCAATTTGTTCCTAAGGAGAGAAAAATCATCAAGCTCGTGTTCTAAATGAACAAATCATAATTTTTTTAAAGGCAAAGTAAGACTATTCTTTGCTTTGTAGATTTACCAAGTACAGTCCAAAATTTCATTGACAAGACTAATTTATAAAATCTTTGATCACATTTTTCTTTATGCTGTACTGTGACAATTTTTTCTAAAGTTACCAACTTCAATGCCTTCCATAGTTTAGAGAATAATCCAAATTGACAAAGCAATTGCCTAAAGCTGCATAATCCAAGATGGTAGTCACTAGCTCCATGTAGATTGCACACACTTGAAATACAGCTAGTCCAATGGCGTTGTGTTGCTAGTGTAAAATAGTAAGCACATGAAAAAAACCCACCTTTTTAGGTGTTTTATGTTGATTAACTTTTTATTGATTTTTCTTTTTGGTACCATGGATTAAACTCAGGATCCTGTGCTTGCCAAGCAGGAGCTTATGCCAGTGAGCTATCTCCCTGGCCCTTGATTATGAGTTATTTCAGTGATAATATTTTATATATATTCTTTTAGATAAAATATACTACTAAAAGTAAATCCACTACCCTCTTTGTTTAATGTAGCTACTGGAATTTTTTGAGTCAAATATATGTTCATGTATTCAACTTTCATACCTCCATTGATCAGCGCTGGCCTGCAAAGTGTATGCCGTAGGTGGAATACATTTTCCTTACCCACGGGAGATGTATTCCAAGGTCCCAATGGAGGATGGAAACAGATGACTGGATTAAGCTCTGAAGCTGAGTGCCTTGTCCCTTTCTATAAGAATTCATCATATATTGTCTAAAACATTTGTAGTCTGAAATTTGACAGCAAAAGTAGCATAAACTTATTTTTCTTTCTTCACAACTTCATGCAGAGAACATTCGTTCCCACTGTAGAGCTCAATAGTCTCAGTGAAAAAAAATGTTTTCTTTCTTTATTCAGTTGAGAAATTTCGCTTTCCACTTAAAATCAATGCTTTATGCGTTCTTTTTGAAAAGTCTAAATTGCCAGCATCATTATTCTTGTGCTTTCAGCCACTGTTAAGTAAAATAAGTGTTACTTGGACAGAAGCTTTTCAATGCAGGTTAGTTAATCTGTTAACCAAGATGTCAACCAAGTGATTAATGAGAGGGTAATATATACCAAGTAGCTACGCTAGACAAAGGTATGATTCAGCTTCAAGTGAAAAGGAGCAGGATGGCATGAGATTTCATCATGTTAATCAAAAATGGCGTCTAATTTAAAACTCATCAATTATTTGCTTATGATATTTTCCATTTTGTGTTTCAGACTGTATCCGACCAGCCAAGAAAATGAAGCCATGGAGATAAGTAGAGAAAGAGGAATTATTGTACACATGGCAGTTTATTAAAGATTTACCCTCAGGTGTTGTTGTGCAGAAAGAAGGTGAACTTTGAAATCTGCGAATTACAAATTTAAATGATCTTCCTGTGACTTTCTTTAAAAGAAAAGAAAGAAATATATTTCTCTGAGTTCTTGCAAGCAATACATAAATAAACTATTAAATATTAAAGGGCCCAAAGTAGTGCCTGGCAAGTTGCAGGAGAAAGAATACAAGTTTTTCTAACTAGATGGATTAAGCCTGATTGTGGGCCTATTACCCTCTGTGCCTCACCATTTTTTACCCATAAACTGAGAGACATAATCCAAGCTTCCCAGAATGTAGTAGTAAAAACATAGTGATCAACCATTTATTAAATACTAATTATTTTCCTTTATTTTCCTACCATTTACTACTTACCAGGTCCCAGGGACTATTTTAAAGAATTCCAGATACACTTTACCATTTTCTCCCAACAACAACCTTAATAATAACATTTAAGTCAGTGGAGATTTGACCAAGACTTGAACAAAATGCTCACTTATGCGATCACATAAGATCACAATGAGATGTGTATTCTGTCAAGGAAATCAAAGCAGGAAGCATTGTTACACACACTTTATGGATGAGGAGACCAGGGGCTCAGAGGGGCATTCCACCAATGTCACATTCCCTTGTGCAAGACACAGGAATCCGCTCCACTCACCTAGTCAATCCCAGAGTCACCCTGATCCTTCCTTCCCTTCATAGCTTTGCTCATTCTCATCTTCTTTTACCTCTTTTCTTCCCATCCTATTCTTTCTTCCTGTGGATCTCACTTTGCTTCTCTCTTCTTTCCAACCCACTTTCAAAATACTAGCTTTTATAAGCTAATACTTTAGCAATGTCTAGTTTGGTACACTGATGCACTGGTGTTTAACACTTTCATTTTCTAGGAATTGTAAAGCATTCTGTACGTAGTTGTTCCACCTTGTGATGTTACATTTGAGCCTTGAGCTTCATTCCAAGGTCTCTTGTGGTCCCCTTCTGGTTCTGTGTCTGCTAATGCACTAATTGTTCTATCAGTGCTGCTGGGGAGAAAGGTGTCTGGCTCTTGTGCAAGGTTGTGAAATGTCAGGCATCTCAACAAAATAGTCATAATAGAGGGCCGGCCATATATCACAGCAGATTAAAGCACCTGCAAGCTAGCGCAGGGCCCAAGAGTTCAATCCCCGGGCCTGCCGTGCTGGCCTTGCCCCGGAGACATGCTGAGACAACAATTAAAACTGGGCGTGGTGGTGCGCCCCTGTAATCCCCACTCTTGGGAGGCTGTAAATAGGTGGATCACTACAAATCTGATCTAGTAGTGAGACCCACATCATGTAGACCCTTCCCTGAAAAAGAAAAAAAAAAGTCACAATAGACCTTTCCAGCAAGAGTCCCACTGTATGTCACAGAACTTAGTGCCAAGAAACACATAGAGGATGATCTAGGAGAGCTTTCTATGTGTTAAAAAAAATTGAAATTATCTTCCAAAGAGATCGCCACTTAATTTTGATACTCATATAGCTATTTTGCCATTAAGATCTATAATTAATCTAATACACTTTTTACCACACTATTCTATGTGGTATTGGCACATTTTGTAATCCCAGGCTGGGATAATATAAGGGAAGCTGAGGCAGGAGGATAACTAGGTTAAATTCTTCCTGAGCAGCACAGAGAGACTACATTTAAAAACTTCAATTCTACTGCAAAGTATGAAGTCAAATTTAGAGCAAGAAAATTCAGGAAAAGTAAAGTAAGAGCAAATATGTTCATGGTGGAATCCCTAAAACTCTGTGTCTATGGTTTTGGAGCCTGTTTTACATTTTACCCATATCTTTATATTTAAGTTTTAGTTGGGTCAACATTTCAGTTCAGAAGAGAAAAACTATTTCTCTGTACTCGAGATTTCACCATCTAATGGAAGAAAAAAGGCTGAATCCAGAGCTGCAAGCCCATCCTGCCTAGTGTTACACAACTCAAAACAACCAAGGGTGATCCCATTCTAGTCCACTTAGATTGCTGTAAGCGAGTGTCAGGCACTGGGTGCCTTACAGAAACAGAAATGTATGTCTTATAGTTCTAAATGTTGGAAAACCAAGATGAATGCACCAGCAGATTTGGTGTCTAGTGTGGGCCTTTTCCCTCATTTATACATGGTTGTCATCTCGCGTTGTCCTCATGGCAAAGAAAAGAGACTGAGAGGTCCAGGAGCACAAAGCTCATTTACCTCCCAAGACTCTACCCACAAATACAATCTATACATGTCCTAGTAGTCAGCACACTATGAATTTGCTGAGAGGGAAAAACATTTGATCTGGTGCATTAGCCAAATTATTTGTCTGACATCACAGTTGTATTTGTCTACACCCACAAATCTAAGCCCTCAGTAGATGCCAGATATTCCAATCACACACTCAAAGGCTGGGATTCTACAATCACAAAAGTCACTGGAAAAGTATACAAAACTCATTGAAAGTCTCTAAGAATTTCTCTAAGCATAAAAGTTTAGTGATCATCTCCATATACCTGTAATAAAGTTTTTAAAGTGCTGGACACCTATTCCAGCTTATCTACCCTCAATAATAATGGACCACTGTACAGTAGTAAGGAAAGGTGATTATTTGAAAATCTCTTCATAAGTAGTTTCTTCAGCCTGAGAGAATATCTGTGCACTCCTCTCTGTAACAGCTGTTCTCGCCACAATCACACAATCCCATTTCCATCAATATTATTTCAGAATCAATTATTATTATATCCATTAAATAAGGTTCCAGAAATTATCATTTATTCTTCTGTATATTTAGTATAGCAATGAAAAATGGCCAACAAATGTATTAACCTTGACCAGAGCATAATGAATTTGATGGAAATAACATTAATTTGTAGCCACCGCAGTACACACTGATATCCCTCTAACCTCTGATGCTGGTTTGGAAATCCTTCTTATCCACATTTCTAGGAAAGGAATGACATTTCAGTCATTTTTATACCACAGGATCATTTCATTTGTTCTTAGAATAGTTAGATATATTTCCCAATGTACTCTCTGTTGAGTGCACAGGAAGAGATTACTGACATCATTATATTCTGAGAACATAAAAGGAGCACCCATGACTATGTAGAGGGCCCGAAAATTATAGAAGAGCAGATAATGAGACACTGTCCTGTCCTCTAAAACTTTAAACAGATAGCCAAGGAATTCTGAGTAGATATAGGATTCAGATATACCACTCTGCTTCTATAGAACGGATACAGCACTCAAATAAATAACAAAGATATTAGTTTTAATAACACTCTTTCTATAGTCTCTACTCGTATAGCAAATCCTATAGAGTGACATTGGGCACTATCTTAAGAAAATACAGTATATTTTAAAACTTGATGTTTACTATCATTTTGTTTCAAGCCAAAGCCATAAATGCAACCGGAATTATAAGTTGGTTCCTACTTATAGCTTCTACATCTCGCAGCAATCTCACATTAGTGGAAAGACACAGACTTTTCAGAGGTATGTATTATATGTCTCAGGAAATAAATACTGTAGAATATAATAGGCATGTTCTTTCCATTAAATAGAAAGAAGAGTTTATTTAAAACAAATGCATAGTTCTCCCATGAGCCCAGGCCTCTGATCCTGAATTTGACTAATCTTTCAGAGAGGAATCACCCCTGGGAGCCTGTTGGCCTCATCTGCATGTGAAAACCTTCCTGGTTTTCCTCCTTTAAATCTGTTCTCATTTCTAGGAGCTTCAAGAGTGTGGAACGCGCATCATGTAAGGTATGCTTATTGCACTCCAGCCCTCTTGCAGTCTTGTTCTTCTACAAGTTTCTTCACATTGCTGTCTCTCATGCCCAGTGCCATCAAGGTCCTTCCTGAGAACCAAGATGGCTGCCTAGAGGCCAGTGCTAGAGCTTCATCCCTCCACATCTGTGAACTGAGGAGTGAGGACTGCATCAGAAGTGCCGTGCTGCCTTCTACGGAGAAGCGAGATGCCCACTGCCCTGGGCCCTGAAATAATCCTTTTAATCTTGTCAGAATCCTCTCACTTTTCCAGAAAAATTAGTAACAAAGGTGAACTTACCAAACTGCCCTCCATGTCCCCAGCTCCTCTTCACAAATCGGCTTATGAGAAACAGATCCTAAAACACCACATAAAGCCAGGAGAGACCTCCCAGGGAACTGTAGAATTATATCTACACTTTAAAAGTGTTTAATTCAAGGTCAGAGCTTTTCTGGGTGCATTGATAGTTTAAATTCTGTGTCACTTCTAGCTGTGTGATTTTGGTACTTCTAAACTGTTTCATGGACGTCCTTCAACATCTGCAATCAATAAATCTCTCTGTGTGTCTGTGTATCTCTGTCTCTCTCTGTCTCTCTCTGTCTCTCTCTGTCTCTCTCTGTCTCTCTCTCTCTCTGTCTCTGTCTCTGTCTGTCTTGTATTTTTTAAATAATTGGTGTTCCAGCGTTAATTCAATTTTTGTTTCCCCCTCACCCACTGCACTTTTGCAGCTGCACATTTGCCCCTAACTGTCCGTCATGGACTTCAAACCTCCCAGTAAACTGTAACCAAAGTTCAGAAGCAGAAAACTTGGGCGGCTCGCCCCCTAGTGGCTGCATAAAGAATATCCCTAAATTTCCTGGGTTAGAGATAAATCCCTCTCAGAACTTGCCTACTCCTTTGAAAGTTGTCCCAGAAGAAGCAGTAGACAAGTGAGGAATGCCAAGTGACAGGGTTTCTGATTCTACTTGAAAGCCTAGGCCCTTCAGTCACTGGAGGAAGAGAAGGGTAACGAACCTGGGAGTGAGAGATGGGAAGAAAATGAATGGAAATGGGAGGAATTGGGGACATCGTAAAATCCCTGATGCAAAAGGAGCAGAGCCTGCCAGAAACAGACTTTGAAAGGCTGCAGCAAAGTGAGAGAATTAGCCAAGACAGTGTGTGCAGACTTCTGCAGGCAAAGAGGAGGATTGAACTCTTTTTGTTTGCAAACTGTGGGAACCAACTGAAGGTCTTGAATCCAGAAAGCAGCATGATCATGCTGGAATTTTTAGCAGGTTCCTCAGATCTTCATCTAATCCCATCAGGTTCTGATCAAGCAGTTGTAATTCCCAGTGATTCTGGTCTCCTCAATATCTTCAAGTCGTACTTCCGGGCATGGACAAAAGCTCAGCAACAGCATGAGCTAGCTGCTGGCTAAACAGAGGCAGGAAGAGAGAGGCTTTTCCTGGGAAGTGAAGGATATATCTAAGTCAGTGCGCCCTGCTGGGTAACTGTCAGTTGCATCTGGAGATGGCCGGAGTTGCTGCTCAGGATATGGGTTTAATAATTCTTTGGTGATCCTCCCCTCTGTGAAGAGGAAAGCAATAAATACTTCTCGGTGGTTATAGTACATTTGTTTATCTGGTCACTTATCCGAATGGCTTGAGAGTCCCTGAGAAGCCTGAATTTTATTATTTATTTATTTATTTATTGGAACCAGGAATTGAACTCAGGCCCTTGTGCTTGTTAGGCAAGCACTTATTCTGCTGAGCTATCTCCCTGGTATGCGAAGCCTGAAATTTGATGCTGCCCAAATCCTCTCCGTTCATTCAGGCTTGCTCTGTGAAGCCTGCCTCTGCTCTCTGCTCTCTCCAGCAACTGACCTCCCGTTTTTGGAGTCCGACAGCCTCTCCTGATTTAACACCATCAGAAGGAGCTGAAGGCAGAAATGAAGTGACTCAAGGAAGGAAGGTGACACAAGCCAAGAAAGGCCAGGGATTGCCAGTGAGCCACCGGGAACTTAGGAAAGACATCCGTCCAGTCTGGTGGAGCTGCCCCTGCCTAACACCCAGCAATGACCAATTTATAAAGAATAGAAAAGTATTTATCACAGTTTTGGAGTGTGAGAAAACCAAGATCAAGATGTTGGCACGTCCGTTTGTCTGCCAAGGACCGCTCTGAATAGGAGACAGGTGTTGTTTCCTCCTACAGCAGAGGATGCTAGGGTAAGTGATTGAATGTTGTTGTATGAAGTATATTTTACAAAGACCTTCATCCCACCCACCAGGCTGATGTCTACATCTATGCACCTTTTCTAAAGCCTCACTTTTAATCCTGTCACACTGGCAACACCTGAGTTTTGAAGGGACACATTCTAAATATACCAGATATGAAAGTTTCTACCTCGAAGCTATCCAAAGGAATCATCCCCACTGACAGATGCCTTGATCTAGAACTTCTAGCTTCTAAAACTGGAAGAATACATTACTGTTTTTTAAATCTCTCAGGCTGTGGTAATTTGTTATGGCAGCCCTGGAAAACTAGTAAAAGATTTAGGGGTCAATCTTCTATAATAAGGGAAATATCACTGGTATTTAAAAAACAAAAACCTGAATATGGGCGGCTTGTCATGACATGCCATTTACTGCTAAGATGTCTCTAGGGTAGATGGATGTTCAAGAAGAAGGAGGTGGTGAAGGAAAGCAAGA
>NW_004524582.1:14652622-14655015 GCF_000260255.1 Octodon degus
TTTGGTTGTTGCAGGGACTCAATATGCAGCTTGAACTCTTGGTGATCCTCTTGTTTTCAGCCTCCCCAGCACTGGGATTATAGGTGTGCACCACTACACCTGGAAAGAGTTCGTTCTTGGTTTCCAGAGTTCCTCTGATTCCTGGCCACCAGTCCTCACCTTGAAGACCCAGGGAGACATGGTAGACCTGATCCTGACACCCCCTCACCACCACCAGTGTTTGTCTGAGTATTGGCCACCCTCACCTGAAGGACTGCTGGAGGGACCCAGTTGGCCTTGACCTGCCCTCTCCTCACCCTCACCTGAGCTCAGCTGAGCCCTGCCAACCATCGTTGCCCAGAAAGACTACTTCAGGGACCTAAACTCAGGTGCCCAGAAGACTGCCATAGGAACCTGAAGCAGCCTTGGGGAGGCCTGCCCTGCACCAGCCCACCATCAAGACAGCCTCGCAAAACTTTGACCCGGACTCTTGGTTATTTGATCCTTCTTAAGCTGTGGTTTCCCCTCCCCCAATGTTGAAGCCACATTGAACCCCACACAGAAGGCACTTGGGTGAGCCTACCCTGCCCTCCCATACTCCTGGGAGCCTCCCATACACATAATAATCAAGATCTCAGAAATTGAGCAAAAGAACAGAATATTAAAAGCTGTTAGAGAAAAGAAACAGGTTACTTAGGATGGAAAGCCCATCATAATCACAGCAGATTTCTAAACACAAACCATCAAATCAAGAAGAGCTTAGAGTGAAGTATTTCATCCACCATTCTGAAACAAAACAACCTTCAACCCAGACTGATGTACCCTGCAAAACTATCTGTTCAAATTTATAGAGAGATAAGATACTTTCATGACAAAGAATAAATTAAAAAATTCATGAAAACCAAATCAACCCTATAAAGAGTATGTCACATATCTTAGAGACAAAGAAGACCACAATTTCAAGAACAACACAAGAAAACCACCAAGCAGAGCAAGCAATTAGGCAGAGGGGAAAAGTAAGGATCCTACAGTAGGAAAACAACACGACAAAAATTAGCCAATACATATCACTTATAAACATCAATGTAAGTGGCCTCTGTTCACCAATTGAAAGAAATAATTCAAAGATTCAACAACTGGGATCTCATCTATTTGAAAAGTTTCTGCATTTCAAAAGAAATCACCAACAGAGTAAATAAAAACATGCATGATTTGGAAAAAAAAATTACAGTGGTCTTTCCTTCAGACAAAGGACTCCTATCCAGAACATATAAAGAATTTAAAAAATCAGGCCCCCAAAATTCAAAGATTCAATCCAAAACTGGGCATCTGGGATGACTATACACTTCACTAATGAAGACATACAAATGGCAAATAAGTATCTTAAAGTGTTCAACATCCTTGGTCAGCCAACAGTTGCAAATTGAAATAATGCTGAGATACCATCTTATGCCAGAAAGAATGCTATCATCAAGAAGTCAATAAATAACAAATGCTGGAGAGGCTGGGTGAATAAAGGCACCCTTCTCCACTGTTGGTGGGAGAGCAGGCTGGCACAGCCATTATGGAAACCAGTATGGAGATTTCTTAAAAAGCTAGAATTGGAGGTCCCATTCAAGCCAGCTATTCCCCTCAAAGGTATTTTTCCAAAAGAATTGAAATCATCATATCACAGCTATATATGTACACCCATGTTAAAAACAACACAATTTGTCATAGCTAAATCTTGCAAATAACCCAAATACCCATCAACAGAGCAATGGATAAAATGGTGTATTTTTAAAATGTATTTATTTATTTGGTACAGAGTCTTGCTGTGGAGCTTGGACTCATAGTGATCCTCCCCAGCTCTGGGATTAAAGGTGTGTGCCACCACACCTGGTTTCAGTAGCCGCTACAGCGTGGAGCCAGCAGGACTTGTGGTACTGGAGATGGAACTTGGGTCCTTGCCTTTGCCAGGCAGGCTCTTGGATTGCTGAACTCTCTCTCCAGCCCCTTGATATGATATTTTTACACAATGCAGTGTTACTCAGTTATAAAAAAAAGATAAATTCATGAATTTTGTGGATAAATAGATGCAACTACAGACTGTATTGGTAAGTGAAATAAATCAGACCCGCATGTGCAAATATCATATTGTTTCACTTGTGTGAGAAGCTGAAAGAGTGAATAAAATTAGAAAGATACAATAGGTACCATGAAAGAGAAATAATTTCTTCAATAGGAAGGAAAAACCTGGAAGAGGAAAAGCACAAAAGAAAGAAGTAAAAAGATGTATATATGTATAAGTGCAGGATGATTTTGATAATCATACTGTCAATTTCTGTTTTTCTTTTAAAAGTAGCAGTTAATTCTTAATGTTTTTCTTTTTGTTCTTTCTCTCTTTTTTTCTTTTTAATTTCTTACAGCTTTTT
>NW_004524582.1:14655431-14680964 GCF_000260255.1 Octodon degus
TCTCTCTCTCTCTCTCTCTCTCTCTCTCTCTCTTTCTTTTCTTTTCTTTTTTCCTTTCTCTCAGTACTGGGTTTGAACTCAAGACCTCATGCCTGCCTGGCAGGTACTTATGCTGCTGAGCTAGATACCCAAAATATTATTGATTTCTTGTTTCAAACTTCCAAGTAGCTTCCATCACTATAAAAAAAATGAAATCCATATTCTCTGTAATGGTCCCATGTGATCTTGCTCTGTCCATCTCTCAGGCCCTATCTCTTTCCACCTCATCCTCAAGCCTTGCTCAATGCTCTTGTTTCTGCCTGTGACAACTCCAGCCCACCCACCACCTCAGGACTTTGGTCCCACCTGTCCATTTCTGGCTGCAATAGTCCACTTCCACATATTTCATGGCTGAATTTCCATTATTCAAAGCCAACCTCAAATACCAGATTCTTCAGTGAAGCATCACCTGACCAACTAACCTGAAGTAACCCTTTTGTCCCTTCTAACAAGCCATCATTTTTTTGTCTCCAATTGGAGCTATCTTTGTATTTCATCCTTGATCAATCAAAAACAGTGATTGTTCCTGTAATCTGTGCTAAGAACTCTGCTAAGTACTTAAATATAGTGGTAAGAAGACAAGGCTTTTTATCTCAAAGTTTTTACCAGTGGGATAGGTTCTATGATTTTCTGGTTTGTTCATTGTTTTAAAATAATCTGCTCATCTCTGTCTTACTCCAATGTAAATCAAGTACCAATTTTGTTCTTATTCATCTTTAGGTCTCAAGGGCCTGAAGTAGGTGTTGGAACATGATGGGTCCTTGATATATATTGAATGCATTTTTAAAAAATAAAGATAAAAGACATACTGACAACATGGTATTGTAAACCTAGATCATAATTCTACATCTGAATGAAAAAGGCTTTGTGTATCTCGTACTTTGTTACCTACAACTAAAGGAATGACTAACATCAGAGTGATTGGTGCAAACAAAACAAAAAAGTACTGTTGGGAATATATTGTGGTAGTTCCCATGCAGGGGCTGCACAGTAAATGGCCAGTGAATTGAGATATAGAAAAGCAAGCAGGAGTGTTTCTTTGAAAGTTTAAAATTACAACTGAATTCCCAGGTAACTTTTTTTAAAACTAAAAACATCATCTAATTCCTTTATGTAATGTCTTCCTTATAACACTTTTGATTTTATAGCTTAAATCATAAATATTCTGGTACATGCTTCATCTGTAATAAGAAACTTCTTGAGGGCAGAGTCCACTTATTTTTGCAAAGAATTACATACACTCTTGGATTAATTAACTCCTGCTCTGAGTTAGGTACCATCTCTTCAACTCCATGGTAATCCCCTTGGGTAAAGGAAATGTGCCAAGCCTATCCTTTGGCCGCCCTAGCCAACACATCACTGCATGCAAAATCTTCTAAATTCTGAGCACATAGTTGGTCCCCAATCCACAAATCCTTGTCACTTCAGTTTCGGAAGTGGTACTGATTGTGGCAGGTTGCCTCTGAGATACACTTCACCTCCTGGCCTCCCCAAAACTTGTGTTATCTCCTTTTCAGTGTGGGGTGGGTCTACTGATTTTCTTCTAAAGAACAGAATACTTCTTCAGTATTATATCCTTTCTAATATTAGGTTACCAAAAGACTGCCTCCTTAAACCTTTTCATTCTCTTTCTCTCTACAAACCCTCACTCTGTGGGAAGCAAGCTGCCATGTGAAACAGCCTAGAGAAGATGTCCAGGTGATGAGACACTGACATTGCTAACTAAGCTCCAGCAGACACTGATGCCTCCATCTGGCTGTGAGTGGATCTTTCCAGACCCTTCCAGAAGTCACTTGAAAGTAACTTCCTGAATTACAGAACCTTGAGCTGACTGAATCGCTGAGGGAAATCTGAAGAGAGACACCAAGTTAAGGGCACTCAGTTAATGCCTTCTGAGAATCCTATCCCACAGAAACTCTGAGAGAATGAATGTATTGTCTTAAGGCACCAAGTACAGGGATAATTCATTCTGTGGTAATAAATAACTGATGTGGAACACTTGGTAGTTATTCAACAAATATTGACAGCTAAGACATATGAATTCAGAGATTTAGAAAAGCAACCTTTTTACTTTACTCTGAAAGCTGAAACCCTAAGAAACAGAAAGATAGAAATCAAATAACTTTGATAATATTTTGCATCAGAAAGAAAATGTGAAAATAGGGCTTCAAATCTAGATGGCACACAGCAGTCTTCCTGTCATTTATGGGTGTCTCTGTATCAGTCATGTCAGCTGCCTGCAATTCTGGGTGAACTAAAAGTAAAGAATATATGATAATTATTCTTAAAAGACAATTCTGCCAGAAAAATATAAGTACTGGCTCTCTACAAACTGCCAAACATTTCTTTAAAATGTTAAAATAATAAAAATAAAAAATCCTTCCACATGTTCTCAGTTTCTCCAATAGTAAAATAAATGTCATGAATCTTCCTTGTTAAGAACATGTAAGGTCCATTCCGCAGAAGAATTATTGATCAAAAAGAACTAAAAAATCCAACTCTCCTCCAACCTCTTATCCACTGCATTGTTTTCCATGGTTTCAGTTCCCCACATTCAACTACAGACTGAAAATATTAACTGGAAACTTCCAGAAACATGTTTTAAATTTTATTTGTTTTAAAGTAGGAAAGATTTATTTCAGCTCAAAGCTTACAGGGGTTTCAGTTACAATAAGCTGGCTCCAACGAAGAGTGGCACAGCACAGGGAGATCACTGTGGAGAAACAGTCCATGGCAGAGAAGACAGCGGCAGCAGCATGCAGCAAGCAGCAGCAGTGAAGCAAACCTCCCTACCCCTTTTATCCCATCCAAGCTACAAGTCTTTTGGGTGGGGCCGCTCACAGCTAAGGTAGGCCTTTCCATTATCCACACCCAGAATAATATGGTGTGCTAATACAACAATCAGTGGGCTAATTTAGTGTCACATACCCTTAATCCCAGTATCACACACCTTAGATCCAGCCAGCTATAAGAAGTCTCTCCTATGAATACATGCAGAGTTGACATCTAGATACAAGCTATAGCAATCCCATTTAGGCCATGCCAATATATAGCTTTCAGAAAATAATCAAAGCCCCTACTTTTTTCTGTAGTGATTTCTCTGAATGAATCATTGATAGGTTATAATCATGCCACCATGCTTCAGAGAGTGATAATCACGCATGTGTAGTAGGGAAAACTATCACATGACTGCCTGGCAAACAAGATTTGTAGAATATCATCACTTTGAAGGGACATTGCAATTTTAGAAATGGAAAGACTAGAATAATTCTGGCTTTGATTTTTACTAGATATTTTTTACAAATTCTAGATAAAGTGAAGAATAAACTATACCAAGTAATAAACAACATCAAATATATAACAAAGATAGTATTCTAAATTAAATGAGAAAAAGTTAAAATATTTAATATAAGATTCTAGGACTACTGGCTAAGTAGATTTTTTTTTTTTTTTTTGTATTTTTAGGGAAGGGTCTACTGGTGTTCAGCGTCTCACTACTAGCTCAGACTTGTAATGATCCACCTGTTTACAGCCTCCCAAGAGCTGGGATTACAGGCACATGCCACCAAGCCCAGTCCATAGGTAGAATTTATAGTAGAATATGGTACTTCATTACTTAGGTACATTTTGTTAAAAAAAAATTCCACTGGTCATGAACGTTAAAAATATACATATCGGCTGGGAAGACAGCTCCCCAGTCCAAACCTCTGCCTGGCAGGCACAAGGACCCGGATTCTATCTCCAGTGCTGCAGCTGTACACTACAAGTCCGAGCTGTGTAGCAAAACTCAGTACCAAATAAACAAATAAATAAGATTAAATCTATACATATTTTTGAAAATTTATTCTTTCATGACTTGATCTTTTCCTTTGGGTAGTGTGATGAAGCATCATGCCATTTTGACCCACTACTTTAGGGTATGAATCATCCTTTTGACCAATGCCTCTCTCTTTTTTTGTTGTTTTACTTTTAACATTTTTATTATACAGTAAAGAATAAAACAATACCTGATTCATACTTTACATAGTCACAGGTCAACAGACCATACATTACAATCCAACTAAGGAAAAAGGATAAAAACAAGAAACCACAGTCTGGACAAAGTAGATGTAAAATCTCAAGAGTATGCGACAGAATCATGATGCCTCGGCCCCAGCCTCAGCACTAGTCTACCATTAACTTGTGGTACATGTCTGGGCTAAGGGTTGCAGAACAAATTTAATTTTTCAAAATGTCCCTGAGCCCAAAATAATATTTTAAAAAATTACTTCAGATCTGCATTTCAACAATCTCCATTTTTTTTCTGTTCCTTGAAGAATTTGAATGACATGGAGTCACTTTCTTTTCCTAAGTATTTCAGATGTAGGCATGCTTTGCATAACTAAACCAACCTTGAAATGTTTGAATCCCCAAGACATGTACATACACATTTTTAAAAAGTTAAGAAAAAAAATTTAAAAGACAGGTGGCCCTGTCACACACAGATTCATGACAGAAAAGAACAGAAAAGAGTAAGAGAGAGAAAAAAAAGATAGAGGATGCCTTTTTCCTATCAGCAACCACTACTCAATCCTATCCAATGAGGATAACTTTTTACAATGTCTAATACCTACAAATTATACTCTCACATAGCCTGCATTTAAGAAGCAAGCAAAAAGGAAAGTAACAAAAGTGTTTTTCTTTAAGTTTATGAGGTCTACATTGTTACCAAGAAGTGATATGGTTTGCAGCTGTTTGAGCTTGACTTTTGGTTCTTTTGTTTGCCTAGACCAGTTTCTGCTAACTATTCATGCAATACACATGCTGTCAGAGGTAGAGGGTCCCCCTTGCTTTGCAGCCTACCCAATGCTTGCTCAGGGGTCATCTCAGTCATCACATTGGCAGCAGTAGTTGCATTCAAGTAACTCTATTTTCATTAATACTGGTCCTAAAGTCAAAGCACAATAATTCTGGCAATTTTATTATTTCTGTTTATATATTGTTTGAATTGTTCTAGATTATATTAGTCATTGGTGTTAATATCTTACTGTACCTAATTTTTATACTAAAATTTGTCATAAGTATGTATGTATTAGAAATGATGAAATTAAAACAGGGTTAGGTACTATGCATGCTTGTAGACATCAACAAGGAGTCTTGCAATGCATTTCCCATAAATAAGTGGGCATTAACATGTTTATGTCTTTATTTTCCATTCCTCCATAATCTGAATAATCACATTGGAAAAATACAGAGAAAATTCAGTGACTGATGCTAGAAATAGAGACTGCATAGGTGGGAATTCCAGACTGAGTATTCTATAACCAAAGGAAAACATCAAGAACCTCCACATCTTCCAAACATCTATATGAATATTTATCAAAAGCTTTTATGAAAATTGTTTGTCTTTTTTTTAATCTTCAATTTATTTATTTATTTGGTACAGGGTCTCACTACACAGCTTGAACTCTTAGTGATCCTCCTGTTTCAACCTCCCCAGCTCTGGGATTATAGTTTTAGTACCTGGCATGGTACACCTGAGGTTCTGGGGCCAGGAGAGCATGTTGTACCAAGGATGCAGCCCAGGTCCTTGCACTTACTAGGCATGCACTTAGACCACCAAACTTTCTCTCCAGCCTGTAGATATTTTTGAAAAATGAAATCTAGTAAAGACAAAATTAGTGTCACAAAATCTATTCACTAAAGCTTGTGGGTTTTAGTCTTCTAGTGCCCATTGAGCATTAATTCTAACATATATGAATATTCAGTTTTTCAGTCTTCTTTGGATTCAGACACAGGAAGTTGCACAGTCAGACAACATAGAAGTGCAAAAGGTCTCTGATAAAGAAATGGTAACTGATGATCAATTAGACAAAATCCTTGAAAAAAAAAAAAAAACAAAGGCACTAATCTTAGGTCCTCCAATAAAGATAAAGCAAGTCCTGTTTTTCCTCAGATTGTCAATGTAAGCATTACTCTTTCACAGCAGTGCAAAACTACTTTAATTAAATCAAATCTTTGCAAAGATTAACTAAGCTTAAGTTTGGAAATATTCCATATCTTTGAAAACAGGATGCTATTATTATTTACATTAATGACATGTGATGTTGTATATGAATCATCTATTGGATTCACATAGAAGTTCTTCTACCCTGATCACTACAGGCAAATACAACATGAAATAAGTCTTCATCCAGGAATTGCTTCTCCTCAGTGATTCACTGTGGGGGCCCAGGGTGAGGTAGCCCCTCACCTGCAATGTTGGCTTCCATAAAGGCCGGTGTGACTGTGCTCAGTGACTCCCTTGGGAAACCAGGACAGTGCTCTGTAGTTGGGGGCATGCTGCTTGGAAGTCTTTGGATGCATCCCACGCAGACAAAGAGAGATTCCTGTATTCATGGTCTCACCTGCCCCATTTCTCCAAAAACAAAATCACTGTGAAAAACAGAGAAGGTGAACTGTGAGTGTTCCACAGAAAACAAGTGACTGATGGTAGATGTTGTTTACTTGAGAATGTAGGTTCAAAAGGCATGCCTGGATTTTTCTTTCTAATGTGGTGAGAGGAAATAGAGAGGTGGTCCATGTATGACTTTTTATTTATTTATTTATTTTTTAAGTGAAAATGTCTAAAGTTTATTCTCTTTGTGGCATTAAAAATAAGAAAAGGAAGAAGAAACACACACATGATATTTCACTATTAGACACCTTAAATATACCATAGTGTTTCTTCAAAATTCTCTCTTTTTTAAATAATTTTATTGAGAAAGAAGTAGCAATGAGATAGTTTCAAAGCAGGATAGTAGTCCAGTTACAATAATTAATACATTGCACATATACATATATATACATATATATATAAATATATATATATATATATATATATATATATATCACTGTACTCTCTTAGTGTAGACCATTACTTTTTTAATGTATTTTGATACAGGGTCTCACAACACAGCTCTGCTTATAGTGATCCTCCTGTTTTCAGCCTCCCAAGCACTGGGATTATAGCCATGGGCCACCATGATAGGTCTTGGTGGCCAGCTCAGCAGGCCCAGGGGTGGGGGGACCAGTGTGGCATGTGGTGCTGAGGAGCAAACCCTGGTCCCTGCACTTACCTAAGCAGGAGTTTAGTCCACCGAGCTATCTTGCCAGATCCAGGGTTCTTCTACTGGCATGTGCTCTGTGGCCAGCTACTCCATTCCCACAACTTTCAGCCAAAGATATTTCCAGCCTGAACTTTTCTCCCTGGTGGTTATCTAAGGGGCTTGGAAATATCCCATGCGGATGACCTCTACTGGCTCCTCCTGACCCACTATCTCCCCTGCTCTGGGCCCCAGACAACTGACATGAAAATCCTGTCTCAATCAGACTCCATTGCTGTCTGTCTTCTGTGTGAGGTAGATCAGAAAGTGGGGAGACAAGGAGTCCAGCATTTTCTTCCCCTGGTTTCCTCCCTGCTGGACCCCGTGTTACAGGTGGCTCCTTGTTTTTTTAATCAACTTTATCTAAACCCAGCCAAATCCCTTTTGTAGTTTCTTCAAATGCCTGCACCCTTGTAAACACCACCATAATCAAGAAAGTGAGGTTCCATCTCCATGAGAAGCTGCCCTGAGTTCCCTCTGGCAGTGAACCTCCACCTCCCCAGCACCAGACAACCACTGATTTGATTTCTGTCATCGTAGATTAGTTTTACCTTTATTAGAATTTAATATAAATGGAATCAGAGTATGAACTCTTTTGTTCCACATAATTATTTGGAGATTTATCTATGTTGTTGAGTCTATCAATAGCTCATTATATTTTATTGCTTTGCAGTAGTATTCCATTGTACACTTATCACACCAAAGACTAAGGCTCTGCACTAATATCCCTTTCCACAGGTAGCATGCTCCACAGTGCAACCATGCTTTTTGGTTTCTAGTAAGTTAGCTGCCCACTTTATGAGCAGTGCCTTCAACTCTTTCTCTTGATCCTTTATGGATATTTGTCTCTCTCCTCTTAACTGATCGACCATTACTTAGGAAATATAACGTCCAAGTGAATATGATCTTTTTCTGCTCCAAAGAGTGTAAGAGCTTTATAGGCACTGATTTGGTCTATTATGTGCTCCTATACCATAATGCCATGGGTTGGAGAAAACATAAAGAACGAAATATGTTTCTCACAGTTCTCAGAGTTGGAAACCTGAAGATCAAGACGTCAGCTTCTGCTGAAAGTCTTCTTGCAGTGCGTTCACATGGCCAAAGGCAGAGAAGCAAGAGATAGAGGTGCATGGCACATGGCCTCTTTGATCAGGGCCTTAATGCCAGTAATGAAGGAAAGGTCCGCATAATTGAATTGCTTATTGATTCTATCACACTGGAAACACTTGAATTCTGCAGCAGATATGCTCAAGCTGTAGTAGCCAATACTGTGCCATCCTTTAGGAAGTTCCTCCCTAGGAAAGAAAGAGACATCAGGCTTTTTAAATTACAAAATGAAAGAAAAGAGAAAAACAGAGATACCTGTCTCTTTATCTATGATAGGTCATGAAATAATAGATAGAAAAAGAATAGGAGCAGATGTGTCTCCTCTTCTCCTGGTTTAGAATGGAGTCCAAACCTAAATGCACCTTTACTTATTTAAGGGTAGATTGTTTTCAGGCTATCAGAGATAGATGAGTTAAGCAATATTTGGAAAATGTACAAAAGTATAAAAGAAAATTAAAAATCATCCATAAGCCCACTACCTGAGACAAACATATTTCTTTCAAATGTTTTCTCTTTAATGATGATCTATATCCACTATTTTAAATAAAATGAAACTCCGATAATAGTTTTTTGTTCCTATCTTTTCTACATATAACTATGTTACCAGCATTTCCATTACCTTTAAATACTATTTTAAGGCATCATTTTAATGGCTATCCAAATCTTATATCATGTAACACAGCACTCAACCACTTCCCTATTGTTTGTGACCTGCTTCTAACACAAATCTAAATTTTGCAGAAAACAAATAAAGTTGCACCTCCCTTATGGACCATTAGGATCACAATCTTTGACATGTGGGGCCAGCCTGACTCCTAAACAGAATTTAAAACCAAGGGATTTAACAATCGAAAGAAAGATGCTTGACAGCTAATGGAGGTGAACAGTCATTTAAGTGCATATTCACAGACCTAATAAAGAAAATAGTGGGGTTCTCAATCTCCATCTCTGGGTAACTTCAGCAACCTGTCCTGGTAAGGTTCAATTAAGATGGATAGGGTCAGATAACTTCACAAGAAGACCATAATTCTTACAATAACAAATGTCAAATGTTGCCATTTTAGCTGTTCAGAGTGACTGCTTTGTTATTTCTAAGGGATTTAAGGGTGATATTTGTCAATGGGGTAGCACAGACTTTTCAAAGTAATTAACTTTGCATCCAAAAATAACTATAATTGTTTAACCACCGGTGTATGAGGCACCATGGGAGGGATGTACCACTTTCTTTGGAAATAAATCTGATTCCCTCAGTCTCTCGATTTATTTCTCCAGGAACCGTGTTATTGTCTTGTAAAATGGTCCACCCCTCCCATTATCTCCTAAGTAGCAGTTAGCTGGGGAGAAAACAGTTATATTGATATATGAAGTTGGAGGCAGATGCCAAGCTAATTGATCTGAGTAGGTTAAATGGGAGAAAATACTTCCAAGAATCAATAGAGGTGCTAATTCGGCTAATTGTTGGGTAGTGTTTCTTTTTTAAGTGAGCCGTTTTCCAAATTACTGTTTATCATGTTGATTTTCTTTTTCCCCCTGAGTTTATCAGTTTTAACTTTTCTAAGTATTGTGTTTACAATGTATCTTAGCCCAAAACTTTTTATTGCCAAGCTATTGACAGGCAGTTTTCCTAGATATGATGATCTACATTATAAAACTAGGCATAGTACTTCACTAAGATGATTCCAGAACAGATAATTGTCTACTAGTGACATCAAACACAAAAATAAGTGATTTCATCTGACTAGAGTTGATGGACCAAAAAATAGAAGGTTTAGCCAATGATTTAAAGTTATAAGGATAACACTAGACAAACTAAAGATCAACACCTTCCTAATTAAGAAACTGGAAAGAAGAACGCAGTGGGAGTAAACAGCAACTAACCACTTAATTTCCCAGAGGTGTATCTGTGAAAATATCAATAGATATCACTGAAGATTGACAGATCCAGATGTGGTCAATGATAAATCCAAAAGTGGAAGGGAGAAGGAGCACAAAGAAAGCAGACAGAATTTTCATCCCTTTTCTTTAACTTTTCTGTACAATAATTTTAAAATAATATTAATCTAAAGTACTGAAGGCTCAGAAAGAACAGTGAGAAGATAAGAACAGAAAGGAAATCCTAGAGTCTTAAAGAGTAAGGGCAAAATAAACCTAAGCAACAAAATCCTATTCTACTCCCATTGCAAGTGACAGACTAAGAGACAGGTGGTTGATAGATACATAACAAATATTGAAACTGAAAAAGGACCAAATGGAGAACACTCAGTGGGCATGTATGATACTTCTTTGGAGTAGTATTCAGAAAGTCCTTTGGCCTTGCCCCCACCTCCTAAACCCTCTTAAGCCTCCTTTCTGATGCTTAAAATTCTTTAAGAATTTCTTGAAGCATTCTTTTTTCATTCGAAAATGAAGGATACCCTAGGAGAAAAATTGACACATTAACTCAGGGTTCTGCCTGAGTGGTTTTGGCCTAAATTGGAATAAAAGTTTAAATGTTTAATATTAGAAGAGTACAAAACTCTGAATACTGAAATAAAAGGAGCTCCATCAATACAAGTCTACAAAGGAAACACTGAAGGTGTCAGATACAGATGTTTTACACCATGACCATTTCCTGCTGTCTACTACCTTTTTCCATCTTCCTTGTTCCTTTCAGTGCAATGGTCCATGCTAGTATAGTTGTGTTCATAATTAAAATCAGCATTGGAGTTGGATTTTCAAATAATTGCTATAAGATTTGGGATGGAGTCTTTGTTAGATCTCCCTGCTAGAATTTTTACTGTCATATCAGAGTGGTAATGAGAAATTTGAAACAACACATAGATTGGTGGCTAACTTGGAAGGAAAGAGAATGTTCATGGCCTTTCTCCAAGAAGTTCAAAGGTTGAAAGAATCTATGCAAACACCATAGCAACAAGAAACGTCTCCCTGCAAGTAGTGTGTTGTCATTGTTGGCAATGTCATTGTCATCATTATCATTATCCTCATTGCTACCTTTGGGTTGTCATGCTGCCTACAATGACTTCTCTGAGTAACCTGCATTTACATCACATGGAGGCAGTGAGCTTCATCATGTCTACTTACAGAGTAAGGAGATATAAATATGGAAAGAGAAATGAGACACCGACGCATACATAGCCATTATGAAGTACTAAGCAAACAGGAATGTAATCACAAGTGACTCCAAGTTTGTGAGGTCTTTAAGGTCAAGGACCTCACAGAGAATTTATAAAGCTCCGGCATATCACAGAAGTGCACACATGTTTTATGATACTGTAGCTCAGAAAACAGGGCAAAGCATACAAAATGATTATAACAGTATAACAGATTCTGTAAGGCTGCATGTGATAATTATGGGGCATGAACAAATAACATTATGATTTTACAGAGTATACCAGGTCCTTCAAGAATTCTGGTCTAAAACTTTAAGGGAAAAACTTCAACTAGCTCTTGAAGAACAGACCATGTTTTGATACATAGTGAAAGAGGGAAAAAGAACTGAAAATAGGGCCAAATATAATTGATAAATTTATTAAGTATTTACAAGACCTCTAAATGCAACTATACAGGAACCCTTCACAAGTATCGTTTAGTTTCTCCTAAATCTTTCCAATGCATAAATGCAACTCATTCAGACAAGGACTGCCAGTGAAACTCTCAGCATTGTCAAAGATAAATAAGTCTTCTGATTTGTCATTGCCAAGTGCAGGGCCTCATGTGGTGGAGAAAAGAAAAACGAAAGCAAAAGACAGTGGTGGTAATGTAAAAGAAGATAAAACAATACATAAAGTTAATGGTCTAGAAAAGGAAAGACAATGAGACAAAAAAATAATTAGTACACAAGCCTGAGCAAGGTAGAGACAAAAGTGTCTATTACGCTCAGATCCCACGAGGGCACCTATCCCAAAATGGATAGCTTGGGACCAAGGTTATTAATTAGAAGCCAAGAGCTTTGGCTTTCTGGTCACTGTTAAATGGTTAGGAAATCTTGAGCAGTGAATTTGCCTCCTATTAGCCTAACTCCATCTGTTCTGCTGTGCTGCATCCCTACCTCTTCTGATCACTGCATTCAATGTTTGGAAGGACAAAGTACATGCATATTACAAGCAACACTTTGGGGAAAATCCATCAGGTTGAGTATTAAAATACTGTGCATCAACCAAGCACCATGCAAGATGTTAGAGATCCAGAGATGAGCAAGTTGTAGTCTTTAGAAAGAGCTCAAGGGCCAGGGATAAAGAGGAGACGTCCTAGTAAGTGTATAACTAAAAGTTGACAAATGTAATAAGAAAAATACGTTCCAACAGTTTGCAATGGTTAACTCTATCAAGGGAGATTAGAGAAAGGATTATAGGAAGGAGATGTGCTACCAGTTTTATGAATTTTAAAAAAGGATAAAGATGAAGAAAAGAAAGTCAAGAAGTAAAAATGTCCAGTGTTAAACCCACTTAATTCGGTATCAAAGGAACAATGTACCTGTTAATGTCCAACTTCCCTTCTCTGCAATTTTAATCAACTCTAAAAGGATACTTGTGGGATTAAATCACCACCCATAAGACCTTGATTTATCCAGAGAAATGGACTATTTGAACCTCTGTTCCCTGAACAGAACAGACAAGCCAATTTTGCCTTGAAAAAATCAACAGGTAGAGACATAACAAAGGTCATATATTATGAGGCTGCAGATGGAAATTCTGCCTCAGCAGTTACACTGACACAGTTATTACTGTTATTACAGCTAAACCTCCTCATTCCGCTGACATTATTAACCAAGACAAACGTGGCCCTGCAGCTTTATTTCATGGGGCAGATCACCTATTAAACCAAGAACAATATCATCCTCTTTTGCAGCACTTCCACAATCTTTTTCTGCTACTAAATGCTTTCCCGGGTTTCCCCCCACCCCTCACCCCACCATTAGAAGAAATACCATCCATCGCCTATGGATTGTCATGCAGCCGTGCTGTTTTGCACATCCCTGTGTACACCCACAGTCCTCACTCAGGTAAGAGGTGGATAACCGTGATCGTCTATGAGATCATCAACACGCTTTCCAGCAATCACATTTAGCTGCTCACAGAGTAAATCAGCCCCTTAAGAAGCCTAAAATTTAAAAGGATATTTTTTTTTCCTCCAACTAAAATTGCGTGCTTTGGAATCCATAAGTAAATTTTATCCCAGAATTTAAGATTGCTACCTTAATCAAGAGGAAGAGTGGGGCCTCAGTGAGCTAGAAGTGATTTGACCAAAATTATTCAGCTATAGATGAGTGGACAGAGAATAAAATTGAGGTAATAGGAACATTTTTACCTGTTTACCTAAAGGAAATGATTGCTCTTTTTGAAACAGAAATGAGAATCACTATTTGCTATGAAGGTGATAAACCAAAATTCAAACACCTTCTTTTGCCTTATGAGGGTTAGGCTGTTTTTGCATGAAACTTCCTTCGTTTAATTGTACTCTTCTTATTGCAATTAAGTAAATTTAAATAAATGCAAATATCACATCCACATTCCATGTGTCTTGGATCCCTTTCAATTTGATAATATTTCTTTCTTATCAGAAAAACAAATCACTTCTAAACACTGATGCTTCTCAAACTGAGATTATTGGATATTTTTTGATAATGCCTTGGGTACAACATGTACTTAGAAATAAAAAACCAAACACAAATAACTATGGCAATCATTCGACATCATTTTCTGTTTTTGTTTTGTTTGTGAATGAACAGGGAGTAACCTCAAGATGCAGAGTTCAATACAAGTGTGAGACAAAATAATTCTTAAGAAAAGCAAAATATCCCCTAGGCTTTATGAAATGATCAAGGCCATCCAAGGAGCTTTGCCATGTGGTTCAGGCTTTAGCATATCTTTTCTTGAATTTTCTTATTTAATAAAACACTCCACTGTTGAACAACAACAGAATAGCAGTTGACATTCCAAATCCACAAAGTTTGGGACATTGACCTCTGAGGGCTGCTGGGGGTCATCTCTCCCTTGGCCTCCCAGGCACAGAATGGGCCAGTGTTTGGGTGGTTTCACCTGTCTGTGGACACTCAGACAGATCCGAGGTCAGCCCTGGCTCCCCAGCTCTCTGCCTACTGGCAAGCAGCCACCTGGCATCTGTTCAAATGAACAAGCTGCCTTTTCTTCCTACATATTGGTTTCTCCTCCATTTGAAAACAAAACTCTTTCCCCATCTGCTTGCTTCTGGGATCGCCATAATTGCATGGAGGATAATTGGCAGCAGCTCAATCTGAGGAAAACCCTGTTGATTCGAAGCACAGTCTCAATAAACGTTTGTGTTTCATCGTTTTGCTAAACGGAGCCTGTGTCCCAGCCAGCTCTGCTAATGCAGGGATGGAATTAACTGCAGGCATAAGAGGAGGAGGGGAAGGATCCAACAACACTTCATCATGACTCCTTTGTTTTTGAGGAGGGGAAGGATCCAACAATGCTTCGTCATGACTCCTTTGTTTTTGAGGATCCTCTTTTGTCAAGGGACCCACTGACTTGCCTGGATTGTGTCCCCCAATTCACAAAGCATCAAAGTGAATGATGCCAGAATAGAACTCTAAAACCAATGAAGCCACCAAGAAGAGGGCCATTTTCTTGATTCCATGTAACAATCTATGGCCATGGATACTAAGGTACTAACCTGGCCCACTCCATTAATAAAGAAGAGATTATCACCTTGGGAGCTAACATTTGTTTCTGGAAATGCTCACTACCTGCCATGAAAAAAGACAGTACAGTAAAATCTATGATCAGGGAGTATCAGTACAAGAAGGAGGCTAGGCATTCATATACCTGAATTCTAATCCTGCCTCTGACATTTAGCACAGTGTAACCTTGAGCATGCCCCATAATCTCCCTCAACCTACATGTCTCATCTCCACCATGGGAGTTAAGAATCACTTCTGACTCACTGGGTTGCTATGAATAAGATTATTCGTGTAAGGCTCAGACCAGTGTCAACTGCACTGATCTGGAGAACTTGGCTATTGTTAGGGAGTTGGTATTGATCCAAGCAACATTTACCAAGCATTTACTATCAGTCTAACACTGCATCCTGTCCCACAAATACAACAGAGAACAACACAGACGAGGTTTTCTTACTCATGAATTGTAGAGACTTGAAAGAGAGACAGACAATAAATAAGTAAATGAATTATTAATAAGAGAATTTGAAGCAGTAATTGTGATAATTTAGATATAAAGTGTCCCCTTAAAGTCTGATGGGAGCTTCTAGAAGGTGCCTGGATCTTAGCAGCACTGTGCTACCCAATGGGCTGATTCACTGGTGAGTCCACAGATGGGTTGTGTTAGAAGGCAGAGCTCCATTGGAAGAGGAGGGCTGCTGGGGATGGGCCTCTGGGTTTCTTGCCCACTCCCTGTCTCTGTCCATGATGAGGTGAATAGGATTCTTCTGCAGCATCCTTCCATCCTGATGCTCTTCCTTAAAGCCATCTGATCATGGGTTTAAACCTCTGAAATGTGATCCAAAATCAGCTTTTTTTTTTTAAGTTGCACTTGTCAGTTATGCTGTCCCAGCAGTGGAAAGGTGATTAATAAAGTTAAAAATATCCATGATGAAAAGCAAACCAAAGCATATGGTCAAGAGAGTCTGGTATGGTACTACTGCTTGAGGGAAATTATTCAAGGAAGAGGAAATACAGGAATTACTACCTGAATGCTTAAACATAGCCAATAGCTAGTGCCCAGGCTGTTTTGGAGATAGTTTTGATATGTTGAAGGAAAAAAAGAAAGCAAAGATGGAGGGGGAACATACTGAACAAGAGGTGAGAGAGACAAGTGAATCAGAGGGGCTTACAAGGCCTCGTGTTTCAAGGTCTGCATGCCTTTACGTGCAACGGAGGGCTCTGCACAGAACTGCTGTTATGGGATTGAAGTGTTGAAATGCTCCCTCTACATTCTGTTATAACAGTCAGGCACGACCAGTGCAGGCTGGGCCTCAGGAGGGACCTTGCTGAGAGATGGCCATGACTTGGGAGTATTGTGAGCTGGAGCAAGGTCGGCAGGAGGGAGCCAAATATTCCCCTGGATATGCAAATCAGCTTGACACCTGTTGGCATCCACTGATCAAGTTCTCTACTGCAGTCCGGAGTTCAGGGTACAGAGTTGTAGACATGGACAATGGTGAGGAATGAACTTAGTTATATTCCAAGAACTGCTCTTCACTATGCCCAGTAGGCAGAATGGGGTAGTAGAAAGTGTCCTGGGCTGTGAGTTACAGGAATGAGTTCTACTGCCCAGGAAATGTACCACTTGGATCACATTGCTGCATCTGGCCAGTTTCTTCACCTCGAAAATACAGAGCTTTGTCTTAAGCTCTCAGACTTGTGAATACGCATGGAAGGTTTCTGGCATGGTTTAATGTGACATTAAACATAAGGAGGAAACTCCAAGTAGAGCTGAATCACAGAGATTCTACTTCTCTTGATGTTCAGTGCTCAAGCAGAGGACCAACCAGGCCACATCTTGCTTGAATTTCTTCACCAGGTTCTTAGAGTTGTATAAATACATTATATGAAGTCAGAGCTTAGAATAGGAGAAATGTTATTCTTAAGTGGTCTTTGGGGCTACAAGCCCAAATTGAAGGTGCTAGAAGGACAGGGCTTTAGGGGATGATCCTCCTATTTGTGAAGTTTCTGCTCCCCCAAAGTTTTTTGTTTTGTTTAGCTTTTAGTAGCATAACTCCAGTCCTCACCCACCTTCACACACCCACCTTCCTCTCTCTCTTTCTGTTTCTCTGTAATATCACAAGGCACCCTTCTGTTTCTGTTTCTCTGTTTTCTTATTCATATTTTTCTTCCAAACCAGAAAACAGAGATCAGTATTGAGTTCAAGAAGTTTTCCTTGTAATGGGGGTAAAATTAAAAGCCCAGTAGATAGAACTGCAAAGAGGTGGGATAAGTCTGATGTTAAAAATCAAAGCTTATCCTGGAGCCATCTGGTGGTCCCAGATTGGAAGAAGTAGGGAAAATATGGGCCAAAGAATGAGCTAGAATTTTTCACAGGAAAGGAAGTGGTCAACTGATCTAGTTGGAAAATAAATACATAAACAAACAAAGGAAACAGCCTGGTTATTCCATTTGCCAGGCAAAGAGTGGGTTACCCAATAAGAACTACAAAAAAAAAAAAAAAAAAAAAGAAAACCATGGAAAGCAGCTTGCAAGTTCTGCAGGTCCTTAATTGAGCACAGGTGGAAGCCCTAAAGAAATTAGACTGTGAGTTACTCCGATTTGTACATGTGTTTGACAGTGGCTGCATCTGGCAAGGAGCCATGTTCCTAGGCAGACAAGTTGGAAATTAAAGAACAAAAACAAAAACAAAAAAACAGTCTTGCTTTGTTGGTTTGTTTTTGCTTGTTTGTTTGTTTTAATAAAACTTGGATTTAAACCTTTTTGCAAATATGCTCATAGAGATAATAAGTAACAATCCCAATTTATTAGTACATTTCTTCCTTAGCTGCTAGGCAAGCATTCTAATCCTAGAATTAATCAAGTACATGTTTGAAATGCTCCAATAAGAGGAGTTTTGTGGGATGTCTTCAGAAAGAAATTAATGCAAGAAGGGTTGATTTTTTTTATGTAGAAAGGAAAAAATCCAAATATTCTCCTTCCACAAGAACTCACAGTGGCTGCAGGGATCAAAGCAGTAGGCAAATCATTATCCTAGAGCTGGTGAAATGAAATGTGGTCTTTGAATCCATAAAGTGGAACTGACAGTGTGTCTTTCATGGCATCAAGTACTGCCCTGTGAATTTCCCTATATATAATGTCACCCACACATGTCATATCAAACCACATTAGCAGACATTTATTAGCACCAACAGTGCACCATCTCTTAAAGATATACGACTGTGTTAGAGGGGTTGTGTGTGTGTCTGAGTTTACATATTTACTCAACTTCCTTTGACACTAGCTTAAATGTCTCTCCCTACATTGCCCCCTGAAACAAGGTTCTCCTCATGAATATACATCTCCCTGGACCACTGTGTAATTAAAATCCAAAGAACAAATGCATCTAAGTTACCAATAGCTTTCCTCTAAATGTATGGTACAATAAAATTCTCTCTGGCATGCATAAAGAATCAAAGGACAGTCCAAACACAGAAAATAAAATGCACAAAAGCATGGAAGTAGAGAAGTATTAAATAAAAATGAGAAAAATGGCAAGTTGGAAGTGAAGATAAAAATATTAGCCAGAGGCATATGGTAGCCCCAAGCAAATGATGCCAACCTGTTGTTTCAGACTTCTGCTTCAGTTAGGGTTCGATGTTGATTGGACCCCAGACATTTCAATCTAAAAAGAATTTAAAATAGGCAACTGAGATCCCATAGGCTTCTCAGAACTGCTGAATATTCAGGTCCTAGCCTACTCCTTTCTGAATACCTCCTGGATGACTCCAGAAATAAGCCACCAATGCAGCTGTTGTACCCAAGGGTCCTGAGCTTTTGCAGGGTCAAGAAACTGCTACTGTGTCTGCACCAAAATTGGTTCCAGACTCAGAGAACAATGGCCAAGACCAACTCTTTGCTACAGAGACATCTACCTGTTCTATCCTTGTTCTTAAAGACTAGAAACATGGTCTCCATTCCATGGACACCTCCCACTTATCACACAACATCACCTACTCATGGAACCTAAGTCAAATCCACAGTCGTGTCTACAAAGGATTCTGGGACATGCAGTTTTACTGTAGTTTTCACCCTTTAAATCTCCCCAGCTTTAAAGAAATTAGAGATTCGAATGAGTCGAATCACAACACCCTGAAAAAGTTATTACACTATTAAAGCGATCATGGCAAAAGTGATGGTTGAGAAAAATTTACCTTCTGGTCCTATGGAGGATACATGAAAGAGAGTCTTAGAGGTGCAAACATAATCAAATGAAGAGATAATATATACTGTAAACTAAATATTAATCAGATTTTATTGTAACACAAATATTTTTATATATTTTCCTGCTCTGAAGATATGTGTATGTGTATTTTAATACAACTGCTTTATGACTGATAAGAGCATTTATCAGCAGGGAACAATAAAACACTGATAAGGAAAGCCTACCTCCTCAGCTCAGGGCCACCTACTGTTATCATCTTCCGCTGTGCTCTACTGAATAATGGAGTCATCCTTGGAATTTCTTGAATTAATTTGGCATTTAAAACATCAGCTGCAGTTTTGGGTCAAGCAATGGTTTACATTTCTATGGGGTTTGTTCAATATGGTGCCTCAGGTCTGTGCACTGGCCAACTGTCCTTGTAATTGTGCTTCGTATTTGATGTGACTGCAGTCCTTTCCTTTCCTACAACCTACTGAGAAGCTTCCAGCATCCCTGACTAGCTTAGGAAAAGAAGACAAGCTTCTTCGTTAAAACAAAGAGTAAAAATGGCCCCATGAGTAGTGAGGCTTTTGTCATAAATGTGAGAGGACAAAGCCTCCTTTCCTTCTGTGCCACATGCTGAGCGTCTCTCCAGTGGACCATCAACGAGGTAAGGGTGGATGCTGCTGCATTCAGCGCATGCCTTAGCCTGCTCAATGCCAGCGCTGTGACCCTTTACAGGTGTGCAGCCTGGGATTGGTTATCCAGTTGCTGTGATTCTAAGTTTCACCTGTAAAATGGCCATGATACTTATTTTATATATAACCAGGATAAACACACAACTTTGCATTTGTAGCACAGTATCATTTTAATAAGTTATTTCCTCCTCTCCTCTCCTTTCCTCTCCCCTCCTCCTCTCATCTCTTCTCTTCTCTTCTCTTCTCTTCTCTTCTCTTCTCTTCTCTTCTCTTCTCTTCTCTCTCTCTCCTTCCTTTCCTCTCTCTGTCTCTCTCTCTCTGTCTCTGTCTCTCTGTTTCTCTCTGTCTCTGTCTCTGTCTCTCTCTTTCTCTCTCTCTCTCTCTCTCTCTCTCTCTCTCTCTCTCTCTCTCTCTCTCTCTCTCCTTCCTTTTCCACTTAGCCATGTGCTTAAGGAGCACACCTTATGCCTCTTTGTTTCTAGTACATTTTTGCTTACCTAGCAGATAGCAGCTGTCCAATAACTATTCTGTATTAATTAATTAATACTGCAATGGGCGAGTAGATGAATGGGAGTGCTGCCCCTAACAGCTACTCACACTATGATCTATTGTTGGTTGATCATCCAGGCTGTGTCTACATCTCCACAGCACTGAATGGTGGGTTTATAATGCAGTCACTAACCCTTGCTGAGCAGGAAAGCAACAGTCATTTTTGTTCTTGACTAAAACTGAACAGGACCCTCCCTTTTCTGCCACGGAAGACTTGACTTGCATTTGAAGCCCCAGGAGTAATTGTCCTTTCCAAGGGGCTTATTTCACAGTCAATTATGCCATGGCAGCCCCAGCCATCCCATTTTAAACATGTATAGCATGTCCTTGAAGAGCCAAATCACTTCGACAAGATGCAGTTACTCAAAATATTAAATATCACTCAATCTTCAAAGCAACTTATCATATCAGCTAGCCCCTCCTGCTGCAAGCACTGCCATTGTCAAAACATAAAATACGATAACAACAACCAAAAAAAAAAAAAAAATAGCCTGACTTAAATACTAAGCTTGAAGATGTGATCAGTCAATTACTGAGGTATCCACAGTGCTGGACACCACCAGGGGAACACTACCCAGTGAAAGGCTCAAAGTCCTTGGCTGCCAACATCTAAATAAGTATTTTAAAGCAAATAGACCTAGTGCTCTGAATCTGAGCAACCTGCAAAGACTTCACTTCCCATCCCATTCCTCTGCTGTGAGTTCCATGGCTCATTTTTGCCATTTGAAGCTTCTAAGTAGTTGTTTATCTTGGTTGCCTGAGTCACCCCTGACATCATTAGCGACTGTAGAAATAGATAGTAAGTCCTCTCCCCAGCTTCCAGCTCACTGTGGACAATGGGGCAGGATGGTTTGAATAGCTCATGGGAAACAGACTGCTAGAAGAGATTTTCTCTCCCCCTGAGAAAAGAAATTATATGAGCCTTTGATCTTAGTTTCAGTTCCCTTCTCTGAAGTGAATTTTGTGCCTGTGAAAACTGGGACCAGAAGTTCTGCATTTACCAATGAGGATGGTCAGAGAGGAGGAAAAACACTGCCCTCATAGGTCAACTGTGTCCTCTGCTACCCAGGAGTTAGGAGCAAGCAGTGCACACTCTGATTGTTGGCCATCTTTCCTGCAGTCTAATTGAAAAGCTTAGCCAAATTATTTTTCTGCCTAAGTCTTCCCTTTCATTGAGTGGACAGACAGACTCACGAGTGTCTTTTCTTCCTCAGACAAATACTCATAAAAATGGTGTTTTCATGTATGAACAGCTTCTGGGTCTACTGGATCACAACTTGATGTCACCTGGAACAAGTGGGAACAACTCAACTTCTAGCTGCTGAAGAATGTATGAAAGCACTCACTGAACTTCTGTTCCCCCATACTGTGCCCCCTCTGCAAATAGCAGGCAGGAATACATAAATGGAACCCTATCTTCAATCTGGGATTATTTATGCAATTTCTTGGTTTTTCTAGGAATGGAAACTTGTAACTCCCTCTGAAAATTAATACCAACTCAATATGTAATTGAAAAGAAAGAAAGGTAAATACAAAAGGATTTGCCAACTCTGCCTCTGAAACGAAACGAGTTGAAAGTGAAAATAGGTTTGGTGTGACTTAACCACAAATTATCATGAAAGTAGCATTTGCACCAAATAGCTCCACCCCAAGAAGTGGGACACTTAAGGGCACAAGTTGATATCATTAAAACAAAGCAGAAAAAATGCACAGTGTGGTGAAAATTCAGACATTTCTGGAAGGGGTGTTGGCTGGCTAGTATTGAAGTCTCTAAAGGCAGTGATGTGGCTGGGTTATCCAAGAGAAAACTGCAACAAAGGATGAGTGGTCCTGACAGGAACAGAAGTTAAATAAAGGAAGCCAGAATGCCCCTTTCCCATTCCTCAGGACCCAGGAAGCAGTGGGCAAGGCTGCAAAATGATTGCAAATCACCAGCCCCAGCATCTCAAGAGGAAAAGAAAGGGTTGGTTTAAGAAGGGGAGACAATTGATCAGAGCTGAAAGGAAGGCTGCTGAAGGAGAGAAACAGCACCAGTTGGGGCTGGTGCTGTCAGGGCACAGAGTAGAAAATAACTTAGGAGAACTGGAAAAGAGCAAGGAGATGTACTCAAGCAGAAAAGCTAAGTGCTTAGAATTCTCAAGCAAAACTCTAGCAGGACCAAACATGACACCAAATGGAACAACGAAGTGAGTCCATAGGGAAAGCCACAAAGGTAGCAGACAGACAAGATAAAGCACAAAACATTGGGAGCACAGACTGTGACTTAAAGGTATGTTCTGTCAGTTACTCTTGTGTGACCGTGGGCAGCAAAACTCTCCAAGCTTCATTATCTGTGTAAACTAAGTGGTAACATTATCACTTTGATGATAATGGTATCAACTCTGAGTTATTGCGAAGAGTGTCTAAAATAATTTGTAGAGAAGTTCAGCAGAGTACTTGCACAGAAAAATACGTTTTTAAGTTTTTAAAATCAATGTTCCCTCTTTCTGTAAACATAATAGTGCAGCTATGAGACAGGCACATGTCTGCAAAATAGTGTCACTCTTGGCTACCCAGGATCCTGCAGCCAGGTGCCAAAGTCTTGGTCAGCAGAGTATAAGGCCATTGATTTATGTGACGTTTGGGTGGTCCCTACCTCTTTTCCTTTTTTTGCTCCTTTCTGCTGTCCAAATACAGATGTAGTGGTGAGCTCTCCTGATTCATTGGTCAAGAATAGCACTATGTAATATGTTATTCTCATATATGTAATGTCCTGTCCTACTATGAAGGACAGAACAACACTGTGAGAGAAACCCTTCCACGTGACAAGATCACGTGCCCATTGCGACAACTCTGGCTTGGTATAAGAGAAAAACAAACATCCATCATGGTACAATCACTGAAATTTAAAGTGAACCAGACTTGACTCCTGGCCTTGTGCAACTGCCATGCTAAGAGCAAAAGGCAAACATGACAGAGGTGTGACAGACAGGGTAGGATTCTTTGGTTTCAAGAAATGAAATGACCAAAAATAAGAGACCTTGACATACAGGTTTACTTCTTTCACATTAAAAGGGGTCCAAGTGGATATAGTGCCCATTTAATCCATCAGCAATGTCAAAGATCTGTGTCAGCTTCTCTGTGACACTGCAGGACTTATCTTTGTGGTCCATGACTCCAAGCATCACATTCTTACATGCAAGATACATAGAGAGTAAGATAATGAAGGGAGATGTGTTCGTCATTTATGTTTTGTTTTGTTTTTTTAATCTTGGATGAAAATCTTTGGTAAGCACCTGCAAGAAATTCATTGTTAGGTCCAAAAGATCAATACTAGAACTCTGTCCATGCCCCAGTAACAAGGGAGGCCAGGTAAGCCTGAAAATGGTCTTTAATCCCTTTTTAAATTTTGAAAATTGGTACCTTCTAGACAGGAAGAAGTAGGCTTTCAATCTGTTGATTAGGTATCTGTGCTTTTAGGAAATTTCTTTCACTTTCTATAATTTTAATGCAGGCCATTTAGTCCTGAAATTCTCTTCTAAATATCCATATTTATCCCCTACTTTTTGCTAAATTTTAACTTTTTCTTAAAAAATAAGATAGGGTTAATTAATTTTTAGAAAAATTCATTGCTACTACTATAGAATTTCATTCCACTCCATGCCCAATGATGTGCTGGGTACTTGGTATACAGTTTATCATTTAATAAAGCTTAGTTTCTGAAAATTTCTGGTTGTCAGTTTATTTCCTTCCCAAGCAGTGCATTTTAGTGTGAACAAAAATAAATCTGGATGATAGAAAGGACAGTGAATCAATTTTCAATGTGCTCAAGAATGAACATTACAGTAAGCAGACATCTTATTAGCTTGGCCAAACTACATCAAATGTTGGGCTAGCTTTTAGCTATGGCTTCAAATCGATTCTGATAATAGTGACAGAAAACACAATAGAAAGCTAAAACCTATCTGGCATTTTCCTGTCAGATGAAGCAACCATTCCTTGGAACATGAAACATTGGTCAAGAATTTAGATCAACTCACCAGGACTATTTCCAGGGCATAAGAAAATGCCTCAAAGTTCTCTAATCTACATAAGTAGTTGTTTGCAAAGATTGTGCACACTGCAAGTCATTTGTAATGTAGAAAGAGCGACACATACTCATTCCAAGCCCACATACATGGTGAGCTTGTTCTTAAATCCACTCAGTTTAAGGAATTAGAAACTTTATTAAGACTATTATATCCTTTCTACCTTAAACAAATGGTGAGTGCAGATATAGTAGAAGCTTCTATAGTTGCAAGGATAGTTATTAAAAGAATTGCTCAAGGGTAAGCCCTATGCATATTGCACATCATGCAACACAGTCAGGGATGGAGTCAGGTCGATAGCATATTTTTTTTGGTCTTTTTGAGACAGGATCTTGCAGGGCAGTTCAGGCTGGACTTTAGGTCACTTTGTAGTCTAGGCTGGTCTCAAACTCATACCGATCCTCTTGCACAGCATCCCAAGCATATCATCCATTTTACTAGATCTCAAAGCTTTGCTAGGATGTAGTCTTAAGACAAACATATCCTAGCATCATTTCTTCTCAGTGTTGAGCAGTCAAAGGACTCATGTAAGGAGCATGTTAAAATAGATTGCCTTACCTGCCCTCAACATAACATACAGATTCAGTAGATAGGATGAAAATAAAAGAATTTGCATTTCTTATGTATGCTCTGTGTAGTTGAGGTATGCAAACCGCAGATCAAAATTTACTAAAGCACACACCCCAATCCCAATTAATTGGCATCTGTTTTCCCAACTTTGCTTATAAAATTTTCTCTTTGCAAGTTATTATAAATTGGCCTATAAAAGGACTCCTTTAGAACCGAGATGATATCCATGAAATCTAGGAGGTAGAGGCAGAAAGACTGTAAGTTTACTCCTAGCCTGTATAATTTACTACTTTAATGTGACCCTGTCTGAAGGGGGCCATGAACCTAGATCAGTAAAACTTAATTCAATCCCTAAAAGGGGGACAAAAAACAAGATCATAGAAACCTACTTATAAAATAATGGGACAATGGATATACTAAGGTGATAGTACCTTATTTACTGGTGTGTAGTTTTACATGCTAATGCATATGTACATGCCAAGAGAGAGAGAGAGAGAGAGAGAGAGAGAGAGAGAGAGAGAGAGAGAGAGAGAGA
>NW_004524582.1:14681064-14686929 GCF_000260255.1 Octodon degus
AGAGAGAGACAGAGAGAGACAGAGAGAGACAGAGACAGAGAGAAAGAGAGAGACACACACAGAGACAGACAGACAGAGAGACAGAGAGAAAGTCCAACCCACTGAGTTGACAGGGGCAGACTTACAAGAACAGTATCATCTGAGTCACTTAGCTGAACTATCAAGTAATCTGGAGACATGGTGTAATGAAAATGAAAACTACCTACAGTGAGACCACCCAAAGATAATGTGATCAAGCTACCTAACATTTCTATACCAACAGTTATCAAAAAGGTTATAAGGTACTTTGTTCCCAAATCAAACTTAATATTAGAAATTAGGCATAAATCAGTATAAATATTTGATAAAAGCATGAAATTCATGAATATTACCCTAAAAATATAGTTTCCCAGAAAAAGATTATATGCAAATTATGAAAACAGGATGTGTGCAATAAGAGAATCATTAATATTAATAGCTTAAGAAGATCCGCATACCTTCTTACATTGTTGCATGACAGAATTGGAGCACGTTTGTGTTCCCCTGGATACCTGAGTTAGACCTTAATCTCCCTTTCTTGTCTAGTAAATTTAAATTCTGAGGCAATTAAATACTCAGTTAAATCGGTGGGGGAAGGTAGAGAGCAAGTGTTGGAAGACAGAGAAAGACAGCCAGGAGCTGAAAAGGGAGAAAGAGAAAATGAATGAGAGATAAAGATCAGCCCCTGGCCTGCATTGCACCTTCAGCCAGATCCTAAAAGAAATTGAGACATAAGTGATGCTCTAGGATGGCTGCACTTGCTTAGACCTGCGTATTAGAGGGAAAGAAATCACAGGGAGAGAGGAAGATGCTTATTCACCTTTAAGAAGATCTGGAGTTTAAATGCCACGCCCAAAGTTTGTGTATTGAAAAATTAGTACCCAAATTAATATGATCATGGTTTTTGGAGAGTGACCTTTTGGAAGGTAATTAAGATCAGGTGGGGATCCATTTGGGGGATTAGTAGCTCTAAAGAAAAGGAAGAGAGAGCTAAGGAAGCACACTATGTATTCTACCATTCTATGATGGAGCAAGAAAGCTCTCCCCACAGGCATGTACCATGTGATTGGCTTCCCATCCACTAGAGCTGCAAGCTAAAGGAATCTCTTGTCAACTACCCAGTCTCATTTTGTGACAGCAAGATAAAATGGATTATAACACAGACTCTATGCCCACAGTGATAGTTAGATGCTAAGGAGAACGTGAGGACTTAACAAGCCATCTAAGCACCTTGTCCCTTAGTGGGTGAGGGCTGTAGCTCTCCTTTGCTACAACAAGTTAGCAGATCTAACCAACACTAAAAGAGAAATATGCCTATTTTGCTTTGCAAGATGGAAATTTCAGCCCACACTGTTGGCCTGACTGCTTTTGGGCCTGTGGAAGACAGAACCTCAGAGCAGGAGCATGTAGTAGGGGCTAGAGAGTGCACCTCATGGCCAGGAACAAAATAGACAGGAAAAAGTCAGGATCCCATGTCCCCTTTGATGCCACCTCGCCAAATAATGTAAGACCTAAGATTAGACACCAACATTTCCCAACAGCACCAGAAGGCTGTGGACTCTTTTAAGGGAGACTTATCCAACTGCATAGCAGAATGCAGAAAAATTTTAAAGAATGGGATAGGACAATAGTGGCAAGTGAGCCCTTGCTGTGGCTTGTTTGATAATTGGTTTTGACATTGAAATGAAAAGGTCAGCCTGTTCTCCCATCCCATCTATCTTTCTCAATCTTATCACTTAGCCTTCAGCTCAACTATTCTCCTGTTTGACATTTATTCAGATAGTTCTCCTCATTTGATCACATGGTGCACATCTAATTAATTTTCTGGCTTATCTGAGAATACATTCTGAATATTTTATACTTACTCGAAAGTAGTCTTATCCTTTCTTTAATTTAGACCTAAAGTGGCCCCCAACAGTCACATGGCTCTGGAAGAGGATTGGATCGTGGGGTATAAGAGGGAGATAGGTTTCTGGGGCGGTGATTGACAAAGGAGTACTCCTGTTCCCAGGCTCCATGGTCTCTGTGCTTCCTGGCTGCCCTGGATTAAACAGCATTCCTCCACAGCGCACATCCACACTAGGTTCTGAGCCAGCCGACTAGGGACTGACCCACTAGAAGCCATGAGCCAAATAAGTCTTCCTTCTTTGGAGTACAGGTGTTGAACACTCTATTTTGTTTCAGGCATGGGAAAGTAAGCAGGGCACCATTGTACAAATCCAGGATGAACCAGAGGGAGACCCTAGATGTTATTTTACCTTAGCTTTTTCACTGCATTCTCCATTCCTGAAAGATAGCAATTCTGCTTTGAATATGATAGTAATCTTTGTTCCACCCATAATGTAATATCCAAAAAAATCTTTACTTATGAGTATTCCATTTTCAAACTTTTGTAGATGAAAGGATTCTTAACAAAATTGAACCAATCTGCCAGCCTTCAATAGATGGTAGGGTACAGTCCCCTATAACGGGACCCTCAAGTATTTTATTAATTAATCACATATTTGAAGCAGTGCCACCCTACCAGCTTCTTTGTGATAAAAAAGAAAATAACTTTGAGAAAAATGTTTAAGGATTTAAAATAGTAAATGTCAAGTACTCCCAATTTTTTCCAAAATTTAGGTATACATAAATGGGCTCAAAAAAGATTGCTCATATAGAGTTTGCTGGGACTTCTAAACAAATAGGACAATAAAAACTAAATTATAAGCTAAAGAGTATTTTATGCCTTGTACTGCTGGAAGTCATTATTCAATAAATTGTGATTTGATTTTCTATCATCATTTTGATTGCAATTGGCTTTTTACCTTTTCTAAAACAAGAACCACATCAACTGTTGACTTCTTCTCTTACCTCTCCCTCAAAACTCCAAGTCCAGTGCTAAACAGCTTCATCAGCGCTGGACAGAACAAGCCAACAAATCACCATCAGATAAAGTTCACATATATATGTGTTTGTATAGTAATCTGCATACAAACCCAAACCTCTTCTTTCCGAGAAAATACACAGGTAAAGGAGAGAAACTAACCCAGTGCAGATTCTCAGGTGCTCACGGGCAGCAGCACTTACAGGGTCAGGCTTATGGCCTGGTTTATTTCAGCAGAGAACCTTGGGTAGGCTACCTAGATTTTTCTGTCCCTTGGTTTGCTCTTCCACAAATGGAGGGTGATGAGCGTAGCAGAACCTGCCTGCCTCCTGCTGACACTTTGAGACATTTAGTAGATTTAATATTCATAAAGCACTCAACCTTTCGCCTGCCACCTGGCATGGGGGAGCAGTGACTATAGCTGTTCCTTTTGTGATGCTGTGGAGGGGACACTGTCCTAGTTAGTCAGGTTCTGCGTCTTGAGACCATGTGTCACCTCACTTGAGAAACAGAACTATGTGACCAAGATGACCTCTGCTCCCAACCCTGACTTAGATTACTCATGAAAGAGAATAGAGGCAGTAAACAATTATGGTGTGTGTTTAAACTCAACACTATCACATTAAGATACACATTGCCCTTAATCCACCCCCGTGTACTCCCTTTCACTTCAAACACACTTAATCCACTCTTGGTACTTCCTGAAGCAGTTCTGGAAGTCATCTTTCAAATGTGTCGTTGTGAGGTCTAATAAAAAATATGATGACTGTAACTGCTATGCATGTCAACAAAAGGCAGGTTTATAAAAACATTAAAGTGTGTCTTTATCCACTTTATTAACCCAATCTGACACTGCAACTTCTGGATCTTCCTTAATGTGAAAATGATTATAAAAAGTAAATGATTAGGGTGATTGAGGCAACCACAGACAGAATATAGAGAAGACACAAGAGAATACAGAGAGGAGGGCAGACTATTTGATAGAAAGGATTCTGCCAACCCTTCCCCTTCCTCAAAACAAAAAAACCAACTAGCAGAGAGAACAAAACATAAGAAGAAACATGAAGATAAAAAGAAAGAGGAAATGTTTGCTTTGCAGCTCTCTTACTCTTATGGAATAGAACACAAATCCGTTAAGAACATCTAATTTTTCAAACAACAAGCACCATACATACTATTACCTGTTTACTTATGTCAGTAGCATTTACTGTAAATCCCTCCGCTTAAAACCACACTCCGGTTTTACAGGACAAGGATGGAGAGAGACAGGCTTAATGCAATTCAAGACATTCAAAGGTAAAAAGCTGCAAATGAAAATTATCACAATAAGCAAGAATAAAATTATTATAAAACTGTCACATTTCTAATATTTCATATCATTTCTGACCATAAGCTCTGCAGCTATAAAAGCAGTATCTTTTACTCCCCAGTGTGCAGTGGTGACTGCTTGCATTCTTCAAGCCCTGTGATGTTAAAATGCCTTTAATTATGTTCTGGATAGCTATTCGCAAGGCGTTCTTAAACCTCTCCAAGGTCAGCGTCTTCCTTCTCACTGATTCTCACATCACCACTCTATGGCTCTAGCTTCACTGACAATATTCATTTTATTCCTGGAAAAGACACAATTGCTGATTTGGTCACACTGGCTTCCAGGATGGGAGCAGATACTGTCCCAGAAGGCTCCTTGCAGGACACTTGATGTCTGCATTGGTCCCCTCTGCCCATCTTTAAAGGTCAGCCAAATAAAACATTCAGATTTGTACTTATGCAATTCAAAAGTCCGAGCACTGCAAACAGCCACCACCTTTGGGGGCCGTTTGGAGACCCTGAGTAGCAAGCAGATGGTAAGCAGGACAGTCCCTCGCACACCTGTGTTTCTCACGACACCTTATAATGCAGAGCAAGAAGGCAATGCCGAGTTGCCAATCACTGTGCTAAGTAGGCACTGTGGAAACGGAAAATGTTAAGTCTGTCCATAGTTTATCCTGCATTTAAAAAACTGCTGGCTGTGCTGCATATAGTAATAGGCTTTACTCTCAACACATTAATTTGAAAGCTCAGACACCTAGCCCCCAAAAAAAGAATCCACTTCATGGATCACTAGCCTTCTCAGCAAGTGGCACGTGGGGTACATTATGTCTCAGGAGCACTGACTCACCATCATCCTGCTAAGGACGTAGCCACTTTGGCACCATCCGTGTCTTCAAGAATTTTCTTTATATTCACAAACATACAGAGAGAGAGAGAGAGAGAGAGAGAGAGAGAGAGAGAGAGAGATTTTTTTGCAACTATTTCTCCCATGTGCAATTATGTAAAGGTGGAGAAAAAATAATGGGAGAATAACTTCAAAGCCCAAAGCAATAGAAGGAAGAATAAAGTGCGGGAGAGGACAGATTACAGGGGATACATGGGAAACAAGGAATGACTGCTATCTTTTAATAACTTTGCTGGGATTTTTCTGCTGATTAAGAGAAGTTCTTGCACCTTATGGAAAATTTGGGGGAAAAAAGAAAAACAGAACATTAAGGAATAAGTTCAACTCTCCAGACACCACCACTGATATGGTCATGTATTTAACTGTGCTTGTTCCTAATCACTAGTACCTTCTTGATCTTTTGTACCTGCGCAGGCATTTGCCCAACCCCAACCACAATCTTTCCTTACCTTGCCAGTGTCTGTTTTGCTGTCTGTCACCCATCCCTGTTCCTGAAACTTGCTCCTGATCCACAAAATATACTCCCAACAGGAAGAGTTTCATCCTAATCTTGAATTTCAAAGGATTTGGGAGTAATTGGTAATTTAGTAGATTAAGAAATACATGTGGGGCCAGTGGAATAACTGCTTCCCTAGCAAGCGCAAGGGCCTGAGTTCAATCCCCAGTTCTGAAGAAAAAGAAAGAAAGAAAGAAAGAAAGAAAGAAAGAAAGAAAGAAAGAAAGAAAGAAGAAAGAAAGAAAGAAAGAAAGAAAGAAAGAAAGAAAG
>NW_004524582.1:14693099-14701170 GCF_000260255.1 Octodon degus
ACATGTTCAAAGTTGGATGGTACATACCCAGGTATTTAAATATTATCTTTCAAATGAATCAAAAATGCTTTAAATATTAATATATCATATATATGAAGTATATCAAGAATAAGTATACAAAGAGACTGATTTTTCAAAATAAGGCCTTCTCACTATTTAAAATGCTGAGTATTGGCATGGGTGGGCAACACATATATTTTAGTGACTGAAGGGAGTGTGGCAATTAATGCAGTACATCAATCAACCCAGCAAAACACTGCAGTGGTTTGATTGGTCATCAGTAAAGAGTGGCTCTAACCTGAGCATATGCACCTATTTGGGAGGAAGGAGAGGATGCCTGGGAAGGAGAGGAGGAAGGAGAGGAGGCCTGGGAGGCCAGGGGAACAGGCCGCTCCTCACTCGACTTCTTGGAAACCGTTCTGGATCTTGGCTGAGTTTGTCTGGCTGTGACGCTGCCACTGTTAAGCAATGGGCACGTAAACTGCATGAGCCCTCACGTGCATAATGAATTTTATGCTTTATGGACTGTATCTCTTCCTATACATCAGTTTTTCTTCCATGAAAAGCATCTCAACAGGTCATTGTTTAACAAGAATTATGATAGTTAATAGGGCTTGTATTTCTTCTAAAGTTGCTCGAATAGTGTCTGCTCAGCTCCTGGAAGAAACTGTGATAAAATAATGGCATATATTTTAATAAAATAGGCAAGGAGTTTAAGCATTAAAACTGCCATTATCAGTATTCCCATTATCAGTAAAGAAGTTGTATACCTAATTCTTTATACATTATGTGAAAAAATTAAAGCATTATATCTAACACAATGCCAAAGACAATGTTAATGCAAAAATTAACTACAGAAAGTACAAAAGCAAAAGGATGGGATTCTAAAAGAGCAGATTAGAAAGAAGGTAGTGAGAAAATTCTTTGACTTCTAGAATTAATGCACAGAGTTCTGAAAATGTTCATTCATAGACACTCTCCCATAGCCACTTACATTTTCATAAATTATATGTTAGATGGCTACTTGTCAAGGTACAATGTTAACATGGGGGTGACAAATCAATAAGCAATAAATGCTCAAGTATGTGTTCATCTAAACTCCCATAAGCGGCAGGACACTTATGTCAGAAAAAAATACAAGAACTAAATGATCAGGGCTCCTGGCTAGCTGGGCAGGAACAAAGAGATGCTATACCAGCCCCATGTGACACTGACTCAAGTTCTTGCCTCATAGTAAGCATGATTGTAATTGTGATTGAGCACCAACTATGTGATTGGTTGTGACAAAGTGCTCATGGGATACCAAGAAGCAGGTGACAGGTGAGATGGATGCTGATAGAAGGATGGGGAATTCCTAGGTGGAGAAATGTTCAGCTAGTTTGTAAAAAAGGATAGCAAGATGATGCTTTCCATCCAGAGTGTAACACAGGAATAAGGTTATGGAAGCTGAAAGGTTCAGAACACCCGTAATGAAGGTGGAGAGAAGTCTAGGAGGGTTAGTGGGCCCTACTATGAAAGACTTGTATTACAAACCCAAGCACATGTTTCTCCTGCAAAGACTCAGAGGATTCCCTCCAAGGGAATATTGGACATAGTGTGTTTCGAGGGAAAAAAACACCATCATATCACGGAAGAAGGGCTGGCAAAGGACTCTTGTGGCTCTGTGTTTATGGCCACACCAAGCTAGAGAATACACTGTCACTGCCCTGAAGGTTCTTACAGTCTGAGAGTTAGGTATAATCAGGGAGCTAACAGTCACTACACAAATCTGTTAAGTGTTGGTAGAGAGATGAGCATAGTGGGGCCTTAGAATTAAAGACAAGGAAGGCTGACCTCTGAGTGCAGAAGGCAGAGTTGCCAGGATAACCAGGACAAGGTGTCAATTGAACTGCGCCTTGGAACCTGGTCAATGGAGGTGCATCTACTGGGCTAGAATTCATTACACACTACATTGTTAAGGGTTCACAAGACATCAGCATCCAACTCTGCGTGTGTGTGTGTGTGTGTGTGTGTGTGTGTGTGTGTGTGTGTGTTGAGACATGGCAGAGTATAAATAAAAAATAATTAATTTAATCAATCAATAAAATCGTAAGAATAGTATCTAATTTTGTTAAGCGCATGAGATATTTCATTGATCAATCATGCAGAGTGCCTATCAAGGGCTAGGCACAAAAGAAACTTCAGGCAGTTATCAGAAGCTCCAAGACTGTGGCCAGACTCTGTACCACAATGGGAAAGGCCTCAGAATGGGTCCTGCTTCTCTAATCCCCCTTGAATAGTGAAGTTGCATCTCTCACATCTTCCCAGTCCACAAATTATACTTAATTGATAAAGAGGCTGTCTTGGGTCAGAAAACATCTAGGGCTAATCCAAGGTTTGTTTTTCAAAATGTAGAACTGGTTAGGTACTAGTGGAAAATCCCATGAGTTCTGAGAAATGAGGACCAAAGGATTCCAGAGAGAGCAAACAGGCTTAACCAAGGGTACAGAAATAAGTCCGGCTTTTCTTTCTTCGCTCTTTTTCTTTTCCCCTCCATCTCTCTCTTTCTTGGTTTCTTTTCCTTCTGGATCTTTTTTTGTTCCTTGCAACTGGTGTTTATTAAAACTAAACATTTTTTAAAATTTTGAAACTTTTATTTTTCACTGGGAAGTGCTTGCAGGTCAGCAAAGGATACCAAAAGAAGAATTCTTTTGCTCTTCCTAAACTTAATTCCACCTTCAGAAAACAGGAAGAGGACTTTGATTAGGGAATGCATCCAAAATAAGCAATGGCCAATTGAGACTGGGCGTGCTGGGGTGCTTCTGTAATCCCAGCTCTTGGGAGGCTGTGAACAGGTGGATCACTATGAGTCCAATCCAGTAGTGAGACCCTGAGCACCCTGTAAACCCTTCCCTAAAAATATAATAATAATAACAATAATAATAATAATAATAATAATAAGCAAGGCCAAACTAAATTCTTGGAAGTGATTCTGAGTAGGAAAATGAATAGCTCAGGCCACAGGAAGGTACAGTGTAAGATATGTGCAAGGAACTGCAGGGATTTATCTTAATCAGAAGCTCACTGGAGTAGGAGCAGAACAGCAGCAGAACTGACTCCCAGACAGGGCCCGACCCAGCTCCTCGGGGAACAGTAAGAACTCAGGTTGAGCAGGCCATTTAAGGTCCTGCTAGCCAATGAAGAGCAGATGGACTTTGCATAAAAATGATCCCTGATAGTCTTTCAGAAGTACGTTTACTAAGCCATTTTGCACACTTGAAAGCAATCTGGGTCCATGCAGGCCTTCTGACTCTAATTTTTGATACCTATAATTATTATTAATTAAGGCAGAGACTCATGTATATGAAAGGAGTGCAGAAATCTACAGGGTTCATTTTCGTATTTGTCAACTTTTATTTGAAAACAGCAGGTGAAACTATGATTTGAGCAACGTTTAGCCTCAAACTATCATGCAGATTGTTTTGGTATCTACGTAATTGCAAAAGACTGCCTTGGTCAAAGCTCCTGAACATTTTTTATGGCTAATTTTGGTAATAAACCTGTAAATTAGTTAATTATAAAACATTAGTGAATCAAGCAAAAAGAATCCATCTGTTTATAAATTTTCAAAGATCTCTTCTGGGCATCGCATTTAAAAACAAGAGCTGGTTTGTGCTTTACTGCCTACTAGCTACAAACCAGCTTCAGAATATTTGTACAGTCTGCTCTTAGGGCTAAAGGGTGATATTTTAATGCAGTTGTTTGTTGTACTTTTAGGTAATTTTATAAGTGCATGATGTTGCATGCAATTTGTTTCAGAGACTGTTGGAAACTGGAGAATTAGAGAGGGGTATACAACTTTTTCATTTATATCCCAAGCTGAACCTAGAAATAATTAGCCAGGCAGGAAAAAAAAAGTAGGAGGGCATTCCACACAGAAAAAAAAAAACAGTTATAAAAGTGAGACGAGTTAGAAAATATCAGATAACTGAAAAGTTCCTAAACAAGGAGTGTCTCTAGCACACGCAGAAGGATACAAGGAGCCTGATGAGCCAGGCAAGGTCCACAGTGTGGAAAACAAACTCTTCACACCAAGAAAATATCCTTCAACTTTACAATCGGAATTACAGGACTAAGGACTGGAGATTTTAGCTCAGCAGCACAGTGCTGCACTGTTCAGTACAAGGTCCTGAATTCAATTCCGGATAATAACAACAAAATCAGCTAACAAAGTCATGAGACTCCATGGAAAATCTTCTCACTATGGTGTGATGAAAAACTAATATTGAGGAAGCATCACATCAGGGCCAGTTATCTACTTGGAAGAGTGGGAAGCCTTTGGAGACCCTGCTCATATTCTTATTCTCAAAGTGAAGCATAGCTAGAAGAAGACCATACCCAGAGAAAGAAATGTCACCTGAACAGGAGCCAGAGGGGAGCTTCCCATCCTATCTCTACTGCTCATTGACTGGTGAGGAAAACCCTGTAGTTTCTTTGCTATCTCTAGATTTTTTTTTTAGGTTGTTTGGAGATACATGTGGCCTAGGTTTAGGGGAATAAATTCAAAGATCTATTCATAGTCACTTCTGTCTATAACTGTAGTCACCTACACAAAAGAATACCATTAAGATCTTCTACACATAAAATCTTGTCTAATCTGACTAATCACATGAAAGGTACAGAGTTAGAGGTCATGGTAGTATGACCTAGACATCTATAATTAGAAGTATGTAGGTGTCACAGAAGAAATAGGGTTTTAAGGTATATGATGTCAGAAGCCAGTCTGTAGAGAATGCTTTCAAACAACAGATATATAAAATTTTATTTTATTTTATTTTATTTTATTTATTTGCCAGCTTAGCATGCCTTGAGGGCAGGGCTGGTGTGTCATGTGGTGCCAGGGATCGAACTGCGGTCCTGTGTGTCTGCCTAAGCTTGCCTAAGTGGGTGCTTTGGACCACTGAGCTATCTTGTCAGCCCCAGATGTATAAAATTTTAAAATTTTAAAAGGAGGATTTCATTGTCATGGGCATCATGTGGTAGTCAGCATATTCATTATAATCTGAGATTTTTGTTATAATTTGCCTCTAAATACAAATGATTTCTATTAATTTCTTCTACAGCCACTCTTTAGAGCTTCTAGATTTTATTCTGTTAATTTCTGAATTTTTTCTCAAATCTTTAACAAATACAAAATTTACCAAAAGAAAATATCTTTCAGATATATGTGCATAGAAATAACTTGTTTGGATTCCTTAACATCCCAAAGCATCTTAAATACATTTTTAAAATGCAGTTAACCTGAGTATAGATTTGGCCACAGAACAGAAGTGTCAAGGTGTCCCAAGCTTTCCACCATCCTCTCTCTCATTTATTCTTTCCTTTTCTGTGGACTTCATTAGATCATTTTTTTCTTATCTCTTATTTTCATTTATTACCCTTTTTATAAAACATTTATTTGAGAGACAGTACAGCAGTAATTGGTATGACATGACAAGCAGTATGAATATAGTTAGTCTTAATGCAACCAGGTATTTCAAACTATGGGGAATCCAGCCATATCTTTAATTTTGTCTTTATCAAATTTTACCTAATTGTAAATCAAACTTCTCTTTATTTGGTTATTTAAAGATCTGTATGGTTCCATAGCTAAATGAAGGGCCCAGTGGACTGTTCCCGAGCAGCTCAATTTGTTCATAATGTTGTTATTTAACTATTTAGTAATACTTATAGAGGGTAAGGCAGTATGGGGCTATGGGATGCAAACCAGGAAGTCTGGGCGAGGAGTGTGCTCTTTCACACTTTCATAATCAGCTGAAGTCCCTGTTTCCTCAACTATGAACACAGAGAGTTCAAGCAGATATCATTTTTTTCTTTAATTTTCTTTCTCCTTTCTTTCTTTTGCTCTTTCTTTCTTTCTTTCTTTCTTTCTTTATTTCTTTTTTTCTTTCTGTGCATTTAGTACAGGGTCTCACTACATAGATCAGACTCAGTGATTTTCCTGTTTTCAGCCTCCCAAGCCTTGGAATTACAGGCACATGCCACCATGCCCAGTCTCAATTGCTTTCTCAGCACACCCCAGGGGTGGGGCTGGCCTGGCAGGCTGGGGATCAACAGATACCATTTTCAATTCCTTCCAGATTGAAAGCATTCTGGAATTTCATTTTCCAGGCCATTTTAGAGCTTAGGGTTATTTGCTTGCAATCTAGGTGAGCAGAGGTCAGCACTGTTATGACCTGACAGAGAGACACACAGAATGCAAGTTTTCCTAAGTGTTCGTGATCTTCCTTTTTCTTGTGTAAATGAATGAAATGACATTTTTTTCCCACAGCAAACCCTACCCTGAAGATGTCATTTTTTTAAAAGGAGGTAAGGAAAATAGCATTTAGAAATATGCCAGGGTGCAACATTTCATTTGTTTCTGTACTGTCTGATCTAAGGATAAAGATCTTTTTTCAATGCTGAAAGCAAAACCCCTAAATTCATCTGGTGTACAGGATCATTTACATATCCAGTGGAACATTTATTTTATCTGACCAGAAATGAAGATGATACAAATTCTTGGCTAAGATTAAAAATATCTAAGGCTGGAATATTGATGGTGCACACAATACAGAGAGGAGCAGTTGGGTGAGGCACTGTGAGGGCTGATAAGAAAGAAATGGCTCCTCCTAAAGTGAAATGATAACCTCAAAAGATAGAGATTAATGACAGTAGCTTCCGAGATTGAAAAAGGAGAGGCAAGGATAAAGGAAGAATAAATTTAAGCATTTCAACAAAGGATGGGGAAATTTAAAGGATAATGTTAATTGAATTATGTGTTGTAACCAGATGATACTCTATTATACAAAGATGAGAGGCAAAGTCTTATCAAGCCATCTCGTGGAAAGAGGGCCACTTGCATTGTTTTTAAAGTGGCAGACTCTCATATAAATCTGAATTTTGGAAGCACAGTTTTAGTTTAATCTTCTTAATTTATAATGGTGATAAATTTCATTTGATTGCTCAAGAACATATATCCAGATTTATGGCAACATCAAGATAACTGATTGCATTGTTACTTTTCACACAGAATGCATTGAAAAAAAAATATATATGTATTGTGTTTCCTCTCTGTGTCTATAATCTCAAATGGTTCAAAGAGCTTTGTTTTTTTTAATCTTCGTCCATTCAATAAATCTTCCCTAAGTACCTCTTATATGAAAATCACTATACTTAAATTCAGAAAGTAAAATAAATTAACACCCTCCTTGAGGACATGAGGTCTATCATCTTTATCTTCCCGTGCTTTGCTTTGTAAAGAGAGCTTGACCTAATATATGCACTACTAAATACCTGTTAAAATGAACTAAATGCTTTAGCGAGGTAAACATGCCTGAAAGTGTTACCTAAAAGAACTAATCCCTGTCCTGCACATCTAGAGTCATCAACCCAGAGACTTGGAAGAGCACTTGTATGTCAGTTAATCCACTGATTCCTGATAGTTCCATGGAATAAAAGTACGAAGTGCTACTAGAACAAAAAGAGATTGGCAAAATGAATTTGGGGAAAACAAAATGAAGCAAAGTCTCCTTACCTCTCAGAGTATTGACATGCTAATAGCTTATGTTCTTCTCAAAATCAACTATAACAAATCTATTAGCAATGTTATTCATCCAGGGGGCATTTATTGGGCCATATTTTTTTGCAACACCCATTCTGGCTTGAAAGAATTTATATTAGAAGAGCTCAGTTGGCCCATTTTTGGTTTGTTTCATTTTATTCATCAATCCCAACTATCCTTCATTTGAAAGAACTTTATTAATTTTATTTGAATAGTTCTGCAGAGAAGGGAATCTATTTTAGGTACTATACTGAATCCAAAATGGTGTCCCATTAGAAGTATGAAATAGAGCCAGACAGATAGCTCAGTGGACTAAAACACCTGCTTAGGCAGAACACAGTAGCTGGGGTTCAGCCCCTAGTGTGTTGTGCTGGCCCCACCCCCGGGGCATGCTGAGCCAGTGATTGACACTGGGTGCCATGGCGGCGCCTGTAATCCCAGCACTTGGGAGGCTGAAAACAGGAGAATCACTACAAGTCCTATCTACAT
>NW_004524582.1:14701270-14702846 GCF_000260255.1 Octodon degus
CCCAGCACATGATAACTAATAAATAAAAAAGTAAATAAATTATACATAAAATAACCTGCTTTTTGTAAAACCACCCTCAGAAACTACATCTTTCACATGTTGACATAAATTATCTTGCACACAGCATAATGGTTATGGAAGACTCAACTAATATGAATTACTTATGGTCTGTGTAATACTGCTTTTATCTTTCTGGCCATGTAGATGATTCATGATTTCTTACCTTACAAGTAAAGCTATGAAGATCAAGTTCATATGTAAAGTATTTTTTCCTCATTTAGGAAATAAAGTTAATGAGTCAAGGATAAGACTATTAAGCTTTTGATCATACTGAAAAATTACTTTTGAAAAAAGACTGTACCACTTTCTTATCTGAGGTGAAATAGATGGTCTTAGCCCTGTCACCATACTAAGTACAGTAGCCCCTGCAAATACACAGTCAATTATTATAGATAAAACATAGTAGGGAAAAATTTCCAATAATGTACAATACATTGAACGCATACACACTGTTTTTGCTTGTTACTACTGCCCATCTAATACATTATAACCACTATTTACATAGCCTTTATAGAGTAATATGTGTCATAAGGAATACAGAGATGATTTAAAGTACACAGATAAGTATATGTAGTTGACATTAGCAAACATTTCATTTATATAAGGAACTTCAGTATTCACATTTTGGTATCCACAGGGTTCCTAAACCAATTCTCTCAGATGGATGAAGGATGATTGAATTACTTTATTTCTATTTTTGATAATTTGAGAGGTTTTATATAATTTTCACTTTGAAACGTACATTTTATTTCCAGTATTCCCTCTGCTAGTAATTTTACCTTGTTGAAGAGCACTGGTTTTTTGAATTCTGTGAGCTTAAGCTAAACATCCTCTACCATGTGCATTGAATTTGGCCTGATGTTTTTTCAATTTCTTCAGGCCCTGTATCATAAACAGTAACCTAAGTTAGTACAGAAACAAACCAAAACCTAATTTAGAATATTTTGTAACAACTGGCTGTGATCTAACCACAGCAGTCATAGGCTGCCCACTGATTGGATCGGATCCAAGCAAGACAAACACCAATAGCTATAACCAATCCAGATGGCTCTGTGCCTTACTTCTGTCTTCTGCCTTTAAATACAACTTATATATGTTGCAGCAAGAGGTTTTCTGAACCTCTCTTGGTTCGGAAGCCTGCTAATTTCATAAAATCATTTTGTGCTTAAAAAATTTGACTGAGGCCCCGGGGAGATGGCTCAATGGAATAAGTGCTTCCCTGGCAACCACAAGGGCCTGAGTTCAATCCCCGGTTCTGCAAAACAAACAAACAAACAAAAAAAAAATTTGACTGAACTTGTCAGATACAAAAGTTACATTTTTTGTTATGTAGGTCTTGCTTTACCTTCTTCTTAACTATCCAGTAGAAAAGTATAAAAATGAGGTATAAAGCCCTATTAATATGCTGAGCTGTAAAAGGCTCAAGGCAACAACCTCTGACATTGCCAGTTCTGCGGATAACCCACCACTATTATGGACTTCTGGACTATATTGGATTATTTTGATGAATTCACGC
>NW_004524582.1:14702946-14710309 GCF_000260255.1 Octodon degus
GTTCAAATTTTCACCAGGGCTCAACAGAGTCAAGTATTTCTCTTAGAACCACTCAGCTCCGGCAGGGCATAGAGATGCATTTGGCAGTTTGTGGTCAATAAAACGTGGAGTCTCATTTTTAGCGGCTGAGAATAGAAGGAGTTGCAGTTTAAAGTTTAATTAAAAAAAAAAAAAATAACAGTGAATTTGCATGAAAAAAAGCAAGGAGACATGGCCCGTGCCTATTACAGTCCCAGAACTGTAGAAGTTTGGAGCGAGAGAATCTCACGTTTGAGGCAAGATGGTAAGTTCAAAGCCACCTTAGAACATAGCAAGACCTTGCCTTAAAAAAGTTAATAAAAAAATTGTGTAATGGTTATATATAGCAGAAAGTCAAAATAAAATTGAGGATTTGTAAAGCTCTTCAATGGGAATTAGTTGCCTCGTACTGCAGAAAGTCTTACTTGTTTTCTGGTTCAGTCTTTGTATTATGGCATTTAATTCTTAAATGATACCACCGTACCTTGCTCCTCACGTGAGGAAGCATCACGCTGTCCTTAGCCAAAAGGTTTCATCCATTCACCAGGAACCACTGCAGCCTGAGAAAAAGGGCAGCTCTGATCTCCAAAACATTGAAAGACTGCTGAGTGCCGGCCAGATAGCTCAGCGAACTAAAGCGCCTGCTGCTTGGGCAGAGCGCAACGGCCAGGGTTCCATCCCCAGCGTGCCGTGCCGGCCACACCCCCGGAGCACACTGGGACTGCAATTGAGACTGAGCATTGTGACGCGGGAGCCTGTAATCCCAGTTTTTAAAAGGCTGAAAACAGGAGAATCACTACGAGTCCGATCGACATAGTGAGACCCTGTAGACCCCTTAGACACTGTATCAAATACATAACAAAAGAAAGACTGCCAAATGAAACCATGGCAGAACCTCCCAGATGTAGGAGCCCGTCTGATTTGTGCCATATCCAAGGTCCATGCTCTGCTGCAGATCTGAGACTTGCTTCTCTAGCCTGGTGGGACCCGTTCTCTGATCTCTGGGCAGCTGTCTCCTGGACACACTGTCTAAAGATACTTGATTGTGATGGGACCTAAGAACTGTGTTTCACATCACAGATTTTCTTCAGTTTACAAAATGCTCTCAGATGTATAATTTGACTCTTATGGCAATGTTGTTACTGGAACACACATTCCATTGTTGAAGGAAGACATCTGGAGAATTTCAACCACAGGTTAAGATGATTAAGACATGTAAACGATACTGCTGGTCTTCTGATCCCTTGGCCAACACTCTCTTTACCTATTATCATCAGGGCTGGTGGATTTACTGACATAGCCTAAGGACCTTCAAAGTAGGCACTGGTGGCAGCAGCAGTACTGGGAACACACTGCAAAGAAGAATCTCTATACCTTATGCCATGTACAGTGAGTCACAAACTCTACATTGGGCTCAGTGATCCATGTTAAGACAAGCTTTCAAGGTGACTCCGACATCCACCAAAATTGGAGAATTGCTAGCTCATGCTAAACCCAGAAGCCTAGATACGACTACAGTTGATGTGTAGTTTATCTCAAAAATCAAAGCAACCATCCAATATATTGGTATGGTACCATGAAGCCTCCTAGAAGTAATCTCCATATCAAATCTCCAAAAGACCTCAAAACCATGAGAAACAAAATACTCAGTGTTGATCCATGCCTTGTGGCTAAAGTGGCAGTCATTTGTATCTTTTCCTTGTTTTCTTAGCATGTGAAGATTAAAAAAGGAAAGAGTTTTATTTCTTGAGACCAAGATCATGCAATCACATACCCTTCTTTAAGTAAAACCTTTTATCCTATCCAAATCACTTTGCAAGGACTTGTAATTCCTTCTCAGTTGGCCCAGAGTCCTGTTTTTGTCCTCTTCCTGGGCATCCAGAAGGTGGGATTGTTTCCCCACCCCCTCACATGGCAGGCACCACAATTGCTAACTGTGCCAAGGAGTTTCTTGCACAGTAGCTTAAAATGTGATTGTCTTGAATTTCATGCAGCAAAAAGCAGGGAGGTTAGGGTCCCCCTGTCACATGCTCTGTAGCACTCAGTGTTTCTTCTTTACAGTACTCATCACACTTCTAATGACTTGTTCAATGTCACTGTCTAATTACTTTTCCCCCACATGTTCTCTATTAAGACTTTAGAGGCCCTAAGCTGTGACAAGATAATAGTGTCTCCTGCAACACCAGATGGATTTTGAAAAAAAAAAATTTAAACTTCAAAATAAGTTTAAAATAACCCATAAGACTTTTAATTTATCCAGTATAACTACTCCAGTGCTTTGTTTCAAATACAACATTATTTTTTGTTTTAATTGTTGAGTGTATTAAAACTATAGAACAGCATGGCAGCATGAGATACATAGACAGAGTGAAAAGGTGAATACAGTGGCCAGGCTTCCCCAGAGATGTAGAAACCATGGCAGTGTGGGGGTTCAGATCCTAAGAAAGTGGCCCGCGTGAGTCAGACACTGAGAAGTCCTAGGAAAGCCAAGGCCACTTACTGGCACAGTTTCAGTCCATGTCCAAAGGCCTAAGGGTATGAAAACCAATAGTTTAAGATCAACCCTGAGTCTGAAGTCAAAGGTAGAAGACTAGCATTTCAGCTCACAGTCATGGAAGCAGAAATGACTCTTCCTACCTCTTCTTCTATCCAGATGGTCAGTAGATTGGGAAAGGCCCACCGACTTGGAGGAGGGCAATCGACTTCACTCAGTCTCCAAAGGTGAATGCTGACCACACTCAGAAGTTCCCCATACACTGAGATCCTAAGTTTAACCAGAGAGCTGGGCATCCTCTAGCCCTGCCAAGCTGACACATAAAGTCACATATCAGCTACTGCAGTGAAGCGACTTAAGCCACCATCATTTCACAAGGACACATTTATTTGCTTTTGGAACAAGAGCAGCTAGAATCTACAAAATCATTGTGAATTTTATATATCTTGTGAACTTCAGCATTCAAGTTGTACATTGAATCTCTAGACTTATTCAACACACACACCTGCTACTTTGAATCCTCTAATCTGAGCCCCATGCACCTGGTACTACTGTTTTGTTTTCTCTCTCCGTTAGTTTTAGATACCACAAGTGGGGTTATGAAATGTTTCTCTTTCTGTACCCATATTTTCTTATTCAGAAAAATAATTTTTAGGTTCACTTATATTATGGCAAAGGGGAAAAATATCATTCTTTTCCAGTGTTGAATGATGTTATACTATATACCTATCGGGTTGTGTTTTTTAATCGAGCTATCCACCAATGAACACTTACATCATTGTTTTCTTTTTTAATTTTGGTTATTGTTATAAGACTGTAATGAATACTTGAGTCAATATCTTGAAGGATATTGATTTTATATCCTTTAAGTATATGCACGGAAGAATAATTTCTGAGTTACATGGAAGTTCTCTATTTTGATTCTATTTGGAAACTACCTACCAGTCTGTATGACTTGAGCAATATGTATTTCCATTTGCTTGCTATTTTTTATAACTTTTGTGGAACTGATTATTAGCCTTCCCATAAAAGATATGTTAGATTTACATACTAGCACTACAGTAATGAATTCTTCTGTAGTTGGTTATAGATCTGCCTGTACTAGTGAGCTTTATATTTTAAACATATTGCTGATAGCAATTGTCATCCTTCTGTTTCTGCTAGATGAGCTCCTGTAAGCATCCCCAGCGAAGCATATCAACTGGTAATACAGCTTTCATTTGTCTATGGAAGATTTTATTTTTTTCTTAATTTCTTTTTTGTAAATTTTTTAAAAAATTTTATTGATTTGGTACAGGGTTTCACTATGCAGCTCAGATTCATACTGATCCTCCTGCCGCAGCCGCCCCAGCACCGGGATGACAGGCGTGTGCCACCACACTTGGCTTCACTGGTGGGCATGGCATAGCCAGGATTACGGAGATGGCAAGGCATATGGTCCTGATGATGGAACTTGGGACCCTGTGCTTGCTAAGGAGGTGCTTAGACTGCCAAGCTATCTCTCCTGCTATTTTTTCTTAATTTCTGAAAGTGTAGTTTTGCCAGGTGGAGTAGAGTTTGGCATAATATAGTTTGTCTTTGAAGCTCGACTTTTAGTTCTTTGAATCTAACATCTAGTTCTCTTCTAGATGACAAGATTTGTGCAGAAATATCCACGCATAGTCAATGGAGGTGTCCTATGTGACTGAAGTTTTACTGCTTTAAAAATTCTTTGTATTTGACTGTTGATAATTTGATTTCAACCCAACATGAAGAGCCCCTCTTTGAGTTAAATCTATTTGGAGACCTTTAAAAACTTCATAGATCTGTCTCTTAAGACTTAGAAAGTGTGTAGCACCTATTACATTGAGTGACATTTTTATGGCTTTCTATATCTCTCCAAAAGTAACAGAATATAAATATTTGTTGCAAATATTTAAGGCAACACCATAAATTTTGTAGAATTTCTTTGCTGTCTTTTATTTATTTTCTTTTCTACTCCTCAGTCATTTAAAAGGGCCTATCTTCAAGTTCAAAGTTTCTTTCTTCCATTTGCACTAGTCTGCTAGTGAAGCTCTTAATTGTGTTTCATAAAATTATTATTTCATGATTAAATTCTTCAGCTCCACAATTTCTGTTTGGTTCTTTTTCGTAGTTACCTAACTCTGTTGAATTTCTCATTCATGATTTTTTTTTTCTAATTTCATAAAGTGTCTATCTTATTCTCCTACATTTCACTAAATCTTCTTAATTCATTTTTAGGTAATTTGCATGTGTCCCCATGTCAGGTACTAGGGAACTACTGTATTCTTTTGAGGGTGCCACATTCCCCTACTTTCCACTGCTGTGTCCCTGAATTATTGTCTGTACCTGGGTAGTGTGGTCTCCTCTCCTGAACTTCACTGAGTGTCTTTCTTAGGGACGATTCCCACCTGCAGATGTGCCTGTGGGCACCAGCTGTGCAGGGTCGGTGGCGCACTTCCATGTGGGTGCAGTGCTGTGGTCCCTACGCAGTTTTCAGTTGTGATTAAAATGCACAAGCACTGCCTGGATGTTCTCTGAATGACGCAGGCTTCAGGACTCATGATGGCTTCACAGATTACTAAAGCAAGGGCTGCAGAGATCTACCTGTTCTTGTGTTCCTCATGGTGCAAAGCCTTGGTAGATCTTGCCATAGTGTTGGGTCCAACAAAGTTCCTAGGCAGCCACGGTGCACTGGGATCCAAGGCAGATGCACTTGGAAAAGCTAATTTAGAGCTCAGGGCCTTGCAAGACTATAGTAGTACTTGAGACTTGAACAACAAGTTCAAATTGCAGATTCTGACTTCAGGGCCCACAGGGTGGCACTAGCAAGTTTCTGAGGAAGAAAACATGCTACTGAAGCTTCAGGCCTGAGAACAAGGGAGAGCTTTAATCTAAGATCCTGAGCTAATAGGTACAAGGACCCTAAGAGCTCCAGGGAATGAGGCACCACACAGGGGTGATTCTGGAAGCTAGGAAGATGGAACACTGAGGTAGCTCAGCTGCAGATGTAGTCATGGTAAGACACCACTGTGGTTTGGTTCCTGATGATGACTCCCTTGTAGTAGGAAGCAGGTGACCTCAGTGTCTCTGGCTGTGAGGGGACAGATTAGTTCTAGATAGGTGGGTTGCTGTAGTTGTCTGATCTGGTGTGTTGGGTGGCACAGCTTGGTCTTTGGACACTTTGGCACTGCATCTGCTCAGCAACAGAGTGTGGCTACAGCTTTAGCAGTATCTGGATCCCTGGAGATGGGGACTGCATCAGTGGCAGAGCTGAGAGAGAGAGAGAGAGAGAGAGAGAGAGAGAGAGAGAGAGAGAACATCTCCAGTGTCCTAGAGGCTTTAAGTCCCAGAGGCAGCCCTAGCTGTAACACAGAGGAGCACAAATGATCTGATATGGAGGAGACCCAGTGTCTTTGGGCCAACCAGGACTGTATCAGCTGTGGTACCAGGTATGTGGTGGTTCTAGAAGTTCCAGTCTCAAGGTATAGCTTCAGCTTAGCCTGTAGGAGAACATTCACTTGCAGCGAGAATGAAGGATCAGAGTGACTGCAGGAGCTCAGCTGTGGGGTACAGCAGGGTAGCAGTAGCTCAGCTCAACCACAGACCACTGCCCAGGGGGTCTTACAATGGCTGCTGAGTCTCCAGGATGGGGAATCTCAAGGGCTCCTCATGCTTAGAAGAGGAAGTATCCAGCAGTGCCTCTGGTTCTAAGACAGTGCAGAAGAGCAGCCACGGTAGCTAAGAGGTCACAATGCCAGGCTGCCCTCAGGACACAGCTCAGCCTGTGGGCTCTTGGGAGCTCTTCCAGGTGGGTTCAAATCTAAAGGGATTGCAAGATTCTCTAGTAGTGAAGACTCCAGGTGTCCATGGTGGTGATGCTAAGTACTGGGGGTCATCTTGCTTATGTCCCCCTCCCAGGAAAACTCCTTCCTGGTTCTCAGCTGATTCCAACTGGATGGCAACGGCTAGGTATTTCCTGCTGTTTTTAGTTCAGCCATCTACAGAACTTCTGCTTCTTTGTAATTGCTCAGTGCTTTCATTTAGTTATCATGTTCAAAATGTTTATTTAATCACTGTTCAGGGAAGGGTTTATGAAAGGAAAGATTCTTAGGAGCTTTTACCCATGAATCTTGATAATAATCTTCAGTGAAATTTCTAGAAGGGAGAAGGGGGCTCCTCACTGGTGTCCAAGCGTGGACTTGGTCTCCCCGTTGGGCAATCTAGCGCTTCTTCCACATCAGCTCTAAGTCATCTGAGGAACAAAGCTGTGTCCATCTTGGTCACAGCGTCATCATAGAACCCACACAATGCCTGGGCTGCACCAAGCTTTTTAGTAATCTCTAGTGAAAGATTAAGAAAGTGAGTGAAAGAATAAATGAATGGAGAGAAAGAAAGTTAATGAGTAAGAATTAATAAGATAATAAAGAAAGAAGGAGAGGTGGAAAAGCAAAGAGAGGATGGAGGCAAGGATGGAAGGAGGGAAGACAGACAGGAAGGAATCGTCTCCGTTGATTACTGTGTTCCTTTTACTGTAGGTTAGGGAAGACACGTACCAGTGCTACACTCCCTAGTCCACTGTTAGAGCTCAAAGAATCATCTGTTTCATTTTTGCTTAATTCTAGAATAAATGTTGCCATCATCCTTTCATAGAATTATAATGGTATATTTATTTATTTTTTATTTATTTTTTTGTTTTTGTTTTTTTTTATTTTTCAACAAATAATACACTGCATATATTCTTCTTAGTGGTTAATTGCTATACAAGATGCGGACTTGTGAGCCTATTTACAAACACCATTAGAACAAATCATTCTATTCATTAACAGAATGTAACTATATATCTATCCC
>NW_004524582.1:14710409-14719939 GCF_000260255.1 Octodon degus
TTTTTTTTTTTCAGAACCGGGGATTGAACTCAGATCCTTGAGCTTGCCAGTCAAGCGCTTATCCTATTGAGCCATCACCCCGGCCCCTTTAAAATATTTTAGATACTGGTTACATATTACTTCAAATACTAGTAAAGCTCACATTCTTCTTTTCTTTATTTTTCCAATTTTATTGAAGGATGATTTTAAAATTCTTAAATACACAACTTCAAATAAATTTGAGAGCCCGGGGTCTGACATTTGCTTTCGCATGCCTTCCCCATCGTATCTCTTCTGTTACCCGCACTGAAGAGGAGAAGGAGGAAGAGAAGGCCACAAGTGATGAGAAAAGGCTTAATAACTCTCTCCCTGTCAAGATGCCGATTGGTGTGCCAATTAAAGTCCTTCATGAGGCCGAGGGCCACACTGTGACATGTGAGACAAACACTGGTGAAGCGTGTCAGGGGAAGCTCACTGACGCAGAGGACAGCATGGATTGCCAGATGTCCAACATCACTGTCATGTACAGAGATGGCCAAGTGGCACCTCTAGAGTAGACACACATCTATGGCAGCAAGATCTGCTTTCTGATTTTTCCTGACATGCTGAGAAATGCACCCATGTTAAAGAACATGAAAACTAAAAACCAAGGCTCATGAGCTGGCCGTGCAAAAGCTACTCTTCTGAAGGCTCAAGTGGTTGTAAGACAAAGACGACCTGGAAACATCTTCCAGAAACAAAGATAACATTCTTTGTTGAACAAAACTGTCCTTACATTTTTTTATTTAGGATATCTTGAGTTCATGAGGGTGGGCACTCATGTATACATCTTATATTTTCTTTGACATCTTTCTCTTTAGATCCTAGGAAGTGTTAAACTAAATAAATCTGGTTCTGATTTGGGGAAAAAATAGAAATAAAAAAAATAGAAATAAATTTGAATTGCATGAAATGAGAAATTTGTGTGTGTGCACATCATGTATATGCTACCACAACTTCAGTGGTAAAAAGTATCTATTACTATACTTGCTTATCATTTTTGTGTGCAGTTGATAAGAATACTTAAAGCCAACTCTTTTAACCAACTTCTAACACATACTGCTACTTAGACACTATACCACATATTAGATCCAAGATTCTACTCCACCTAAAACAGTATAAGTTTATAGCCTTCTATCAATGTTTTCCCATGCCCCCACACTCCAGGCCTGAAAAACAACATTTTCCTGTTTCTGTTAGTTTAAATATTAGATCCTGCACATAAATTATAGCATAAGATGACCCCCGCTTCCAGTCAATATATTTTGGCTTGTTAGTTTTCCAGGTACTTGTTCCAGTTCCTGTTCCTGTTCCTTTTATTTCTTAGAAATGGCTGGTCACTGCAATGCCTCGCTTGTCGATGTGATGTTTATTGTTAGCCCAAACCACAAGCCAGTCTATCTCTGTACTTCTTTCTTGCTTACCCCACATTAGCCCTAGGCACCACAGATCAGTGCCTGATACTTCTGGAATGATCCCAATCAGTGCCCATTGACATGAAATAAATCTGCCTCCAAAGCCTGGGTGATATTTGGGTGTTTCTGTTTGCCATAGAATGTATTGCACTGACTGGGAAGGCTGATGATGCTGATGTCTTTGTTCACTGCTTGTGGCTCTTGCAGATGGAACAAGGACCCCTCCAGGTGCCAATCGGAAAGATCACCCTTGAGATTTCCTCAGACCTGAAGGATTCCTTGCTTCTTGTTCATGTGACTCACATCAGACTCTGAAAGGAGGAGAATATAGACTGCCTACCTGCCTGCCTGCCTGCCTGCCCGCTTGATTCTGGTAAGAAACCCAGAGGTACTCCAGTTAGTCTATCAGTCCTGTTTATCTTGAGTAAAAGGGAAATATGATCAACTTTGCAGTCAGAACCACCTCCAGGGGAGGAGGGTTGGAGTGCTTAACCCCTGAGTGCCTGCTGAATGAACATGTAAGTGGCACAGAGAGCAGAAACAATAGGCTGCTCCATCTGTGCACCAAAACTGCAAAGCACTGGTTGAGGTGGCTCAGTGGGCTCTCACTTGTGGTTCTGTGGTGACACACATAAATAATGCCTAAGTCCCCATGAGGGACACAGCCAGGGTACATCTGGATGGTCTTTCTCTATGAGTCAAACACCCTTTTTCTGTTGCACCATCACTTAAGGGTACACAATACATAGGTAGAGAGCCAGAAATGGGAATTAATTAGTCAAAACCCATAGGCCATGAATGCAGGAAAAGGGGCTTTTATAGAATGAAAAGTAAAATCAAACTGCTTCCTGCATCACAAAGAAAGAATGAAAAAAGAGGCCCATCTTCCTGATAATTCTGCCTTGGCACCCTCTTCATTCCCCACAGTTGTTGCCAACATCCATCACTTTATTCCCCATGCCGGACCCATCTAACTGCAGCCAGTTGATCTGGTTGCAGCTAGCTGTTGCCTGCACTTCACCACAGAGGTCCTCCCTCTGAACCTTCTGCTCAATAAACAGGCCTGTCCTGGTCAGATGGCATCATCTAATACCTGTAATACCCACCTGAGATGACTGTCAGCAATTCCTGCTGAGATCCACATTTTGACCTAGGAAAAATTGGACTGTCAGCTCTGACGAATGGGATGCCATGGCCTTTCCCAAAGGTCACCCCACCTAAATAAAGCAACTCAGTCAAGCATTTCTCAAAGATATCAAGGGGGGAGGGTGAAAAGTCCATCTACCATTGTTACCCTCATCTGAGAGACGACCATACCCTCTGAATAAAGATATAGGCCACCAACACTAAAAAGTAAATGCCCCTCCAGATTAAAAGACTGCTTAAAAGCTTCAACTTGGATCAGATGAAAACTCTACCATGACAGTTGACTTGAAGAAGCTCCTCAGACTTCACCACTCAAGACTCGTGGAAGACCCTATGCCTTTGCAGCTAACCAATGTACTTGTGACAGATTAGACAATCAAAGGGCTAGTGCCCCCTCCATCTGAAAGATGCAAAGAAATCTGACTAGCTAGGACCACCTGAACCTCTACCTGAACCTCTCCTCACCCTGTCAGACCTAGATGGATAGGACTGCCTGAGCTCTATCCGACCGGGCCTCTGAGAGCCCACAGTCATTGCAAATATTAGGGAGGGGGAGAATGTGCAATTTTCCTGGTAAACAACAGAACAGAACTCCTTGACTTCAAAAGTTCCCTCTGTCAAAAAGTTTCCAACCCTGTGCAACTGGGACTCTTCCCTCTCACCCCTCCTGCCAGGCACAAACTTGCATCCTGGGAATATACTTCACCAATAAAAATTCCTGTCACCTAGCCAGTCAGGCTCCCTCTTCCTTAACCCTACACTTTACCCAAGGGGAAGAGGATACCTGCATGAGCCCGAGAAAGAGCAAACTTCAATCCTGAAATTCTGAAAACTCTCCTCCCAGAGGTATGAGCCAAGACTCACCTGCAGGCCTAACCATTAATCAAGTGGCAGCCACACCTCAGCCACCTGAAGCAATCTGGGAGCTTGACAGCCTGCTCGTCACCTTGGACAAATTCCTTGTGATGTCAGCAGCACAGCCCTCACCTTGCACTCTGCACTTACTGGTCCATACACACTTTTTGGACTGTTACCTCCAGACATCATCTGTTTTATATGTCTAGACTTAAAAGATGCCTTCCTCAGGCATTGTTCCTGTGAGCCTCTTCAACTGGAACATCCTGAGACAAGATGTAACTCACTCAGACTTAGTTGCCACAAGGGGTAAAAACTCCCCCCTTACTTTCAGAGAGGCTCTGACAACAGATTTTGCCAAGCCACCAGCACCTTTTCTCTGAAACAGCCTGTTTCTGTCTCTCCTCCTTGTCATCATGTTCCCCTGAAAAGTAACTGACTTACAAACTGCTAAAATATACTTCTCCTGCCTGTAAAGCCAATTCAATATTTCCAAGATGCCAATGCCACCATGATTGCCCTCCCTATGTATTGCCTCAGTCTCCTGCCACCCACAGCCTGCTGGCACACCTGCCTGGACCTAACGAGCGTCTTCTGCATTTGATCATCACTGCCAGTCAGCTTCACTTTCAAACTGACCTGGACTCAATCTCCCACAGGGTCAAAACCTTGTTTCCTCTTTGAAAAAGTACTTCTGATTAATGATACTCAAGCTACCTGCTGGAAAGACACAAAGGATGTGCTACAACATCTGGAAGAAACTGGTTATGAGAAAAAAAATCTCTGCAAATTTCTTGGAGCTGCTGGCTTTTACAGAATCTGGATCTTTTCATCTACAAAAACAGTAGTGCATACCCAGACTCTCAGACCCTGGGAGTACCCAGTGGCTACCTGTGCACAAGCTTGGATCTGGTCACTCAGGGCTGCTTCTCCCATTGCCTCCAGGCTCTAACAGGTTCTTCTGATAAAGAACACTGCCAAGCTCACTTCAGAAGAGCAGATGCCACATGCTGTACTAGACCAACTGTGCAGATGCCACATGCTGTGCTAGACCTCCTGAATAACTGTAGATCACTACAGATGCTGAGAACACCCTGTTTACAGATGGAAGCAGTTGTTAGAAATGAACTGTGACCATGCTGGGGTCACTTTGGGCTAGACATGCTGGGGTCACTTTGGGCTCCAAAGTCATTCTATCCAAAGCTCTTCTGCTATTGTTTCCTGCTCTTTGGAAGCCTGATACCAACTATGCCAAACTTGCACTCCTAAGCCCCCTCTGGTGATCTGATTGACTGGAATGTCAACACCAGCCAAAATTCTCTACCAGCTACTCCCAGAAGATCAAAGCCAGACCCGCCCCCCACCATTTGTTCTTTAAGCTCAGGCTTCAGCAATGCATCCACAGCCTTGCAGCCAGCTCAGGCTTCAGCATCTGTGTCACCGGCCCTGACCTTTGCACAGCATGACTCAGTGTTCATCTGTACTGACTCTGGCTCACCAAGACAACAGAAGTACTTAGGGTTCTGCTATGAGAAATCACCCCAAGACATGGCCTACCCTTGACCACTGGCACTAATGATGGGCCTGAATTTGTACCAAAAATAACTCGAAGCTGTCATAACTATTAAAGATTAAATAAAAATTACATATAGCATACAGATACTAAAGTACTTAAAGAGTTAAAGAAATAAAACATAACATGATGCGAGATCTGCCCCCCCAACCCAGGTGTGCTGAGCCAGAGACCTAGTCCGGGAGTGGTGTTGCTGACCTGCAGTCCCAGAGCTGGGGAGGCTGAAAGCAGGAGGGTCACTACAAGTCCAAGCTATGCAGTGAGACCCTGTACCAAATACATTTTAAAAAATAAAGAAACAAGGGGCCGGGGAGATGGCTCAGTGGAATAAGTGCTTCTCTGGTAAGCACAAGGGCCTGAGTTCAATCCCCGGTTCTGCCAAAAGAAAGAAAGAAAGAAAGAAAGAAAGAAAGAAAGAAAGAAAGAAAGAAAGAAAGAAAGAAAGAAAGAAAGAAAGGGTAACCCTATAGAAGCAGTTTGTAAGAGGCTCCATAAAAGTTTAGCTAAAGGACCAGCTATACCTGTATATACTCCTGCACATACACACATAGCCCAGGTGCATATTAACTACCTCTACAGGTTTCAGAAATCCAGTTTTAGATTCACCGTTCCAGAGTTAGAAGAGCCCATGAGTGTTAAAATTTTACCCGGGCAGCTCCTGCAGAGCGTACTCTGAAGAAACAATGCACGCAGAGCCCTGCTGTGGTCACTCTGGTTCATTGGTCCACGCAGGGCTGAGGCCTAAGGACACCACTCACAGGATTGCTCCATACTTACTAGCCTTGACTTTTGTGCCTTTTCAGGCTGCTTAGCCCAGTACTTGTTTCTCTGCCCCTTTCGCCTTAAACTCTATAGAGGTTTGCCCTAAGAGAATACATTAATCAATCAAACACTCCACCATGATTTGATAAGCATCCAAGGTTCATTGGACACTCTCCTTGATCAGATTAACTCCCTTACTACCTTGTCAAAGTAATGCAATGGAACAGACAGGCCTAAATTAAGTCTCTTCCTAAAGGTAATTTAGGGTGGCCAGGGAGATAGCTCAGTGGTCTAAGTGCCTGCCTGGCAAGCGCAAGGACCCAGTCAATCCCCAGTACTGCATACCATGCTGGCCCTGTCCTGGGCCTGCCAAGCCAGGGTCACCAAAACCCAGCATGGTGGCACACACCTGTAATTCCAGTACTGGAGAGGCTGAAACAGGAGGATCACTAAAATTTTAAGCTTCTGAATGAGACCCTGTACCAAACACATACATTTTTAAATTTTTTAAAAAAATACTTAGAGGGGCTGGAGAGATGGCTCAGTGGTCTAAGGCACCTACTTAGAACAAGCTTGGCAAAGCATCAGGGACCGCGGTTCAATCCCCCAGCACCACATGCCAGCCAGCCCCGCCCCCTGGTGGGCTGAGCTGGCCACACACACACACCACTCTCTCTCTCTCTCTCTCTCTCTCTCTCTCTCTCTCTCTCTCTCTCATAAATAAATAAAAATAAAAAAATAAAAAAATAAAAAAATAAAAATAAAAAAATACTTAGAGAAAAATTCCGCAGTAAGACAGTCTTGGGGACCTTGGTTAGGGCTTATCCTAGGACCACCTACATACAGCACCAGTGGTACCGCTTCTAGGTAGGCCTTGTCTCCGCAGGTCACGTTGAGCATGCCAAGCAAAAGTTTGCTAGAGAAACTAAAAGAGAGAAACACAGCAGAAAGTACCCCCAGCCTCCAGCCACTATACTTCCTTTTCTTAGTTGCCCAGGTAATTGTTCTGGTTACAGTTCCTGTTTCTTGTGTTTCTTAGAAATGTCTGGTCACTGTAATACATAGCTGGTCACTGTGATGCGTATTGTAGGAACCAGGTCCCAACTGACAAGCCACTCTGCCTCTGTGCTTTCCTGCTTCCCTGCCCCACAGAAGCCCTACACCAGCAGAGATCGGGGCCTGGTATTCTGGGAATGATCCCTATCACTGTTTGTCTCCGCAGGAGAATGAAAATAAATCTGCCTCCAAATCCGGGGTGTCATTTCAATGTTTCTATTTGCCATAGCAAAATGGGATCACACAGCATATTCTTTTCTCTGTCTGACTTACTTTTTAGCATAACTTAATCCATATTGTTGCAAATAGCAGGATTTCCCTTTTTTGTGGGTAAGTACTATTCCATTGTGTGTATACCACAATTACTATCTCCATCCATCTGTAAGCACTTAGGTTGTCCCCCTAATGCGTCTTCTATATACAAATAACAATAAATGTGGGCATCTGTACTTCTTCCAGCTACTTATTTCATTTCCTTTAAATATATGCCTAGCACTAAAATCACTGAACTATACAACAGCTCAGTATTTCTTAGGACCCTCTCTTCTGTTTTCCATAATGACTTGACTAGATCACTCCTTCACAACTAACACATCACGGCTCCTTTTCTCCTCACCTACACCAACATCTCTTGTCTACTACATATTGTACAACAGCAATTCTAACAGGGGTGCCATGATGGCTTGCTCTGCTATTAATTTGCAATTCCATGCTAATTATTCATAGCCTTAGTTACTCTAAGTTATCTACAACAGAAAGGGGAGAGGTCCAGTGTGGTTCGAGTTTTCGGCTGACAGCCAGCGGGCTCCAAGTCATGAAGGGCAGGATGGGAGGATCACGGGAGGAAAGATGCTCACACTGGGGCAGCCAGGAAGGAGAGGGGAAAGAAGGGGGGGTGGTACCCTCCCTGAGAGGTCCCTCTCTGGGCATGCCTTCAGCCAGGCTCTGGCTCCTAACAGCAACCAGCTACATTATCCCCCCTTGATCCAATCACTTCCCAACAATGAGGCTTTGGGGGACACCCCAGATCTAAACTATAACTGTGATGTTAAATACATTTTGATATACCTGTCAGCTATTTGTATACATATTTTTAAGAGAGATAAAGGATGTCTATTTAAGTTCTTTACCCAGTATTTTTGCTACTGGGCTATATAAATCCCTTATGTTTCCTTTCTGTGCCTTTGAGGAAAAAAAATACAATAAGAAGTCTTAATAAGTTGTTCCCATGCCCCAGTGACTTGGTTTATCAGCCCTGGACATGGCCACTTCTTTTTTGGAAAACACTATTAAAGAGCGATGTTTAATATCACACCATGAACACTCCATTAAATCGTAACAATTGTATTTATGTGATCACTAGATCTTTTCTATAAAAATCAGATCTCTCTCTCTGAAACATTTTATTTTTCAGAAGTGTTAATTCTTCATTTATTATAATCAATGGACAATTCATCACAGATGTCACTTTGGAAGCCTATCCTTAGATTTGCAAAACATTTTCAGATGTCTTAGAGAATCTGTCCCTGTCTTAAGGGTTGCTTGGCTACTGAAGAGAAATGTTAACAGCTGTGGGAGAAGCAATTAGCGTCCATTCCATCCTGAGTGGCAATTCTACAAAATGCCCAGTAGCTTTTTCTCTAGTTTTACAAAATGGCGACCTTCTGTTTCAGAGTGTTGGGTAGCTATTGAGTTCTGGTAGAGTCATCTTCCTGCAGCTGCCCCATGTGGCTCCCAATTAGGGAACTGAGCTTAATTTTACTTCGTAATCAAGCTGAAATATAAAAAGGAAAGATAAGACCTCATTCTGTGAGGTATGAACAGAGACTTCAGGCAAGCAGAATACATGAATATCAACTTTTAGGAACACTCAATTAAAAATATCAAGGCAGAACTCATAGAAACTGGGAGAACGCCTGGATGAAAGGAAAGGGATTTGTGAAGGCCCTGAAACGAACGTGTTGTTTTCATACAATGTGATAATCAGAAGCACAAGTGCCAGTTGTTAGGAGGCAGTAAGACTCTGAACAATGATTTTCCTGGGAAGGAGACACTGCCTAACAAGGGCTGCAGGAGGACAATACTGCTCGTACACATGAAAGAGAACAACAGCATCCGCCCCTAATGTCCAACATCTGGTGGCCCTCCTCAGTCAAAACAAAAATTAGTCACTGAAAAGGAATGAGTGATTTTTCCTCTTGTTTCCAGACTTCTTTTTTTTTTTTTACCATGTATTTTGTATAAACCTAATTATCTAAGTTAGTGCATTAATATAGACATAGTATGATCTTCCATTTTCTCTAATTAAGCCTATTAGGAAGACATACTCTTATTTTTTAACGAAATTTAATTTAAAGTCACTGTATCAGATCTTATTAGCTGCAACATTAGAACATGTAATATATTACTGGGGGCAAAATGCCTAAATCGAAACTTAGACCCCAACTTCAAGAATATAAACTGTGATCTTAACACGGTTGTGGTTCTTTGCATATATTTCAGCCTGTATAAAGTAAAACCTTCCCTGTATCACATTTTAATCAACTATGTCCCCAGGACATACTATGGCATGGAAGACCTGCGGAGGAATTTTACTATTCTATCTTTTTAATAATAGTGTGTTCAAATCAAAAGTTTCACATGTTTTAAGAAAGTGTGACATGAATAATGGAGTTGATCCACACTCTACCATTGATTATACCATT
>NW_004524582.1:14720039-14731685 GCF_000260255.1 Octodon degus
GCCCACGCTGCGCCTGGGCTGGGACTGGTCCCGCCGGCGCAGGGTAGCAGGAAGCTCTCCACACACTCACCGGACCTGGGCTAGGACTGGGTCTCTATAATGGTATATTTATTTACTTACATGACACAGTTTCCAAATACTCTACGGCAGCCCATTACTCATGCTTTCTTTGCCATGGAATTAGGGAAATGTAGCATAAGCTTTAAACTTGCAGCTACCAATTAGAAGTGCATAGGGAGGGGCCCTGCTGCAGGGCAGGGCTGTGATGTGCAATGTTAGCTACTCAACAGTCAAAGTCCTTGAGGCTTCTGAATTCATTCACCCTAGAAAATTACTGTTTTCACTGACATCTTTTGTTCCCTACTTATCCCTCTCTACCGAATCTAGTCTAAACCGAGCTACATGTTGATCTGCCTTTTACATCAAGATGGCAGTATTAACAGGACTCGTCCCCACCACACCCCCTTGAAATCACAGGGAATTATACATTCAGTACATTCAGGCAAAATGGAGCTTTTAGATGACATCAATCTTCGGAGGTGACAACACACAGAAATGATATTCACATCTTATTTTCCACTTTGTCTTGTTAAGAAACAGCAGTGTGTTTGGCATTGTGTTCAAGTTCATCAAATAAGCACTAAAGAACAGACAAGTGCACAAGTTAGGGTTGAAAAAAGACCAATGTGTGAGGAAAGAACCGTCCTGTGTCCCTGGGTCCTCAGATCCTAATGCAGCAAGAATATTATTATCCACTAGAGTCATAAAGCCTTTTATAGAGATATTTTCCCCCTTAGCCCTGTTATTTTAATTTGTGCACAGATTTTAACACAGACAATTTCCCCCTGCAAGGGCCTTTCACTAATAGAATTATACTGTCTTAGCTCAAAATGGTCTTTGGTTCTTAGTCCACTGGGCTCAAAAGATTATTTTCTTGCAGTGGAGAGCTCTCCACACTGCCCGGGAGCCCACCATTATCTGCGCCGAGCACCTCGATCCTCTTCATCCTTCAAGAGGCTACACAGCTGGGCCCAGTGTGAAAATGACAAGCGCTAGAAAGCTCCAAGAGTTTATTTTCCTCTGGCTGGGCATCTCGGTTGCTGGATTCCCGTCAATGCCATCACAATGCATGCCTTTCAATAAAAAGTGAGCCTAACAGGATTAAATGTAATTTAGAGTCAATAAGGAGAAGTTTGCCATCGGGCAGAATTATAATAGACAGAATGATCAGAAGGTAGTGAATCTGGAAGGTTTTCAGGAATGCATTCTAGTGTACAGAAATGAAACGCAGAAGGCCAAAAAAGAAGTTTATTCTCTGCCAAACCTTTCACTACCTCCTTGCTGCACACAAATCAATTCACAGTCTATTAATGTAATAAGAACTGTGCATTGTAGTTTACTGAGCGGCAAAAAGAAAGAAAGGGACATTTGTCTGCAGAATAGAAAACAGTATAATCTCACCACCCGTCTTCTTCATTGCTATACAAATGGTAAATAAAATGTTTTCAGTTCTGCATGACATGAAACGTTTTCCCACAAAAGGCACACATGAAGCCCATCAGAGAATTGTATTTATGGCAGGACAGTTCTTAAATCATTGCTTAGCAAGCAGTAGCTTCGAAATGTGGTCACTCTTCTAGGAAACACCTCTCTGTCTCCTGGGCAGGGTGCATCAGGAAAAGTAATAGAGGAATTGAGCACTGGATTAGAATTCAAATCCAAGGCAGCAGCCTCCACTCTAGGAAGGGTGCCCCACTCCCGTATGGGTGCTACTGAATGCCCTTGACTACATCAATTGCCTTAGTTCAGATGGAAGGGTGGGCAGGGTGAGCATGTAGCAAGAGTCAATTGTCAAAGATCATTTCCCAAATTTTTGAGTCTTTACATTGCAGTTAATAGAAAAAAATAATAATAGTTATTGCTTAGTGTGCACTGTAAATCTCATTTAGTGGACTGCATGCTATTTTACATGTTTTATCACATTTAACGTTCACTATACTCCTTTTAAAGCTGTTCATTTTATTTTTATTATTGTTTTAGAGATAGGGAGATGAAGATCAAAAGATCTGCTTGAAACGACCCACTGTTTAGGTGCAGCTACCATCAAACTCTGGGTTACATGACAGCACGCACATGACTAAAACTTTAAAAAGCTTTGGTCTGGTCGATGTCATTTTCAGACGAGGCTAATAAGCTTAGTAGAAGGCAAAAGGCCAAAGCATAATGGCCTATGTGAATACAGAAATTAAGACAATAATCTTCAGTATACATGAGGATCCTCCTAGAAAGAGAGAAACTATTTAGGATCCTCCTAGAAAGAGAGAAACTATTCATCTACTTTGAAATAATGCTGTAAAGTACAGCGAAGGTTTCAGAGACCTAGAAAAGCTTGTGCTGAAGGTCAGTAATACAGTTTTATTGTTTGAGGACATTCTGCCGTGGATTACTAGGACTGAGAAGCCTTGCACTCAGGTCTCATTCTCCTGCCTATTTGGCAGGAGAGAAAGTGATGTACATATTAATGTTTGCAAATAAACATGTGGATTTCCATACTGGCTCCGTCACTTAACAGCAGTATAGTTTATGCAAGTAACTCCATTCTCTCTGCCTCAGTAGACTTATCTGCAAATAAAGAAAATAATTGTAGGATTCTTGTTCAAATTAAATAAATTAATCCACATGTTAAGTTTTCATTCCAAATTAAGATTATGGCCTAGTGCATATTTACAAATTACTTCGATTTGGCAGATATCATGTTAGGTACTCATATGTAACAATGAGTGAAACTTGAAGTTGTTCACTATTTGGAAGGGGAAAAACAAACACAAAATATTTAAAGCAGTGTATCTTCAGTTGTTTTTCCCACTTTGTCTTCCACAGTTCTCATGTTTTTATTTTTGTATATAGATCTTTGATTCAGAGTCAGCAACATGGGACTAGCTTCACTCCACTGCATGCAGGTAGCAATTTTTCCAAGCATAGTTTCTTGAACAAGCCAACATTTTTTAAGCAAATGTTTTGTTGCAGTGTCCTCTACTCTATTCTATTGATTTATGTGTCTATTTTGTCCTGATTGCATGCTGCTTTTTACAATATGGCTTCACAGTATAACCTAATGTCAGGGGTTGTAATGTCTCCCACTTTGCTCTTTTTGCTTTAGCTGTTCTTGGTCTCTTCTGGTTCTATATCAATGTTAGGGTTGCTTTTTCTAACTCCGTGAAGAATGTTTCTGTTAATTTAATAAGAGTTACATTAAATCTATAGATCACCTTAGCAATATGCCTATTCTAACAATATTAACCTCTGTCCAGAAACAGCGGGTGGTTTTTCCATGTTCTGTTGTCCTCTTCTTCTGAGTCCTGCAGTGATCTTTCAGCCCTTGGCAGCTATCATGCAGAGGACAACTTGCCCGACTTTCTTCTCCGTGGATTATTGGTGTACAGAATTACTGTTCATTTTGTGCATTCATTTCACATTCTTCCACTTTGGTGAATTAATTAGCTCCAAATTCAATTTTATTTGTATGAGAATAGATGGAACTTGCAACCATAATGTTAAGTGAAATCAATGATGTGCATAAGGTGAATTATTGTATGATTACTCTTATGTGAGAAACTATATATATATATATATATATATATAGTGAAAAAGGAGATATTAGGAATCAGGGCTATAGACTTCTTAGAGATGGAGGAAGAGAACAAAGGAGAGATAAAGACAGAAGGAAAAGGAAAGGGAGAAGGGGTCATACATCATGTGTACCAAGTTCCCAAAACAAAGGTAATCATTATGTATCAAAATATATGCCAGTTTAAGATATTAGTATGACATGCATAGCCTTATGCCCACTTGTTGTAATGGGTTTTCTTAAAGGTGAAAAATAATAAGTATTAGTAAGAATGACAGATCAGAGAATACTTTTAAACCATTGATAGGGATATAAGTTCATACAGCTATTGTGAAAACAATACAGCAAGTCCTCCAAATATAAAAATTGAACTAACATATAATCAAGCAATCCCACTACAGGGCTTATATCCAAGAAAAGGGAAAGAAATAGCCTGAAGAGTCTTCTGTCTTCCCCCGTTCATAGCAGCTCTCTTTACCATATCCAAGACATTTAATCAAGTAAGCATTCATCAACACATGAATGGATAATGAAAACATGGCGTCTATATGCAAGAGAATATTATTCAATCTTTTCATGTCTCCCAACCAAGAACGGTCTTGTCTACACCACTACATGTCCTCAACATGCTCCTCAGGTTAGTTTAGTACATTCTGCTTCTGGACACCTTCAACCCTAGTGGTAATAGACATGGCAGCTTGTGGCTTTCCACCCACCACTTAAAATGTGGAACTCAATTCCCGCATTTCATCAGTAAACAAAATTCTAAGCAAACTGAAAACAGAAGGTTCTTCTTGGAATCATCAGCTCATCCAGATCCCAGGGAAAATCACTCTGACTGATGGTGGAAAGAGAGACAGTGAATCCCAATGTATCGCTTGCAGAAATCTAGCAATGGAAACTTCTGTGGAAACCAAACATAGTCCCAGGGTAGGAAACTGAAAATATAATTGATGAATTGCGGCAGGCTCAATGCAAAAAAAAAAAAACTTTTAAGAGTTAAACATAGTGACTTGAACTACATGTATGATGACATTATTCTAGAAACTGATCTAAATGTGTTACGTGGATCAGCTTTTTTAATTCTCAAAACAACTTTACAGTTGGGGGAACTGACACATGGGTTAACATCAATCAGTAAATTGCTTAATGTCACTTCACTAGTGGACACCAGAGCCTGGATGTACATGCAGGGGGGCTGGACCCAGAGCCCACACACTTAGTGACAACACCAGTAGCCATGCTGGAAGCCAGTCATTGATCAGGTAACATATACAGAAACTGCAAAAGCTTGACGACATTCTTCAACAAGCATCTCTCTTCTCAACAAATGGGAATTGCTTCTCCAAACCCTAACCCTGCACTTTAACCACCCCCTTGCCATCCCTCCTCCTGGCGCAGTCTGTAGAATTTCTTCTCTCTTCTCACTACCATTATTCACATTTCTAAAGGCCTCCATAAAGTGCCTCTATGTCAAAATCACTTCCAACTTCATTCTCCAAATAGGGACATGCTCTGTGCTCCTTTTGGTGTCCCTCTTAGGCAGAGCCTAAAAGATTATGATGACTGATGAATATACGTCTTCCAGGTGAGGTCTATTGCTAGTAATTAAACAGTATTAATTCCATCCACTTTGATTTATATTCTGTTCTCTCAGTAATAAGATTCAGTACTCTATTTTCTTTGTACAAGGCACTAAGTAATAGAATTGGTGCTTGAGGATTATCATATATATGTGTTTTTTGGTTAGACAGTGTTGGGGAATTTTTTCAATATATATTACGAATGTATTTATTATTTCCTAGTCCATAAAAATAATTAAAAGCTACAGGCCAAACACAAATTCCTAGAACACAAAAACTCAACTGGCACTGCACAGCCAAATACAAAGGTTGCCAGCTTCTCAGTTTATGGGTTTCTTAATGAGAACTCGTACCTTTTCATTCAGTAAAGGGCTTAGGTGGACCATTCTTCATGGTATTCTCAAGAGTTAGAAGCTAAAACCTTACACATCAAAAATGAAAGTGGCCTGGCATCATATTATAAATGTTTTCAGCATTCACAAATGACTTACTCTAAAATAAAAACTATATTTTAAGAAACCCAAAATATTTTCTGAGAAGTGAAGAGCAGGATGTAAACAATGTGTGTTCAAACTGTCTTAAAAAAGCAAGGAAGGAAGAAAAAATACAAGTAGATCTAATCCATCATTGTGATATCCAATATCCAAGTTTCCCCTTAGATAAAACAGACATAAAACATGTGCTTTACAAGCCTCAGGTGACCCTCAAGACATCTAAGAATAGTATCTATGGATTTTTAAGTATAATTAACAACTCCTGTTTTTCCATTTAAAGGACTCAAACTCTGTTTCCTTGACAGGCAAAAGCCAATCAATCTTCTTCTCAAATGCTAATACAAGCAATTAAAAATAACATTAATTGAAATACGAAATAGGCTTTTAGCTAGTGAGGTTGTTTTGTTTTGTGTTGCTTTGCTTTGTGCTGTTTGTTTTCCTTCATCATAACCTCGTGACAATACTAATTTACAGGACTAATTAGGGCAATACCCTTTGTGTGATCCATTTCTAAGACAAAGAGCTGGCCTTTAAGGCCCATCAGAGAACTGCAGAAGGCCACTGCACTGTGAAGTGTCTCGGCCTTGGCAGGGAGAATGTTTATTTCACCTGGTGGACCAAATGTGACAGATAGGAAATAAAACAATGTGAATATTAATTTTCTGGTTTAGGTAGCAAAAAAAAAAAAAACACTCATTTGTATTGCTGTAAAACTAGTAAAGACGCCCTGTAGGATAAGTAATACTCAAAGCAACAGTCTAATTAAAAGGAAAACTCAGTTGTCTTGCAATATAATATAAGGTGGCACATAACTGTAAATTAGATACATGGTAAAAATGAAAAAGACAGGCTAGATAGGAGAGAAATAAAATAAGATTTGGAAATGTGCTTCTTAAATGAACACAAATTGTAAGATAATGTCTCATTGAACAATAAAAATAACAAACCAGTGGCAAAGATGTAATAGAATTCCCTGTGTATACTATTTTAATCTCAATATAATTTTCCCCAGAGCATCCACATTTATTGAACTACTATGACCATTTCTTTCTCACTCTGTCCAAAGTTACTGAGAGGATGATCTTTACTGTAAATAATTCTCCAGTAATGAACATGGAAACGATCCGGAAATTCACCATGGTTTACAAAAGAAAAAATGGCCTGGTATGGCTCAGGGAAAAGCCTTTGAAGAATGCCAAAAGTCTGCGCCTCCTGGAAGCAGAGTCAGAGTGCAGAACAACTCCCCTCCCCATGTCCACCTGTGTCTTCAACTCTACAGTTTTCTTTCATTTTTCCTGTCTTTAAAACCAGATAAACAGAGATTTCCACACCTCGCCAATCTGTGATGTTCTGGACATCAAGTGAGACCAAAGGAGTACCAGTTAACAAGTACTGAGGTGAGCTGACCAACAGGCACATCTGCACAGGGGCAGCCTCTCAGCCCACAAAGGGAATGATGATGCCCACTAGCTACAAGCCTGTCACACAGGGAGGTGTTTAATAAACACTCCTGAAATACAGAGTGTGTCTCCGGACTCCCGATGGATAGAAGGTGTGCTGGAGGGGAAAGTGGAGACCACCAGGAGTCTGGGGCTACTGCTGACCCCTACTGAGGAAGCACAAGCAAATTCACAAAGGCAGGCAGCACTGTGTGCTTCTGCTACATGTTAAATCCATGTTGCTGACCCCTCACCCCACCTTTGCTTACATTTGTATTGGTCACTTAATTCACATATTTATGTCATGAAGCTCTAAAATGCAAAATTTGAAAAACTCCGCCAAGTAGAGATCACACCCTCATTGTTTTAATTGGGAATAAATTTGAAGTTGAATCTGCTTTGAGCTGAACATCAAGGCACACATATTTTTCCAGACCTTAAAATTTTAATTCACTTTATTATTTTTAGAAGTTCGTAGTGAAAAGAAAGACTTACTCGCCTAAGCTTAGACAGAATTGTGCCAAATACATTTTATTAAATAGATTAATTTCTTATTGAATATAATGTATAGCTATATAATGTGACTTTTATCCTTGTTTTTTATAGTAGATTAAATGCTAGAAAATTAAGGATCATACTATGGTTTGTAAAACAACGGTTCTACAAACAAAAAGAATTCTGGGACCAGAAGTAGGCTAGCAAACAAGTATCTCTACAGAAAGACATTATTGTTACAGCTGCCAATCACAAATTATCTTCATACACTGCGTAATATTTTTCTAGAAATATTTTAAGGAGTTAAACAGAATTTTTCCAAATCTCATTTTTAATCTAAAAAAAACCCCACATTGCTTATGATACCAATATATTAGAAGGCATTTTAAAATACATTGCTAGACAGTGCATATTCAAACTTCTTAATTATAAATCAACTGGTACAGAGGCAAGTACCAGTGTTGAAATCATCTGAGAAATCCACACCAGAGCAGACTGCCTTTCCTGAAGCCCAGGTCTCTTCTCTGGGGACACTTGCTGGGAATCCTCACAACTGAGGACTTTCCAGGCCATTATTTTGGATGACCTTGGCGTACTCCTTGGCTGAGCTATAAGGCACTCGAGGTCTAGCCGGATCTTCAAAATCAACATGAAAGAGACCAAACCGTCGGCTGTATCCATTGTTCCACTCGAAGTTATCCAGAAGAGACCACAAACAGTACAGATGAAGATTAACTTTATCAACATGGATAGCTGCAATTTTTAAAAAAGAAAAATTATTTCTGGAAAAGCTTCCGAAGAATACAGACAAAAATCACTGGTGAACATTCTGGACCCCTCATTCTTGTTTTGCAGGACATCTCAGTGAAAAGTAAAACCCCGGCTCTTTTCTTTCACACATACATGAGCACACACACAGGCACGTGGACATACTTGTACACACAAATAGCACATGAGCTATTGCAAGTGTTAGCCTAATCTAGCTACTCCATAAGATATCTATCTGTCTATCTGTCTATCTATCTATATATATTTTTTTTCTTTTTTTCAGAACCAGGGATTGACCTCAGGCCCTTGTACTTGCCAGGGAAGTGCTTATTCTACTGGGCCATCTCCCTGGCCCCAGGATTCACATATACATATATCAAAACAACATGTGGTAGGACCAGCGAGATAGCTCAGTCGACTAAGTGTCTGCTTAGGCAGGCACAGAGACTGGAGATTGATCCCCAGACCATATGCTGTGCTGGCCCTGCACCCAGATATGCTGAGCTGGCCATTGAGTCCACGCATGGTGGTGCACGCCTGTAATCCCAGCACTAGGGAGGCTGACACAGGGGGATCACTACAAGGCTGAGCTGCATAGTGAGACCCTATATTATGTACCAAATACATTTAAAAAAACAAAAAATCATGTTGTACACCAGAAATATAAAATCACCATATCCAATTTTCTGCTTGTATTAAAGCAGTGACTTCATTCAAGAGGTTAAGTTACACAGTATTCTTATTATGTGTGATTCATTCATTTTAACATTTGGTTTATTCCTTCATTTGATAAATTTTTAAAACCCATCATGATCCAAGCACCAACACACATTTTTTCTTTGTCCCTAGAAACATATTCATCAAAGACATTTTCAAGCTTCTCTACTGCAGCCTCCAGGAAGCCAGAGGCTCCACTCTTCCACTGCTGTCACCACTGAGGTGACAGTACACGCTTGAGGGAGTCTCTGAACTTAATTTGTGTCCCCATGTTCAGACTGACATGTGTCTTACAATTCTGAAAACAGAGCCTCCAAAGTCAAAAGTGAAGGCACATGCCTATCTTAGATGAAGTGCAACAAAGCAAGGACTTCCTGCCTTAGTCTGGTTGGGTTGTTATCACACATCATAGACTAACTCACTTATAAACAACAGAAATGTATCTTTCCTAGTTCCAGAGTCTGGAAAGTCGTACATCAAAGCAGTGACAAATTTGGCATCTACTGAGGGGCCATAACTTGGTTTATTGATAAGCACCTTCATGCTATGTCCTCAAGAGGCGAAAGAGACAAGGGAGCTCCTCTGTACTTCTCCTTGCCTAGTCACTAATCCTATTTAGGAGGATGTGGTTCTCATAAACTAGTCTCCTAATGATTCCACTTACAATATAATCACAGTGGGGGCCTAGAAAGCAACATGAATTTTGGGAAGACCCAGTCTTCATTCGATAGCGCATTTCCTCTGTTCTCTATCTAAACTCAAGAGTGCTGCATAAACCTTTTCAAAACCAAAGAAATAATTATCTCCTCAAAAATTCACATACACACAAACACAATATTCTATCTTATTTCATTTAGGAATATTCCCAAATCCATCCAAAGATTCCCTGTTAGGACACCCAAATGTAGAAAATTCTCTAAATAATTTCACAATAATTCCAATTGGTTCAGTTGAGGGATTGGGTTTTCTTCGTATTAGCACTTTAAGTTCAGGAAACTCTGAAATCCTATAAATCTTTGCATGAAGCACTTCCTTTAAAAAATATCAGAATAAGTAATATCCATTTCTCCAAGCAGAATCTAAATGAAAAGTTAGCACTATTTATGAAAATGGTTATATACTTTAAAAAGCTGGGAAAATTAACATTTATATAACAAATCAGATTTTTAATTGAACTGAGATTGTTTTCAACTGAAATGATTCTATGATATGCAAGGAGGCAAGATGAGCTCTTCAAATTTTCTTTAGTGGCAATCTGTACTTTTCAGGTCTCTCCAAAGCGCCACACCCATACTCTGCCGTATATGTTGGTCTACACGTCTTGCTTTCCAGTGTGTTCTTTCTACCATGGATGTTACATGAATGAAATGTCCCTACATGCCTTCATTGGCATGTAGCCCTCCACATTCGTGAAACGGGGCATGTAAAGCGCTTCGCTTACAGCATACCTTAGAAATGACCTAAGGCAGAAACTATGGCAAGCTGAAATACCTCTTTTAAAACAAAATGCTACTAGAAAATGAAAAAATACAGCACTCCAGCTACTAAGTGTTGCAGGAATAAAAACATTTTCTAGATAATACCTCTTCCTATCTGCTCTCATTTGCATGTGTGTCTCCCCCTTTATGGTCAATTAAAATTTGTAAAATATAACCTTTGTAATAATTTCTCTTCAGAAACCCAATTTAAGTACATATTTCTAAGCATCAAAACACTCACACCCAAATACCAGAATAGAAAACAATAATCTTTGTGGCTTTGTGATTAAATACACAAGAGAATCTGCTTTTTTTTTCTGGCAGAACTGCTGCCCAAAGAGAAAGCCCACCCACTAGTTATAAGCCAGACATTTTTCAAAAACAGACACAGTCTCACTGATCACGTATAAAAGGACTGATTCATGTGCTAAACCAGGGGATTAAAAACGAGGTCCTGCCTGCTTGAAGAAGAACAAAAAGCAAATCTTGACAATTTCATTGTTAACTGCCAGGAGGTCAGCAGGAAACACTAAACTGCCCAAGTGACACTGGTGGTGGCCCCACATGCTAGCTGCGGGAACATTCAGATAGAGAATTACCTAGTTAGACCAGAGGGACTAGCTTGCTGGATTCTCACTGTACCACCACTTGAAAAAATGACAAAACCACATGGAATCTGCATGCCTCTCCTCTTCCAATCTTCTCAGGACTGGGAAGAGACCATCATCACATTTCTCATCACCATGCTTTATGAGGGTCCAAATCCTGGCAGAGGAGAGAATCATTTCCGTGGGTTCTCATTCTTTCCTTAACCAGAGTTAGAGGTAAAGTCAACACAGACCAACAGAACTTTGGATGGGTACAGAGCACACTGGGATACAAATGGTACCCATTCCAAAGACATGCAACGGATGACAAGGCTTTAGAAAGGGTCCCACAGTCAAGAGGCTGGATGTAAAGATGCAAAGAGAAAAACTGCCAAAGTTTGCTTCAGTCTTGCTATTCTAGTTATAAGACCATGCTAGTGTTGCATTCCACACAGTC
>NW_004524582.1:14731785-14734687 GCF_000260255.1 Octodon degus
ATATTTATATTGCATGGAACAAGACACAGTAGGATGGACTAGCATACAGAAGCTGATACCCTCAGAGTCCTGCATGCAATACAAGATTTTTAAATAAATGAAGAAGGATTTCTTTCTCATCTCCACAATAATATATACTGTTGTTAGAATTAACATCTATTCTCTCATATACTCTTGGCCATCAATATGTGAGAAAGAAAATGTTTATAAGCTGATTCTGTAAAGAAGAAAACTGTAGTTTGAGAGGCTGTTTGCTGAATTCCAGAAAGCTGAATAGTGGAAGCCAAGCTGTCCAACCCTATCCAACTCTGGAGTCTAGGCTGCTCCCTAAATCTTTCTTCACCTTCCGTCCACCTCTGTGCCTGTCTTCTGTGAGGTGAGGGTCATCCTCATGAAACCCCAGGACGTCCTCACGGTGTGTTCCCACCCCTCATCTGTTATCTTCCACTGGAAATGCTACAGAATAGCAACTTACCTTCCTACAGGAAATCTTCCAGCCATAATGATTAGAACACTAAAACTCATGCACCCCCCCCCAAGCTAGGTGGACACACATGTATCTAGTGAAACCTTGAAGGCTACTAGAAAAACTACTTGGCATGGACCCAGGGCTCAGAGCAGCTACCACCAGGACAGGTTCCATCCACCAGGAACAAGTGCAGCCTGAGAAAAAGGGCAGCTCTGATTTCCAAAACATTGAAAGACTGTTACGGAGTGCCGGCCAGATAGCTCAGCGAACGAAAGCGCCTGCTTGGGCAGAGCGCAGGGGCCAGGGTTCCACCCCAGCGTGCTGTGCCGGCCACACCCCCGGAGCGCACCGAGACTGCCGCGATGTTTTCTTTGTCATTGCTCGACTAAAGGGAACTTTCTCACTGATTTTCTGTCATCATTTGAAAGTGATAAGTTCCTGAAGAGTGTAATGGTCAAGTAAAGGATTTCTGGATTCCCCTTGGAAAGGATTCTCAGTTTTGTACTTCTTTCAGCACACCCCACAGACTTGTTTCCAGGACACATTGACGTTCAAATTTTCACCAGGGCTCAACAGAGTCAAGTATTTCTCTTAGAACCACTCAGCTCCGGCAGGGCATAGAGATGCATTTGGCAGTTTGTGGTCAATAAAACGTGGAGTTTCATTTTTAGCGGCTGAGAATAGAAGGAGTTGCAGTTTAAAGTTTAATTAAAAAAAAAAAAAATAACAGTGAATTTGCATGAAAAAAAGCAAGGAGACATGGCCCGTGCCTATTACAGTCCCAGAACTGTAGAAGTTTGGAGCGAGAGAATCTCACGTTTGAGGCAAGATGGTAAGTTCAAAGCCACCTTAGAACATAGCAAGACCTTGCCTTAAAAAAGTTAATAAAAAAATTGTGTAATGGTTATATATAGCAGAAAGTCAAAATAAAATTGAGGATTTGTAAAGCTCTTCAATGGGAATTAGTTGCCTCGTACTGCAGAAAGTCTTACTTGTTTTCTGGTTCAGTCTTTGTATTATGGCATTTAATTCTTAAATGATACCACCGTACCTTGCTCCTCACGTGAGGAAGCATCACGCTGTCCTTAGCCAAAAGGTTTCATCCATTCACCAGGAACCACTGCAGCCTGAGAAAAAGGGCAGCTCTGATCTCCAAAACATTGAAAGACTGCTGAGTGCCGGCCAGATAGCTCAGCGAACTAAAGCGCCTGCTGCTTGGGCAGAGCGCAACGGCCAGGGTTCCATCCCCAGCGTGCCGTGCCGGCCACACCCCCGGAGCACACTGGGACTGCAATTGAGACTGAGCATTGTGACGCGGGAGCCTGTAATCCCAGTTTTTAAAAGGCTGAAAACAGGAGAATCACTACGAGTCCGATCGACATAGTGAGACCCTGTAGACCCCTTAGACACTGTATCAAATACATAACAAAAGAAAGACTGCCAAATGAAACCATGGCAGAACCTCCCAGATGTAGGAGCCCGTCTGATTTGTGCCATATCCAAGGTCCATGCTCTGCTGCAGATCTGAGACTTGCTTCTCTAGCCTGGTGGGACCCGTTCTCTGATCTCTGGGCAGCTGTCTCCTGGACACACTGTCTAAAGATACTTGATTGTGATGGGACCTAAGAACTGTGTTTCACATCACAGATTTTCTTCAGTTTACAAAATGCTCTCAGATGTATAATTTGACTCTTATGGCAATGTTGTTACTGGAACACACATTCCATTGTTGAAGGAAGACATCTGGAGAATTTCAACCACAGGTTAAGATGATTAAGACATGTAAACGATACTGCTGGTCTTCTGATCCCTTGGCCAACACTCTCTTTACCTATTATCATCAGGGCTGGTGGATTTACTGACATAGCCTAAGGACCTTCAAAGTAGGCACTGGTGGCAGCAGCAGTACTGGGAACACACTGCAAAGAAGAATCTCTATACCTTATGCCATGTACAGTGAGTCACAAACTCTACATTGGGCTCAGTGATCCATGTTAAGACAAGCTTTCAAGGTGACTCCGACATCCACCAAAATTGGAGAATTGCTAGCTCATGCTAAACCCAGAAGCCTAGATACGACTACAGTTGATGTGTAGTTTATCTCAAAAATCAAAGCAACCATCCAATATATTGGTATGGTACCATGAAGCCTCCTAGAAGTAATCTCCATATCAAATCTCCAAAAGACCTCAAAACCATGAGAAACAAAATACTCAGTGTTGATCCATGCCTTGTGGCTAAAGTGGCAGTCATTTGTATCTTTTCCTTGTTTTCTTAGCATGTGAAGATTAAAAAAGGAAAGAGTTTTATTTCTTGAGACCAAGATCATGCAATCACATACCCTTCTTTAAGTAAAACCTTTTATCCTATCCAAATCACTTTGCAAGGACTTGTAATTCCTTCTCAGTTGGCCCAGAGTCCTGTTTTTGTCCT
>NW_004524582.1:14736212-14743088 GCF_000260255.1 Octodon degus
AGAGATAGAGACAGACAGACAGAGGACCTGCAGCTACTTTGGCCTGATGTAATTTTCAAATCTTTGTAAGCTGAAACTTACTTCTGTTTGCTGAGGTTAGAGTTAGTGTCAAAGCCTAGAGCTGCAGCAGGTGGAAATCTATCATCACACAGTTGATTTTTCTGGTATGATCAGTATCTATCCTATACAAAGACATCCAAGTATAGCAGAAGCTGACAAAAGGGACCAAATTTTTCTTAGGGTAAAACCAAATTCTTTATAAATCTGTACATACTCAAACATACACATTTCCTTTAGAAATTTATTATTTCACAGTATTAGGGAAAATGTTCAAGTTATTGGCTTAAGAAGCATAATCATATCAGTGTTTATCCAATTATAAGTCTAGAAACTGGGTACACAATATCAATAAGACTTAGTTCCCTCAGTCTGGACTTTGTTTTCAAGTTTGTTCCCTCAGTCTGGACTTTGTTTTCAAGTTTGGTGAGGGTTTGTAGAGGGCTCCCATAAATGTGCCAAAGCTATCCAGCCATCAAAGAAACCACTATCTACAGATCTAACCTGCCATGACTAGAACAAGCAGGAAGATTCAGGACTGCAGAAAAGCCAGCAGCTTCACACAGGAATGCAAGAGAGATAAAGCCTCAGGAATATGAGAAAATAAAGAAAAACATGTAGAGAGACCTCTAGATTTCAGTGTTCAGGTAATGGCAAGCTGCATTACACAAGCAAAACCACCCAATGAAAACAAGTAAAAGCTTCTAGATAAAATTTTGTTTTCAATTTCCAAAACAATGGAATAATGGCAACAGCACGAACTGCCAGATGAAATCTGGCAGTTGAACATGAGAGTGGTAGACATTGCAGCTACTTTTGCCCAGTGGAATTTTCCAGTATTAGGAGGTATGAAATTACTTCTGTAGTGTGAGGTACAGATAAGAGTCCACACCCACAACCACATAGGTAAGAAATCTAGTAGGAGATCCAGCACACAGAAAACTGAACCAGTGGGTGGACAGGGAGAGTACACCAGAAACAAGCAAGTCACTGACAAGTATTGAAGTAGCTGGTTGCTAGGCAAAACAGTCTAAGTCTTGAGTTAAGGTGGTTCTAGACATAATACCCCAACTGCCTGGCACACTCAGTTTCTTTGTGAATGGAAGCACCTGCATTCCAAACCTGTAATTATTATTCTAAATATTTCTAAATATGATCACAGCATATAATCATATATAATCAGACAGATGTGGGAAAATAATGTAAAGAAGAACCCAATGGACAACAGGAACAAAGAGTTCAGCTATTAGAACTGTCATATGGACAGGACAATATTTAACACACAGTTTGTAAAAGACAAACTTGAGATGTCATCTAGGTTTGGGAACTCATAGAACTAAAGTGGCATGCTGGGAAAAGGAATTCTCTACAGGCCTGGGCATTAATTCCAGATACACAAGCAGTGAGCCAAAAGAAGCCTCTCATTTCCTGTGTGCCCAGCAGAGCCAGTGATGTCATCTACTCAGGATGACATGAGTGCTAGCACATGACCCATTCAATGCTGGTTTTCTAGTATTTTCCTTTCCTGGCACCCTGAAATAAATGTAGACTCCAAGACAAAAATGTGCTTAGGATCAGAGACAGACTAAACATGCATGGACAAAAGAAAGATGATGTGATGACTCAGCAAGAAAGTGGCCATCTGCAATCCAAGTGGTGTGGGCTCAGGAGAAGCCAAAGCAGCTGATGCCTTGATGTTGAATTTTCAGCTTCCAGAAATGTAAGAAAATAAATGTCTAGGATTTAATTCCAACAAGGCTCTGGAATTTTATTATGGCATTCCTAGAGATCTAATATAGATTGAGATCTGACAATTTCCATTTTTAGCAAAATCTGTGAGTGATTTTCATATCTAATTACACTTGAAAATCATAAGTCTAGGATATTCTGCAGCTATCCAATATAGTTTTTTAAAATAAGTTTCTAAATCCAAGGACATTCATCTTGAGGGGTAAAAATGTTGCAGAATTCTCCTCAACCCTTGACCCTAACAGTCCTTGGTAGAATGGGATAAACACAGCAACCATGTCTAAGATAAACCATATCCCCCTCAAGAAGTGAACCACCACTGAGAGACAGGAGATGCCTAGTGTTAAGGATAGGAAAATGCCTTTTCAAAGGAACCCTTCTCTACAATTGGTGGGAGTGCAGACTGGTAGAACCACTGTGGAAATTATTGTGGAGATTCCTTAAAAAGCTAGGACTGCAGATCCCATTCAAGCCAGCTATTCCCTGCCTGACTATTTTTCCAGAAGAACTAAAAATGTCATACCTCAGTGATATATGTGTACCCATGTTTATAGAAGCATAATTGGTCATTGCTAAAACCTGGAAATAACCCAGATGTACATCAACTGAGGAACGGACAAGTAAGATGCAGTATTTTTACACAATGGAGAATTACTCAGGTATAAAACAGGATAAATTTGAGTATTTTGTGAATAAAGGGATGCAACCAGAGAACATACTCTTAAGTGAAAGAAATCAGACCCACATGTGTAAACATCATATTGTCTCCTTAGTGTGAGAACCTGAAAGAGAAAATGAAATCTGAAGGGTACAATACATACTGGGAAAAGACAATGAACTTAATCAAAAGGAAAGTGTTACTGAGTGAGAAGATGAACAGGAGAGGGAGTAGGGGAAAGAGATATATCTATGTATGTAAGCAGGATGGTTTGGACAACTGTAATGTGCATTTCTGATAGTCTATGGAAAGGAGCAGCTAATGCTTAATTTGCTTATTCTCCTCTCAATTCTTTGTAATTTTTCTCTTCTTAATTTCTTATACATTTCTTGATTTTTTCTTTCTCCCAGTTTCAGATGTATATATCTGAAATAATATGAATAACTGGTTGGAAGACAACTATGCATTACAACAAGGACTGTGAAATTCATATTATTTTGTTAAGTGAAATTCTGTATCACTTTTAATTTTTTCTGTTTTAATATTATTTTGTACTCTCTTTAAAAGATAAAAAAAATTCAAAATGCCTTTCCAGCTCACTGCTCAGGTGACTTCTGATTTCACTGGATCAGGAAAATTACTCTCAATTCAATATGGGAGTTAAATGATGAATCACAAAAAGAACCGGCTATGCAAAACCTCGGTGTGACCTTACTTGAAAAAAAAGTCTTGCAAATGTAAGCCACTAAAAGATCTCCAGAAGATCATCTTGGATATTGATGGGCTCTAAAGCCAATGATGACTAGCATTGTAAATGAGAAAGAAGAAGACATACTGGGAAGAAACTGCTGTGAAGACAGGCAAAGATCAGAGTGCTATGTGTTGGTGCCACATCCCCCAAGGCTGTGGCAGCCAGTGGAAGCCAACTGAAAGGCATGAAGCAAATGCTCTCCCACAGCCACTGGAAAAGACCAATCCTGCTGATAAATTAATGCTGGATTTCTGGCCTTCACAACTGTGTGAGACTGTATTTCTGTTAAGTCCGCAGGTCTGTGGTCTTTGTTAGAGCAGCATGGGAAACTAATGTACCATCCCCTTTTAAAGAGGTTGCCAGTTGGGCTCGGAGCCCCAAACCACCCACCTGATCTTGCTGGGGGCTTATGAAGAGTATCTCTCAAAGTCTGCTGAAGTGAAAGAGAGAAAGCCTTCTGGGAACACAGTTTGAAGTCGATTTTCTGGCAATTGCCCCCCACACTAACTTTGAAAATGTGTTTCCCTGGGTTTATGGAAATTCACCAGTGCGTTATAATTGGAGAACATCTTTAGCTGGATAAATGTTCCCACAACAGAACTGGAACACCGGCTGTTCCCTCCCCCTGCCCTTTCTTTAGGAAAAGTAAAATAAAACAACATCAGGAGAATCTAAACATAGAAAATGCACAATAAGCCTCCCCCATACCCCACTTCCAGCTGAATACCAGTAGCTGGACAGCATCTGTGAAATGCACAGCTAATCTCAGAACAGGAGGCTCCACCTGCAGAAGGCAACTCTTGGTAGCAAAACCTAGGATGCTCTGAAAAGAAAGCCTTTAAATGCCAAAAGCTAATTTTTAAATATTTTATAAGAAAATGCCAATTAACCAAAAATGAGCTCTGAAGATTTCTTAATGAACTGTATTATCCCTACTTCTTATATTACACATTTGGGGTAGGGGGTGAAGCTGCAAAGAGCAAGCAGTTGAAAGAGATCATTTATAAAGCTGATATGTGGATAAGAACATGGCCATGTAGCTTCTATAATTTCTCCATCTATATAACCCACACAGTTACTTCTGTTCCAATAGACAAGTGCTTATTATGGTAACCAAAGTTCTTACAGCCAGAGAGGCTCTATTCAAACAAAAGCTGCCTTCCTTCCACTCTCCCCATCTTGTCTTCATACTTTGCTTCTTTATTTCCCTTTGGTACTTATTTTCTCCCTCCGTGCAATGGGGTAATAGTATTTTCTTCATAGGATTGTGGCGAGTAATACATACAACGTTCTATGGATAACACTTCATTTGCAGTAAACATACAACATATTCTAGCTCATGATTGCAATTGTTTTTTTTTTTTTTTCTTTCCCTCTCAGAAACTTGGAGGACAATGAATAAAATCTGTTTCATCTCTTTCTCCCATCTGGCTTCAAACAGATTTCAGAGAGTTTAGAGTCAGCATAAAGTGCCAGTGCTGAGAATCAGAGAAAACAGGGCATCGTGGGAAAGCACAGCATCTGGGACCAGGGTGCTCCGTGAGAGTGGGTCAGGTGTGGGTCATGCAACTTAGGCCAGTGCTTCCAGGAATGCATGGTGCTGTGTGAAGTCTGCCGCCTCAGTGTGCCTGGAGGGGCAAAGGCCTCACTCCAGGTTCCCAGGAAGCTATTGCAGCATCTGCCTTACATTCCTAACATAAATACATTTTCTAGAAATTTGGAACATAATGAGGAACACAATTTTAAAAACTTTCTTTTTACTGCAATTACATAGTATGTGGAAGACATATCATAATCAAACTATCACCTTTTGAGCATTTAATCACAGTCTTTGAAGAGCAAAAAGAAAGGAAAAAGAATCATGGGAAACAATAGCCTATCACCTAAGTGATTGGATACCATCTCAAAGGTTCCACATGTGTGTTAATCATCTAATCTTTATAGTCAACATACAAGATAGATACTATCACTGTCTCTATTTCACAGATAAACAAATTGATGCCCAAGAAGATTATGTTAACTTGGTAAAATTCATACAGCTAGTAAGTAGGAGAAGAGAAAAAAAGCCAGTAGGGAGACGCCCAAGGCTGCTCACCAAGCACTACACTGTACTCAGTTGCCCACACACACTAAGGTGAAAGATTAGTCTTACTCAAAAAGGTGGGAGAGGTGGCTAAGGAAGTATTTTTCTGTAGTGAAAGATCCCAGAGTCCAAGGATAGGTAGGAGTTGCCTAATAATCCCAGCCAGAGTCCTTTCTTACCTGGAACAGAGGCTGACCTTGACAGATGAAGTCAAAGGAGTTGGCCTAAATTCTTCAGGGAAGTTCTCAAAAGCAATCCACAGAACTGGTTGGTTGAAGAAATGACTTCAGTTGCTAATGACACAGTGAAAGCCCCATCCCACAGTTCATATCACTGCCAAACTAACTGTCTTGCAACCCCAGGATCTTGACTATTTCTGCAATAGAAATTAGACCTTAAAACCACTGTCATTCTCCAAAGCTGGATATCTCTGTTGTCATCCTCAAGAGCTCAATAGGTTCTGCTGGTAACAAACTGTTTACCTTCAAATTAAATTGTCACATGGATGAGTATGACTCATGGGTCACCTGTCTATGCCCTTGCTTCAAAGAAACCTGATGAATCTTATACTTTACATTGATGAGGCAAAACTCAGATGAAACAAGTATATTCAAAACATGTCAGGCATCCAGGAGCTTGGAAAGATGCCCACTGCACTAGATGAAAAAGGACAAGGACAATATGGAAAAAACAACAGCATGCATGAAAACTCAGGTATGAAAAAAGTTCAAAATATATAAAAAACAGACACTGGGACCACAAGGAATGATGAGGAGAAACACAAGGCAGTGCCTAGCTTGTACAGATTATCACAAAATCTTTAAGGATTTTAACTTTTTTTTCCTCCAACAGTGAAAAAGTCTTTGGAGGATTTTTAAGCAGGGCATGATGTTAGATAATCTGCATTTTTACAATTTCCATGACCTCTATGAAGAACAGACTTGAGTGTATCAAGGAGGAATCAAAGAGAATATTTCAGAGTGCTTACCATGAATCATGAGAGGATGTGACGGAGGTCTAGGCTGGCACAAGTGAAGACAGAAGCAGATGGATCCCACATACTGTCAGATGAATCAACATCATTTAATGATTCTCTGGACTAGTGGTGGTGATGAAAGGGATTCAAAAGTAAAGTTAGTACAGTAGACAATTGTTTTAGTCTCTGAATTAGGTAATACTGGGCAGAATTTTAGGAGCAAAAGTGAAGATAATTTATTTAGCTTCATTGCAATGACTATAAATTGCCTTTTTTCACCTTCCAATGGAGACTTGGGCAAGTAATATTTGGGTAAACAGATAAGGAGCTCAAGGTAGAATCTGCAATGGGGATATAAACTTTGGTGTCATCACATAGAGATGGTAATTAAAATTATGGTTGCTTTAGTCTCAGCGCTCTGGGAAGCTAAGGCAGTAGATCACAAGGGTGAAGCCCAGCCCAAGCAACTCAGCAAGACACAGTGTCAAAATAAAAAACGTTTTTAAAGGTTCCATATTGAATCCTTAGTACTGCAAAAAAGATTTAAAAAACAGAGAGAGAGAGAGAGAGAGAGAGAGAGAGAGAGAGAGAGAGAGAGAGAG
>NW_004524582.1:14743239-14746491 GCF_000260255.1 Octodon degus
GAAGAGGATGAGGAGGACGAGGAGGACGAGGAGGAGGACGAGGAGGACGAGGAGGAGGACAAGGACGAGGAGGAGGAGGAGGACAAGGAGGAGGAGGACGAGGACGAGGACGAGGAGGAGGAGGAGGACAAGGAGGAGGAGGACGAGGAGGAGGAGGAGGAGGAGGAGAAAGAAAATAAAACAAGACTGTGAAATGAAACATACAACATTCTAACACTTAAAGATAAGCAGAAAAGAGAGAACTGAGAAACAGAACCAGAAATTTCCCATATCTGTACCTAATAAAATAAGAGGACAGTTTCCATAGAGGTAATTTTACAAAAGCTACACAACTAGAAAGGGATAGTGTAGGAAACCAGTCTAAGGCTATCAGACTCCACAGCCCATGACCTTTGTTTTCCCTAGTGCAGCATGGAAAGACTGAAAATCTAGAACACAAAGACACTAAGTGACATGTAAGTGCTGTAGCTACTGTGGGAAGCACACTTCCTGACCACAGAGAGCCCATGGAGTGATGGGAAGAGGAGCAGGACCTAGCGTGTAACTCCTCCAGGGAAAGAAACCCTTCTCTGACCTCCATGGCCCTTAGGGTCAGACCAGCCCTGTCTCCTCTATTTTCTTGCTTTTACTTGCCATCCCCCTTGCACACTGGTATTTTTTCTTGTTAGAGTGTGTTGAGATTTTCACCATCTTATGGCCTTACTCTAACTTTACCACATAGTTGGCTTCATCCTCTAGGTCATCATTTTATAGTTCTTCCTTGCTCTAAGTTCTACTTCACATTCCATAAAATCATGGGTCTTTTTTGATGCTTTAAATTAAAATTCTGTCTCCAACTACCCAATCCTCTTTCTGTACTACATTTTTGGTCCCCTATTAAATGAAAATACCTTCTTTGTGCATTTCTTTTTTTTAATTGTCCATCTGCTCTGGATAATTGAAAGTTCCAAGAGAAAAGAATTCTGCTCTCACTACTCCCTTTGGGATCTTGGAATCACAGCATCTCCAGAACGAACAAAAGACTTCAACGTCCATCAACTCTTCTCCACCCCACACCTGGGTCTGCCACAGCACTGCTGGCTCACCCTGTCTCTGTGGTAACCAGCTTCTGGATTCCAATCCCAACCTGGCCATTCTATTGCTCCATCAGACCAGAGATTTCCTTACTGTTCCCACTAGATGTTTACTTTGTGTCCTTCCCCAGAGGCTTCCCTGCTGTCCTGCTGGATGCTAACATATTTCCACCACTGATTCCCAGAGTATCTCAAAGAAGCCCTATGTGGCCATTTGGCTGCATTTCTAAGTAGTCTGCTTAAGTCACCTTCATCTGCCAGATGTTCTAGAGAAACTGTCACTGTTCTCTCCTGGGACCCAGTACTAAGCTTAAATGAAGACTTGTTTCCCCTTAGAGTTCATAACAGAGATCCAGAAGGATATACCTCCCATTATGGGACCCTATCCCCACCCTGAGACATATACTTTTGGGTATCTAGAATTTTATTCTATAAACATATTGATCTACTTGCATATAGAAATACTTCATACCTGCCAACCACAGCCACCTAAAAATATCCTTTAAAGAAATTCTATGGTGTTCTGTGATGGTAGAAACAAAAATACAGATTCCTTGTATTTGGAAATAATGGAAATGCCCATCAACTGAAGAATAGATAAAAAGTATGTGTTATTTTTACACAATGAAGCATTACTCCACTATAAAAAGATAACCCCAAGGCTTTATAGATAAATGAATGCAACTAGAGACCATACTCATAAGTGAAATAAATCAGACCCACATGTGCAAACATCATATTGTCTCACTCGTGCAAAACCTGATAGAGTAAATAAAATCTGAAAGGTACAATAGATGCCATTGAAGGTAAAGAATCTATTCAAAGGAAAGAAACAACAGGAATGAGGTAAAGTATGATGATGATGAGAGAGAGAGAGAGAGAGAGAGAGAGAGAGAGAGAGAGAGGAAAAATAGGCTTAGGATATTACAAGTATCTGACAATTCAATGTTTATGGAGATTGAAGCTGAATAAAGATTCTTTGCACAAGAGGTATTTACTGTTCGTTCATTGTACATTTTTGGTCTTATCAACCCAGCTCAACTCAAATCCAGGTAGTACTGTAGAAAAAGAAGAAGAGCTGAAAAAGCCGAGAAAAGCTGCTTGTGGTGGTACATGCCTTTAACCCAGCACTGTAGGAGGCTAAGGCAAGAGGAGCTTGAGTTTTAGCCCAATCTGAGCAATTTAGCAAATTAGCAAGGCTCTGTCTCAAAAATAAAAAAAATTAAAAAGGGATAGAGTATACCTCAGTATGAAAGCCCTGGGTTCTGTCCTCAGTAGTGAGGGAAAACAAGGACAACGTGAAGTTGTACTGAGCAAATGAAACCTTTCAAAATATGGCTGTTGCCCCATATTCTCTCATTTCTTGCTTTCTCATTTGCAGGGATGTTAGAACTCTTAAACTTTTACTTCTGCAAAGAAAGACTTTTGGGAATGATTTCAGCAGAAGCCCAAGGGAATAATGAGAGAGAATCCTTAGCAACAAAGTCGTTTAACTACTGAGTGCCCTAAACCACACACGAAGTATCTGGCAAAGGCTCAATTCAATATTTCCAAATGGATTATGTGTCAAGTTTCTCCAGATATTTTTTCATAAAACCTCAGAACCTTTCATCTAGAGAAGTTTCAAAATAGGTTTTGAACCTACAAATTTAGGAGAAAAAAAAGTATTTGCACAGTATCATAAACTGATATTGTTGTAGCTCAAAAATCAGATAACAACGAGGCAAGTCCAAAAGTTAAAAGAAATGCTTTATTTTAGCTGGTACCCAGCGGTGGTCTCTATGCAAGGTGCAAAGAGGCGCGCCGAGCATTGACAAGGATCAGTATTTAAGCTTGAAAACCGCAGAAACAGGGTAGGGGTGGAGAGGAAGAAGTGGCAGGGTCATTAGTTCATGGGGTGGTCCTGTTGGGTGAAGGTGCTGAGTTGGCAGTTATACAGAGTTCATTGAGATAAGGTTTGGGGAACAGATATCATAATATTGCAGGCAGCCGAGTTAGATAGAAATATTATAGGCAGTCAGACAGGGCCAGGCCCTCGAAGGAGACAACACAGAAGATGAGATGCCTTACAACTGTGGGAGGGGTGGATGCTCCTGCTGTGAGCAAGACCTAAAGACCTAAAGGCCAAACAAATGCTAAACGAGTAGCACCTGGGATTGATATTCTAAATAGGTATCAA
>NW_004524582.1:14746591-14754506 GCF_000260255.1 Octodon degus
AAGAAAGAAAGAAAGAAAGAAAGAAAGAAAGAAAGAAAGAAAGAAAGAAAGAAAGAAAGAAAGAAAGAAAGAAAGAAAGAAAGATCTGTTTATATGCACAGGATAGCTTGGACAATTGGACTGCTGATTTATTTATTAATTTTAATATTATTTGATTGCTACAGCATCTCACTATGCAGTTCATACTTGTGGTGATCCTCCTGCTTTCAGCCTCCCCAGAGCTGGGATTACAGGCTGTACCACTACACCAGGACTCTGACCAGCTCAGCCGGCCCTGGGGGTGGGGATGGTATGTCATGTGGTGCTGGGGATCAAACCATGGTCTCTGTGCTTGTGTAAGCTTGCTTCAGGTGGTGCTTTAGACTGCTGAGCTAGCTTGCCAGCCCTCTGCTGATTTACTACAAGAAGCAGTTAACACTCAATTTTTTTTAATTTCTCCTTTTTAATTTCTTATAACCTTTTTACCAATTCTTCATGCTTATATCTGGTAATATAAACAATTAGTTTGAAGACAACATTATGCAATACAACAACCATTGTGGAATTCCTATTAGTTTGTTTAGTGAAATTCTGTATCATTTTTAATGTTGTTTTTACTATTTTTTAATTATCTTTTAAAAAAATTATTTTGAATGACAGCAGTAAATTTAGGGGCAAAGAGAAAACCTTGTAGTTTTACTCCAAAACTGATTTAAATTCAAAGTAGAATTCATTAAATTTTATACTTCATGAAGAGGTGAATCATAACATTTCCTGTTTAACTTCTTTCTTCCGCCTTTATATCTACAAATACTATATTAAGCATATATATATATATATATATATATCAAAGACATTCTCATGTATGAAAAATAGGCCATATTTTTTTTCTTAAAGCTTCAAAGAGGCAATAAGAGCAAAAGCCACATACAGGATTCCTGCTCTTGCAGTCAACACACCCGCATCCTTTTTGCAGCATGCACAAAACAACTCACTATTTATTCAGTCTGTCTTCTGTTCCAGACTCCGAGCTCTAGAAAGGCTGTTATCTTATGAATCCTACATTCCCAAGACTTAGTACAGTAGCTGGGAATAAGGACTCAGTAAATGTTGTTTGAATAGATGAAAGTTACTAATAGGCCTATTATAATATTAAATATGCCATCAGAAATGTAAGAGTAGAGAAAAAGCAGTTCATAAGAAGCAGGAGAGTGTGTGTGTGTGTGTGTGTGTGTGTGTGAATAAGATGATATAATGGGGGGCCGGGGAAATAGCTCAGTAGTATAAGTGCTTGCCTGGCAAGTGTAAGGGCCTGAGTTTAATCCCCAGTTCCAAACAACAACAACAACAACAAAAGATAAAATGCAACTCCAAGTTCAACTTTTTCAAATCAATAGGTAAAGATGTAGAACTTATGTCTTCTCCCAACCTGGCCAACTCTCAGCCCATTTGCTAGAGACCTAGAATCCTGTGTTGTGGTGCATTGACTCCAGGACCAAGCCTCTCATCAGTTACACGCATTCCTACATGCACACAATAAATACTGAAAAAATTTCATTCAGTGGCCCTTTAAAATTTCTTCCCAGGGCAGTCAATGTCACTGTCTGCTAAAGACAAAGGGTGAACAGGCATTAGCATTATGCTCACCACAATGCCGCCATAGAAATATTTCAAGCGCTTGTACACAGCCGCCACTGTGGCTGCCTAGAGTGGAGAGCTGTGGGGAAGCGTGTAGCAGAGAGCTGAGGACAGAGAGCAGTGACATCTCTTTAAAATGCTTCCCGGTATGTTTCCACATTGCTGGCACCGAGTGCAAGCCCAGTGGGCACAGCTCACCTGGACGGCCTGGCCTGGCCTGGTGTCCACGTCTCACCAGTCTGCTTTTTAAGGACAGGGAAGGACACTGCTCAGTGATATGGGCACAAGCTGTTCAGGCAAGAGACTTGCTCAGCACATTTTTAGCTACCGAGCAAGGCCAGGCTTATTTCCGAGCACCGCATAAAATAAATAATCATGCAAAAGCAGATTCATTCTGATAGGGCCCTGACAGCTGCTCCGAGAGGTGGGTCCTTGCTAGCCCATCTTTCAACAATGAACTGACCCAAAGATCCAGGAAAGCTCCAGACAGGACCATATGGCCTGGAATAAAAACATATTTCAAACTCTGTTTATTATGCATATCTTTCAAAGGTTCACTACTCAGTGATGAAGCATCGCACCTGCACGGCTTTAATAAGCCTCCCAGGCAAGTGCAATTATAAAATCGCAGGCACCTGAAGAATTTGTCCTCTCTTAGACATCCACTGCCCACCCATGACTGGGCTCATTCTTTTTAATTATATGAGTTTGCAGTACTTTGTAAGCTAAGATCAATACTTACTCAGAAAATAAGGCTCCTTACAGACCTCAGAGTGAGACCCATGAAATATTTCTCCTAAGCCTTGGAGAAGCCAATATTATTGCGGAACAAAACCCTGCAGCCTTCCCCAAAAGAAAAGGAGGCAATTCAATTGTGCAGCTCTGTAAAGCAGGAGAAGATCTGGCATGAATTTAGGTCAAGCTTCACTCATCAACAGTATTAGAAGTAAATAGTAGACTTCCTTCACGAATGAGCCCTGTGAATCCACATCTGGTCAGAATATTCGAGAAGCACAGTTTGCTCATTACTCACCCAACAAATATCCACTGAGCGGCTCTCAGGCACCAAGTTCCAGGCTCAGTGTGGTGACTTAGGGACAAACAGCTCCTATTCTGCCCTCTGACTTAATGGTCTTACTGAGAATAGGGTTCCAATAAGTCCTGGTTTAAGAATATAGCAGGGTGTGGGCTATAAAACCTCTGGGTAAGCAAAGTATTCACACTTCTAGGAAGACAAGAGATAGGTTCCTAAAGAATCAGGAATCTGAACAGAAACTCGCAAGATAGAATAAAAGTTCACTAGCTAGCCATGAGAAGGAAGGCATAGGCCATATCAGACTTGGAAGCACAGTGTATACATGGATCATTTCCACTGTCCTCTCCAAGAGACCCAAGAAATACATCATGTTTTCAGGCCTCCAGGTCCTGCTCCATCATTGTCTCTAAGTAGCTGACACAAAGCAAGGCATGTTTGTCTGTGATGGTCACTTCATTGAATGGTTGCCTTAGACTGACAAGCACTGCCGATTTACTGGCGCTGGAATCCTTCTCTCTCTAGGTTCTTCCCAAACTAACAATCTGTGTGGAACCTGGAATCCTTTTTTCTCTGTGTTCAGACGCAGTGCACAGAGGTACATCTCAGGATTTTAGGAATGAAATTTCTATAAGACAACTTAGTCGAATTATCATTCCCAGTAACAGAGTGGCTGAGTCCTGCCTGCTAAGATTCCTATTCCCCTTGCGCCCAGGGTCAAACATCAAAAAAGCCTTTAAGTCATATCATAGAATAGTTATATCACACTTGGCCTTCAAAATGAAGAATTCAGGCCTATCAGTTATAGATGAAGATATTAATTATGAAATTACATGAAAGACCTGGGCATATAAAAAAGAATAACTGTTGCATTCCAGAAATATTAATTCTGACATCAGGAGCATGCAAGATAATCTTCTTTGACCAATGATTATTATTTGGAAAGTGCACTGAGGTGGAAGAAAAAGAAGCAAGGGAGGGGAGAAAAGGAAAGGAAAGGTAGAGGGGAAAGTAATGTCTATTCATCCAATGGACAGTATTTCCAAACTTTTTACCTCCCAGATATCAGCAAACATGTAGTCAGGACTTTATCTTTCAAGTCTTTCCGGACTAGAGAACAAAAGATTACCACAGATGTTACCTTAGATCTCTCTTTCACATAGAAAAGCAAATAGCTACTGTTTATTGATGGATTAGATTTTCTGAACCAGGAATCGAACTCAGGACTTCCTGATTGACAGAAAATGCATTGTTCACTATAATCTTTAAAGGTTGATACACTTATGTGCATTATATACACAAAAATGAAACTCAGAAAGAGTATGTTCAAGGTGATTTAGAAAATATGTGTAAGAAAAAGGATTGAAACCTAGCCATATGTCCCTGAAGTCTGTGTTCTTCTGAGTCTTTATTTTGCCTTTATCCCAGTTAACCCATATGAGCATTCACATCCCTGCCTAAGCGGTAGGATGGCCACCATAATCTCCAGCCTACCTATGCTTTGAAAGGCTCCTAACTGTAGCTCTGCAGGTGGCCCTGGCCGCTGAGGTGATTTGGGAGCTCTGTACAAGTGCCTTTCAGAGTGTGGACTGAGAGATGCACGCAGGCCCATGCCATTTCTTTTAATTCAATCTCACTGTCTTTCATGACAAATTAGGTCTTTTCTGGTTTTGTATATTAAAGAGACTAAAATCTCCCTATTACGTATCAGCAGAAAGGGAGAAAGAGGGGGAAATGTGAGCAGAAATTAAAAATCTTTTTTTTTTTTTACTTTAAGCTTCAGTACAGAGAAAACCACCCAACAAATGGGATCAGGAGAGTTCTGCTTCTCACTGGCTCATGTTAGGACTTTCTAATTATTTGGACTTCATTGTTTTATCACATAGATACAGTGCTGCCTTTGTTTGGATTATAATAATCCACTGTATTTTATACTACTTCTTTGAGGTCAAAGAAATACACAGGCAACCTCTTTCTCTAATCTTCCATTCACCAATGTGAACAGCAACTTTCTTGAATGAAAAATGGAATAAACTTACTTCCAAAATTTATGTCTGGATCTAATAAAACAGTAGAATTCGTATTCCCTGAGTATTTGGAGATTGCCAAGCACTGATTGAAAGACTTCCTCTCCACAACTCATTTGCTCTTTTCAACAAGTGTAGACACCATTCTTGTTCCAGTTTTACAAAATAAAAAAAACTGAGGCATGGGCTGCTGTCTCATTTCCTAAAGGCCATGTATTTAGTGACAAGTCTCAAGTACAGTAGATCAGAATCCTCAAAGAAAACTACCTCGTATTACTGCCATACATACAATGTTTATTCCTTCATTCAGTCAGCATGTATTGTTTTTCCTCCAAGCCACTGAAAACAAAGAAACCAGCAGAGGAAGGCCCCAAGCCTCCAGGGTTCCTCCATGAAGCAGCAGCTGTAGTCCAGTATGATCAGAGAAACTGCTGCTTCCCATGGGGCAGACACAAAATCTCCGGCCTCAGTGAAGGGGTTGGAGGGATGACAAGCCAGAGGAAGCTCCATTAGAATAGGCGAGGCTGTGATGATCATGATGGGTAGATGGGTTACAATAATCCACTATATTATTATACTGCAAAGGCTAAGACCAGAGAGCGCAGGCAAAAGGCAAGGACATGAGTTAGGCACGATTCCCAAGAGACACTGCAGATCTTGGTGGGCGAGGAGCAGCCAGTGCCTGTGGCCAATGACCTGCAGAAGATGCAGAGAGTAAATGTTCAAGACGAGCACAGAAAGCAGGAGTGGGCAAATTCTCTTCAAGAACAGGAAGAGGGCAAATTCTCCTGTACTCTGCTTTGGTTATTTGTCAACAGACTGTCTGAGGCCCAGCCACCTGGAGAAGGCAGTCCACCCTGTGCACCTCAAACTTCGTATATTAATCTCATCCAGAAACACATTTTCAGACATGTCCAGAGCACTTTGACAAAATAGCTGGGTGTCCCATAGCCCAGGGAAATTGACGCATAAAACAATTATCATAGTCACATTCTAGGAACCACATTTAATGTGTTATGATAGGAAGTCCTGATAAAGCCAAAGGGATGAGGATGACCCTAGGGAAAGAGGTGGAAGTCATGTTATAGCAAGTCCTAAAATCATAATTTTAGCATAATGCAATAAACACACACACACACACACACACGCACACACACACACACACACACGCACCCATGCGCGAAATAGGGACCTTTACTTATGGAAATGATAAGGTTGGCTTTGTACCTGAAAACAATCCTGCCAGGAAACTGGAGTCTAGAGGTCCAGAGGACAGCTAGGTGGCTACTAAAGCAAGTTGCAATAAGATAGCATCCAATTTCCTAGACCAATTAGTTGGAAAGAAGAGTTTAAAATTTCACCTAGCACAGGGTATGTGGTACACACCTATTAAGCTAGAGGACACCAAGTTCAAGCTCAGTCTGACTGATCAGTAGTGACTTAAAAATATTCTGTCCTGAAACAAAACCTGAAAATAAAAGCATTGGGGGAGTAGCTCAGTGCAAAAGCCCTGGGTTCAAACCCCTTATTTATACAAATATAAATATATATATATATATATAGCTTACAGCTGCTTTAATTAGGTTAATGAGAAAAATTCAATGGAAAATCAAATTTGAGGCATCACTGATAACAATGAACATGAGACTTTACAGTCAGGCAAAGAAATTGGCAAATATTTTATTTGTCTTTCACTCTTTTAAACAGCCCTCAAGACTGCTGTGCCTCTCGTCTGGAACAAGAACAGCAGCCCAAGAGGGGAAACGACTCGCTCAGGTCCCAAAGGTCATGTGGAAAGAACCAGCCTTCGAATTCCTTCCAAATTTCATTTCCATTCTGCTACATGAGCTGATATAAATAATAATAATAGCAAGAACAATAATGAGGAGACTTGGCACGCGCTGAAGGATCGCTGTGGCCAGGCCACTCTGCTGAAGACCTGATTGTCATCAACTCATTTAACACAACAGCCCATGAGGTAGATATGATTCTTAACCCCATGTTACAGCTGCAACAAATGGGGTATGAAGAGGGGCCGGCAATAAGCGATTTCCACTGGGAGAATCTGCACTCCCAATTTCCCTCACGGGGAAGATCGAGGCTGATGAGCAGCGAACCACAGATCAGCTCGCCTCAGGGACCCGACTGAGCTTGTGTGGGTCCCTGGAGGCCAAGCGGCCTTCCGGGCCTTCGTCCTGTGAACAGAAGGCAAGTCCAGACACCAGGTTCCACTTCTTTAACCCACGCGTAATAGGCAAGAACCACCTGGCTCCACTTCAGCCCCACACTCGGTGCTTCCTCGTGAGCACGTGCGCCCCGTCTTCGCCGGTCTGACTGTGCTACTTTCTGACAGACAGAGCCAGGATTGCTCATCCAGCTTTGGCTTTTAAATTGGGGACTGTTTTCCCACAGCATTAGTGTGCTGGACTATGCAGTCCTGAAGAGAAATAAGCAACAGCAGGCTTGACTGCTATAGAAACAGCCCCCAGGAGGACACTATTCACCCCAACCCCAACAGCCAATTACTCAGAGCCCGGTTAGTAAATGAGTTCACTCAGTGCACTAATTGGAGCCCTGTAAAAATAAAATTACAGTGTGAAGCTAGCTCTCTGTGGTCAGATTTCCTTTTCTAGAGCATCACAGTATGAGGTTTACTGGAGAGACAAAGCAGGTAGTGATGTAGTCCACAAACTCTTATGCTTCTACTGTATCATCTCAATTTCTAGTTCAGGTACTTACTGGGTGTTTAGGCATTAGCAAGTTATTTTGGTCTCATCTCGTGCATCTGGGAAATAGGGACAACAGGACCTGTTTAAAGGATTTGAGAGTCTCCAGCGAGATTCACAAATAGAGTAATGTAAAGGGCTGGCCAAGTAGTTCAGTGGATTAAAGAGCCTGAAAGCAGGTGCAGGGGCCCAGGGTTCGATCTCCGGGCCTACCATGCTGGATCCAGCCCTCCCAGGGCGCAATGAGATGGCAATGGAGACTGGGTATGGTGGTGCACACCTGTAATCCCAGCATAAAGGGAGGCTGTAAACAGGTAGATCACTATGAGTCGGATATAGAAGTGATACCCTGAACACCCCGTAGACCTTTCCCTACAATAAATAAATAACAAATACAGTAATATGCCCATACCCAAAATAAACCACTTACTGCTGTAAAGCCCAAATAATTTTAAGATCACATATAGAAATAAATAGATAAAATGTGTTTCAATTAAAAGGACCCACTCACT
>NW_004524582.1:14754912-14777271 GCF_000260255.1 Octodon degus
CCCCCCCCCCATTTTGTGGTTTTTGCCTTTAAAAAACTATGCCTGTTACACGGAACCCGCGCTCTGCTCCTGCGTGTGCTGACGCCCTACGTATACGTAGATAATAAAACTTTCCCTTTGTGATTTGCATGAGAGACCGACTCTTGGGGTCTTCCTTCGCGGCGACTCGACCCTTACACTGCATGTTTTTTTATACACAACAAACAATTTTACATTAAGGAACAGGATATTAAAAAATGGAAAATGAAAATAAATGTATTTAAGTTTGATGAGTCAAGTCTGATTAATTAGATTTGTTCAAATCGTCAGGAATGTCTGTGATACCCCTCAACTAGCATTAGTTCTCATGTAGCAACTTTTCATTTAAGCACTAGGCAGGTATTAGATAAAATTATCTCATCAGTTCACCTTAGAATCTGTTACGCTTTGTGTCTAGATGCTCCTCAAAGCCTCATGCACTTTTAAATGGGGAGTTCTTGGAAGTAACTGAATCTCAATTTTGTGACTCATTCATGGTGTAATTCATGCAATTACAGCTTCTGGGATTAAGGCTGGATGACTGCTGACTCAGCCCACAAACTGGATTGGCACCGCCCTAATCTCACAAGTCTGGGTACAATTAACAGGGGAAGAAAGAGGATTGTCCCCCCACCTTTTGTCCACTCTCTTGTTGGTTTTGTTGTCTTCTGTGACTGCCCCTCTGCCATGTGCCACCCTGCCTTGGTACCAGCCAATTATGGACTAAAACCTCTACAAACTATGTGCTAAATAAACCTTTCCTCCTTTAATTTTACACATGAATTATTTTCTCTCAGCGACGAGAGAAAAAATTCCATACACATTTATTTCCCCCGGGACTCTCAGAATATCCAGCATATACAGTGGTGCCTCGTTAAACAAACTTAATTTTTTCCATGATTCTGGAGAAGACAGCCACACCCCTGTTCAGGCAAGCAGATAACCACGGTTGTATTCATTACTTCACTCAGAGTTCCTGAAGGGGAGAAAAGTTTTGTGAAATGCTTCTGTTCACAAACCAAATCATTCATGCGCAGAAGCATTCATGAACCAAGGCATTACTGTACTTGTTTCTTCATAAATATAGTTGAGACATTTCTGCCATTCCTGCTGAAAATCAACCAGGACGAATATTGTTGAGTCAGCACTACTATAAATATTTTGTTCTTTGTGATTGAATCTTATAGTTCTGGAGGTTGGGAAGTCTAAGAGCAAGATCCTGGTGTCCAGGGTCTGGTGCGGTCTTTTTGTCTTACCATGACAAAAGGACAGAGAAACAAAAAAAGAAGCCATTTGGTATCCCATTTGGTTCTTTGTTCAAGGTGAGAAGAGCCTAGAACACATTTAAGTGGGAGCCACTTTTGTCATTTGTTACCCAGTGACAAAAGTATGTCAGTACTAACGCCTTCAGGATCATAACTCCAATGGGTAGGACCACTATTAGCCTAAGAAGTGGAAATCACTCCAAGTGGGAGCTGACATTCTGCCTGAATGAACTATCATTTTCATAAAAGCTGAGCAAACCTGACAAAGGAGTTATATTGTCTACAGAACCTTAAGCTCTCTTAGTGCACAAGGATGCAAGCATCTGGCATTATGTAACAACGCTATGCCTGGAACCATGTTAGGAGTTGAATAGTTGATGATCATTGAAAATTATAGCTGTCTCTTTGCACTTGACAATAAAAGCTAGTTATTATTTAAACCTTTTTTCAAAGACTAAAAACACACTGATTTGTTTAAAAGCAGAGAGGAAAACATGTTACATCTTTTGTTCTGCATATGCAGTAGTTGGATGAAAAATCAGAGCTGTGTTACCTTTATGCTTGCTGCGCCATCACACTTGGGTACAAAGTTAAATTATGCCTCATTATCGAGTTTCTATGGAAATGCTTTTGTATTTTAAAAACATAAGAAAACATTGAAATAGCTTCTTTTCTATAGTTCATTCATTTTACCGATTCGACAAGCAGAAACAAATGCAATGTGACTAGTTAATTCCCAGCTGCATGAAGACTTAAACCCATATCTGAAAACTGGACAATCAAATTAGGGAGCAGCACAGTCGCCAGAAATAAGCCCAATACTTAAATGCAGTTTGTTCAACATTATTAACAAAAATAAAATTCACACCGATGGTCCTGTGCATTAAAAATAATTTTTCCCATATAATACAGCAACATTTTGCTGTGCCAGTCAAAACCACCAGAAACATGGAAAGAAATCAACTGTATAACAGAACTTTGAAAAGCACAGTATTTATCATGCTCAAGACGGGTTCATTTCAGTTCCAAATAAACTTCCTTCTTTTGGGCAGGGGCTCTTTTCTCTGCTTTGCTTTTTTGTTTTGGTTTGCTGGTAAGGCACTCAACACAAACATTCTGTCGAACCATCTATAAAATCCTTTCTCTCCAACCAACCCTACATGAATTAAAAGGAGAAAATCAAGATACACACACACACACACACACACACACACACACACACACACACACACGTACAACCTTACAAGCCTCAGACAAACCCAACTCTATTGATTTTAGGCAAAAGTGGGACTAAAATCCTAGGCCAAGAATGAGAATAGGAAAATTATAGTGAGAGATGTTTATAGAAAAAGCCTTGTCCCCTTGTTTCCTTGGTGAACAGCTTCAGAGACTAATAGCAAAATCACCTCAGCAAATCTCCTTGACTCAGGGAGGGAGGTCATTTGTGATGGCCTGCCAAGCCCTCAATAGCACACCACTCTACAGCTGAAAACTGACAGACCCAAGTAGAACCTTAGCCTGAACAATGGGAGCATCCTCTGCACGACTTGCATCAGATTCTTAAATTAGCAGCTGCTACAGCCACCGTGAACTCACATCGGAGAGATATAGTCCAGATCAGTCTTCCAAATCATGCACTACAAGAGCCTCATCTGCAAGTTATGAGCAGGTGAACAATACAGGCGAGACAACGAGGAACGATGTCTGTGATAACATGCACACTGTGGCAGCAAGAGCAAAAGAAATGCACAGGGTGTACTTTTTAGAGCAAAGAGGCAGCTTGCTGGTTACCTACTCGGGTGCTGTACCCGCTATCACAGGAGAGCACAGGAGTCAAAGTGTGGAATGCCAAAACAACTCCGTTGACAAAGAAAAACAATATTTGTACCATGCCAAATGCCCGCAAGGCTTCTCCCCATGTGTGCAGCTCCTTGGTTATACCATTGTAAAAATGGAAACAGACAAAACTATTATGTTAAAATTAAGAGAGGAGTTGGCTTTTCTGCTAGGGATTTGAAATTTGCATTCAGTTAAAACCAGCCAACTGAAACTTCCAGACAAGTTTCTTTGTTTTGAATCAATTTTACTATACCCATCTTTAATTGATTCATTCATCATTCACTTACTATGTCAACAAATATTTACTCAGAGCTACCAAGCGCCAGGCACTTCCCTGGCTGCAGGAGTCTGGCAATGAACCGAGCAGAGCAAGTCCCTGGGAGGGAACCATCAATAAACAGGTACAGATATGTACATATCAGGTAGTGACAGAGAATGCAATGAGAAGAAATGAAGATGACAATGACAACTGTTGGGAGGTGCTCGTCTAATGAGTCAGTGTTCAAGAAAGGCTTCAACAAAATCACAATGAGAGTTACAAAATGAAAGGATATGAGAATATTTAGATGAAGCATGGCAGGCAGAGGAAAGAGCACCTACAGAGGCTCTCGTGTGAGGCACTTGGATATGCACGATGAACAGGAGGAAGCCTGGGCTAGACTTGAGCAATCAGAGCAAGGGTGGGACAATGGGAAAGAGAAACTGAAGACTGCATTAGAGACCTTGCGCCGGTTTCACCCAGGACAGTGGGTGCTATTCTGGGATGGAAAGCCCCCCATTCTGGAATGCGGAGAGGTTGGAGAAGAGAGGTGACAAGCTGGCTTCACTGAAATGGTGAAGAATGGACAGCGAGAAAGCACGCGTGAAGCATGAAAATTAACTAGGAGGCCACTATATTAGCTGAATCAGAGAGAATAGTAAAGTGGATTTAAGTGTGGCAGTAATGGAGCTTCTGACCATCTTTGGGAGAAACTTATGTGAAGTATGACAGAAAGCAAAGAGTCAGTGATAGACCAACTAGAACTATCACATGTTGGGACAACACTGAGACAGTGCTTCAGATTCCTTAAGAATATGATACAATGTGAGACATCTATTACGAATGCAAGTGGAAATGTTAGGTAGGCTGCTGAATGTTCAAATCTAGCATTCAGAGAAGAGTTTAGAGTGGCATACTAAGAGGAACTGTCTCTTTATAGGGAGTGACTTGCCTTCAGGAGACAGCACAAGATCACACAGGAATGATCATAAATGAAAAGCATTCCACGGAGATGACTCAGTGGAATGAGCGCTTCCCTGGCAAGTGCAAGGGCCTGAGTTCAATCCCTGGTTCTGCCAAATAAATAAATAAACAGCATTTCCAGAGAAGGGCTAGAAGCATATTTCAGTGGTTATAGGTGAGGAGATAGGGGATTTAAAGAAACGACCAGTGAGGAAAGAAAACAAAGAGATAACCGATGATGACATGAAGGCTGTAAGTATGTCAAGGGAAAATGGAGCGACTGTGTTCATTGCTGCCCATAAGGAAATGCAGATGAAGTCTTGTACACGACCATGGCATAGTGCAACTAGAGGTCACTGCTATTCTTGCAAGAGCTTCTTTTTTGAAGTAACTGGAACAAAGCTAAAAGAGTTTAAGAAAGAATAGCACAGGACTGTAATCATTTAAGTGCTTGGGGGAAATTTCTCACATCACAAAACCTTACCCCAATACAAAAGAAGGACCATTTTGTATCTGCATATACAAAATAGTTAGGATAGATATACAGCTACTTTCTCTTAATTCAATGAGAAGAAAGATGTGTACTAATAGTATTTGGAGGAGATATCATGTCTGCACCTTACACTATGAATAACCACTAAGAAGACAACAATATGCAATGTATTAATTATTGAAACTGTCCTATTAATTGATTTTGAAACAGTCTCATTGTTATCTGTTTCTCAATAAAATTAATAAAAAAATTTACCTCAGAATAACCAAGTCTTGGACATACATTGCACTGACAGTTTCAGAGAAAATCCAAGAGGATGCATGTACACACACACAAACACACATACACGCATGCACACACGCACACAGGCACATACCTTCATCTACTCACACACTCACAAAAATAAGAACTAATCAGAGAGAAGTGGTTTCAGGAAATGTGGTGGCCACAGTGGGAATTCTCAAAACATGGGTGTAGTGGATTTCTAACTGGTCAACTTACTACACCCACCCGAATTAAACTAGCATGGTGCTAAGTGTGGGAGGCCCACCTGAAGATTGTTACTAGCAGCATGAAGGCAGAACAGGAGAAGCTGCCAGAACACTGTTAGGAATGCTGTTTGGAGAGGCTCTTGGAGCTGTTGGAAGCTGCTAGTTCTCCTGGGCTGTTCTGCTGGAGGACCTTGTCATGCTGGCTTTCCTGATGAACTTTGGAGAAGCTTTGGTCTTCATCTTGAGCATCGTTTCCTGGCTCCAAGGGGGAAGATGGTGTGCTCCTCAGCCTCCTGGAGAAGCTTGTCACATTGGCTTTCCTGATGGGAACTCAGCTTTCCTCATCGGTAGAGGAGCTCGGGACCTCACTGTTGCTGAGGATATCTATGGTACTTTGGGGGGAGCTCCGGTGTTTGACTTGAGTGTTGCTTCCTAGCTCCGTTCAGCTCCCTCAGCCTGCTAGCACAGATTCTTCATTGTGCTGCCATAGACTTTCCTGGCTTCCACTGGTGACCTTTGGGCCTTTCCATCACAGATGTGTAAAGCACACCTGCCTGAGACTTTGTTGTGGCTCTAGGCCTCCAGTTGGACTGGTGGGAGGCATTGTTATGAGCTCTAGAATTTCAGCTGGATTCATGCAGGATAGTAGGATCTATACCCTCAGCTGGAGTCTATAGTGTTATATATGTGGACAGATTTCCTGTAGTTCTTATATATGATTCTCGGATGATACATTATAGACACTATTATAAAATATGTCCTGTACTACACTGCTCCTCTTGAAAGAATCCCAAACCACAAGAATGGGCCAGAATATTTAGAGTTGAGTTTAAAATTCTAATAGCAAAGGCCACAGAAATAGAGTAAAAATTGAGTTAAAGAATGAAAATTTGAATTTGGGGGGATGATTTTTTTTTCAAATCTTAATATGTTCTAGAAAAAAGTCCTTGGTCTGAGGGAATAATTTATATTAGTTCATTAAAAGAAACAGTCCTTATATTGTTGGATCAATTTTGCATGCATATATCTGGTAACCTGAGCAACTACTTTGAAGAAAACAATATGCAATACAATAACCATTGCTAATTCCTATCATCTTGTTTTGAAATTCTGTACCATTTCATTTTTTCTTCTCTTTAAAACAAAAAATTATGCTACAAACAAATGAAAAATTGGCAGCAAGCTAGCCTTAGCCTACCAATGGTGTTATTCTGAGATTAGACTGTCAATGTTGCATCTTGACCCTTAAACATGGAAGTGAAGTCAAGTCTCATACCACACCCAGAGACAAGGGGAGGGGGCTTCCCAACTGCCAGCACTAACCATGCTTTCCCATCTCAAGTACCTGCCATACCAGCCAAGCACTTTATCACTGCTGTGACCCTGGGTTTTTTTTTTTTTTTTTGTTATTATTCTTGCAACTTCTACTTCCACACAAAGCAGATAAATAGTCACAGCTCCTAAAATGCTTCTAATTGGAAGGATTGGCTCATTGCTTCCGAATGTCTTCTAGGTCCAATCCTCAGTGGCACTGTTGCAGTCTTTCACCTTACATCCACACACCCCAGCTAAGCATCACATGCACTGAGTCCTTTTCTCAGGCTCTGCACCTCGGAAACCAAATGAAGGATACATGCTCCTTTTTGAGCTCCTCAAACAAATTGTCCTTAGGAACTAAACTCAAAACTCTTTTGCTTTCAGTTACTGTATGAAAGCATCAGACATACATTGTTGTTGATTGAATATTTTCTAACAAATTCACTAAATGATTAACTCCTTGAAAGCCAGAACTCTGTCTTTTTTCCCGATTCCTTAAGAAATTCTAGAATAAAAACAATAGAATTCATCATCAGTCACAGATTCTGACTCCCAAATTTGGTGGACATGAAACCTTCAGAAAGATACTGAACTTTTTCTGCTTCCTTTTAAGACGTAAAAAAAATAATAGTCATCTCACAATGTTATTTTAGGAATTAGTAATATTATGTATGTGCCAGCTGGTACAAGACATGGGGGAAAAAAGAACACTTGATGTTCTCTACTATCATTATTTGAATCTAAAGAATTTAGTGTAGCTTGTGACACATGGGTTATAGATAGAAATTGATATTTATTGCATTCAACCAAAGGTGAAACATCACTTAATATATTCATAGTACATTTAGAAAAAGGCTAAGAAATAGATGAGATTCTGAAAGAAAAACTTGACAAATAGAATAGTCTCTAAAAGTTTATTTGAGGGGTCAGGAAGATAGCTCAGTAGAATAAATGACTGCCTGGCAAGCACAAGGTCCTGAGTTCAATCCCCGGTACCACAATAAATAAATAAATAAGTTTGTTTAACAAAAACGTACACAACTTTAGAATTTCTAGGTCTAGCTCCTTCATGCTGTGGCAGGGCTTCATGGCAGTGTGAGAGCAAGGTCCTGTCCAACTATGATGGCAACTATAGTTAGAGCCAGCAGGACACTGACGGCCCCACTATCTAACTATAGACACCTTCCAGTGCTCCGAGGCAGCCACCTCTTCACAGAAACGCACGCTGCTCCTCATCTATCACCCACCACCATGATCGCTACGACCACCACTACCCAACCAATAGACTTGACTAGAATCTGGAGGACGAAAAAGTCACCCAATCAGTCTGAGGCACCATAAGCTTCCTTCTTAAGGGGTCTGTCACCTCCCATCATATGGAGGACATCCAAGCCACTGTGGTAGCATACACCGATAATCCCAGCATTATTCTGGGAAACTAAGACACCCAGACTACAAGCCTGACAGCAACTTTAGAGCACTTAGCAAGACTCTCTCGAAATAAAAATTTTAAAGAGGGCTGGGGATGCAGCTCCTTGAGAAAGTCCTGGGTTCAATTCCCAGTACTGCAAGAAAAGAACATTCTCCTTTATATCTCTGAGAAGCTATGAACTGAGATTTTTTTTTCTTAATTTTTGATGGGCTGAACAGTAGAATCCTGAGTTCAAGGCTGTCAAGAGGGCAGAGGCAGGATGGCAGAGGTAAGACAAGCAGCACTCTATGGGCAGCTTGTACAGCCACAAGTCACTATGGTAGGAAGATATAGCCTCCCTGAGGAGTCCTCAGGTGTCATCAGATAGTTGAATGAATGCACTCTCAAAAGCACCACTGGATAAGCAGGGAGAGTCTGAAGCAAGGGCTCATGGGATGGTGGTCTGCTCATGGCTTGGGTTGAAACAGGCAGAAGAGGGCAAGGTCGAGCCAGGTGTCCTGCAGCAGGGCCAGTGTGGGGCCAGAGTGAAGAGCGCTCCCACTAAAAGGCCCCCTTCTGAGAGTGTGTCACACAGGAGAATGACAGCCAGTCCACAAAGGGAAGCAGACAGGAGGGCTCTGAGAACACTGTAGGAAGCTCATTACCCTGAAACTGCTGCTTTTTGTATGATAATAATGCACTGCTCATTCAGGATTTGCAAATACGGTTTCTCATGCATATAGCTTAAATTGTGAAAACACCCCAGTGAAAATTTTCTATATTAAAAACGTCATTATGAAAGGCTCTGATTAAATAAGCTACGAGATGTTCTCCTACCATAGAAGTGACTTCACAACAATTCAACAGAGTATTTTTATAGACACTTGCTCTTGAGATTTTGTCCAAATTTCCTAAGTTTGTAAAAGTGGACAGAAACATCACTCTGAAAAATTGTCATTTTGTTTTCCATCATATCAATGATAGAAAAATATTCTTATATGTCGGGAGAGCAGATGAATGGTGTTAACCTGCCTCTACAACTTGAACTAAGTCCATAGACATATAAATTTATTTTTTCTAAGAGTATGTCTTTATGAAGGTATTGGAATACAGACAGTATTCCTAATTGACAGGCCTAAAATCCATTGTGGTGAGTCTCTCCTAACCATTTTCCATCTCCCAACCTGCTATTACCACAAGATATCTTGAATGCACTTGAGCACTTCCCTCAGGTATCTACTGGTTTTGCCTCTTCCCATGTGTCTGCTTCCCATCAACTGCCTCCAATTTTGATTAAACACAAATCATATCACCCAGATGAACTAGACATGATGGCTTGGATGGGACTGGCTCACCCTGCTGATTCTAGGTAGGGACCCAGAATTCTTCAGGTCACTCACAATTTCATGAATCGAAAACCACAGTGATCAGGTGAAAAATGGGCTCCTGCCTCAAGTAATCCAGTCAGAATTAAGCCAAACATTGTATGGAGATGTGCGAAGAAGATGCGGCCTTTCCTCTGGCCTTGAACCCAGAAGATATAAGCTTTATTCTGCTAATGAGCACAAGACAGAGCCCAGAATTGAGGAAAACTGCACAGCACAGCAGAGGCAAGAGAAAAACATAAAAAAAAAGAAAAATAGGTCTCATTGAGTGTTTGGGTCCTGCTAATACAAGTAATTATCTCTGGCCCTTTCAGTCACTTGAGCAAATCAATTCTCTTGTTTTTTAAACTAATTTCAAATTAAGTCTGTGTAACTGAAAGAGAAGTATCTGATGCATGTGGTTCATAGATTAAATAAAAATTCAGTGTAGAACAAAGATGTCCAAATGTTGTCATAATATATGTAGTGTGTTAAATATAATACAAATCACTGCAAAATTTTTCTAAGTGATTTCTGTTATGATCTTTTCAATCAATGTATAGTAAAGGTACAATCAGAGAATTCTAGGAGTCCTGTCAAGTTCTGAACTCTGAGATATTTAAGAGCTGTTGCATTACATAAATCAAGGTATAAACTTGCACATAAAATGCAACAAAGGACATTTGTCCTCGGAGATTAATCAATATGCAGCTGTGTTCATTTGGCTGATATAGTGAAATGTGATAACTTTGAGACAATGGTTTTACATTTAGGGTTTTGCAGATTAGAAACATGGAAATATGGTTGTAAATTCTAAACAAGACCAAAAAAAAAATTGAAAAATCCAAAAGATGCCTTTTGTTTTGCTCCTTCTGTTAGTTTCAGTAGAAATTTCACACTGGGTAATATAAATCACCAGTGTGCTAATTAAGCTGTGTTCCTCGTTTTAAGGGCTTTTTGTGCTTCCTTCAAAGTGATAACTAATGGAACATCATCATTTTCCTTAGATCTGAGATCACAAAGTGTCCACAAGCAATATACAGTCGTAGTGATACAATAACTGGCACCAAAAAAAAAAAAAGCTTTAAATATCACCCACCACAAAACTTGGAATATAAAATGTGAAATTTGCAGAGGCATGACTAATGGGGTGCTTTCTATTTTTCCAGCAGCTGAACGCCCAGTCCATGAATGGAGCACATATAATACTTGGAAAACAGTCTTAGAGAAAACTGACAGATATATAGGGTATTTTATCTTGCATTATGTGATTTGTAGAAGTAATCTCAACTGGAAGTACTTCAAAGAAAGGCATTAAACAAGTGTAAAATAACTAATCTACAAGTATTTATTAAGTGTTTGCTATGTAGCCAGCCAAATCCAAGGTGACTGAAGAGCAAATGAGAGAGTGAAATCTAAGGACCCTATTGAGAGAAACCTCCCTTTCATTCTTTTCCCTTCAAACTACCATGCACATAGCTTCCAGGTTGATGGGTTCAAAGGACAATTCAGCTCCCTTTCCTTTCCAGCTAGATCACCTTCATAGGCTCCTCGCACCCTTCCCAATGCATTCTGGCCCTCCCAGATCAGCCAGGCAGCCTCAACCCAAACTTCCAGTTCTAATCCCAGTATTCCCTTTCCACTAACAATTGATAGAGATTAGCATTTTTCTCTTAGAAGAAATAGGTTCTAGAATGACTCTGACAGTGATAACAGTGTTCATTGAAAAGAAGAAAAGAGGAGAGGAGACTAGCATTCATTGGTAACTCCAAGCTCAGGATTAAGTCTGTGCTAAATAATTAATATCTATCAATTTCACAGTGTATGGGTCAGTGCTTCTGTCACTGAGGAAAAATGCCTGACATGTACCATTTTAATGAAGAGACATTTGTATGGTTCATGACTTCAAAGGGTCAAGTTCATGGCTCAAGGCAGAAATGGCATCATGCAGGGCCTTCATAAAGGAAAGCTGCTCCAACTATGGCAGCCAGGAGCAGAGATACAGAGATAGCTGTGCTCCCAGGAGACTGGCCCACAGTGGCGGGTCTCCTCCAAGCAGGCACTCCCTCCTAACAGAGCCTTCAGCTATGAATTATCAATGGAGGTGTCCACTGATGAGTATGGCACGCCCAGAACCTACTCGCCTCCCAAAACTCTATCTCTGAAGATATGAGACTTCTAGGGGACATTTTTATCTGCATTTGTCATTTCCATTTATTTTTCATTAAGACTCATACAACATACACTAGAGAGAATGACCATGATCAAGAAAGCAAACCGTAGCAAATAATGGGGAGGCTGCCAGGAGAAAGGAGCCTTTCTTTGCTGTTGTTTAGAATATAAATGAGTAAGTATAATCAGCAGGAAAAGCAGTATGAAGACTCTTCAAGAACTAAAACTAGGGCCAGCCTGATAGGTACACATAACACTTCTCATCTCATCTCATCTCATCTCTTCTCCTCTTTTCCTTAGCCCCGTCTCTTGGTCCCTTCCCTCTGCAGAGGATCCACCTCCTGACTTACCATTGTTGATCTTTTCTTTTGCTTTTTGTACTTTGTGTTTCTAATGTAAGTGAAATCATGTGATATGCTACTTCACCTAATATTTCGATCTCAAGGTACATCTATCTTCCTCCACATGACTCAGGTTTATCTTTCTTCATGGCAGAATAGTACTCCATTGTGTGTAAATACCATACTTTTTTTATCCATTCATCTATTGATAGACGTATTGGCCACTTCCAAAATTTAACTATTATGAACTATGCTGCTATAAATATATACATGGTTGTATCATAATGTCACAGCCATAACAATTTCAGAAAGTTACTTAGAAGGGGCACAGATGACCCAAAAGGAATTTCTAGTTTTAGTGGGGTTTTTCCTGTATTTAGTACAAGATCGACAGGGTCTTACTACATAGATCGGACTCATAGTGATTCTCCTGTTTTCAACCTCCCGAGTGTTGGGATTACAGCCACATGCCACCACACCCAGTGTCAATCACTGTCTCAGCGTGCCCGGGGGTAGGGTGGGCACAGCATGTTGGGGATCAATCCCTGACCATTGCACTCTGCCTAAGCAGGTGCTTTTAAAGACAAGCACTGAGTGCATTTACAGTGCTGTGAAACTTCCTCTTTTAGCTATTTAACAAATGTTCTTGTCATCCCCCAAAGGAATCCCACACCTACTAAGTAGTCATGCTATGCTATTCCTTCCTTCTGGTCCTGGAAAACCACACATTTACATTGTGTTTCTACACTGCCCTCAGGAAGGAATTCAGTGTTATAAAGCTCAGGTTCCTTGTCCAGCACTCTCAGGCTAGGAGTGGAGGACTTGGTGACTTCTCTTCTCTTCTTCAACACAGCTAAGCTATAGGGTTTTTGAATACAAGTCACTAAATAAATTCGCAGTGACTATGGAGATTAGAGAGAGGCTCAACCGTGCATGTTGGGGATCTAATTACATATGGGACAGAGAGAGCCTGCAAAGGGCCAGAAGCCGCCCTGACAGCTCATATCACTCACAGGAACGTCCGTTCTTGCCAGCCTTTCCTCCTCACACTTGCTATACTTGGATGCTGACTTTCCCTGATGTCTCTGGCCTCAGTTGGCAGCATTAGATGCTTCTGTGGATCATAAGCAGAGCATATCTGGTAGGATCTTTCAGTGAGAACTTGGAGGGGATGTGGGATCCCAGTATTTCTATTCTCTTTGCCTCTTTCTCAAAAGGAAAGCAGTTTGCTCCTCTACACTCCCAAACCTTAAAGCAATGGGATGACCAGATCTTAGACTGGAACTTCCTGAACCATGAGCCAAAATGTACTACTTCTCCTTTTTAGTTACCTGTGTGTTGCATTATAACATGGAGCAAGCCACCATTTATGTGTCTATATACTCTATATTCTTTTATTTTTCTGTTTTGGTGGAACCGGGGATTGAACTCAGACCCTTGCTCTTGCCAGGGAAGCACTTATTCCACTGAGCCATCTCCCCAGCCCCATATATACTATATATTCTGCATCTACGAGGAGCCAACTGTTGTCAGCTATCTCATAATCTACTGAAGGTCTTATGCATTTAAAATTTTTCAGACATTAAAAAAATAGTATACATATGCCATCAGATAAATGGACTGCTGGGCTTCTCTCAGGTCAGAATCCAGCTGTTTCACAGACCATAGTGAGTAATATCATAGGTAGCATATGTAAATAACACAAAACATGATAAAATATGCATACCACAGCATTAGAATCACATAATATGGGATTGCTTATGCAATGCTGTGGATATGGAGGTGGATTGATCCTCCTTGGGGTGCTGTTGAGAACTCTAAGTGGTGGGGCCTTGTGGCTTCCTACATCATTAAACATGAGGCTCAGGGCATGGATTAACGTAGTTCACATGCGACACAACCAGCCCCCAGTAAATCTTCAGCTTCCTTGGGACAATGTGATCTCTTGTACACCCCAGTTGTCATGGCACATGACAGTAGAAGGTCACCAAAGCTAAGTTGATGCCACTCAAATCTCCAGAACTGTGAGCAAAATAAGACTCTTTTATCCATAAAGTTTTCAAGCCTCAGGTATTTTGTAGTAATAATGGAAAAAAACCCAGGATATCATAGTAATTCCAAAAAAAAGTCCAAGTGTAAAATTATTATGCATAAGAAGTTGTCTTAGTTACCTTTCTCTCATTTCTGAGTCAAAAGGTCCAACACCCAAAGTTAAATTAGCTCACGGATATAAGGGTTTCAGTTCATGGTTGGTTAGGTGCAAGGCAGGGTGGCTTGGCAGAGGGGGAACACAAGGAAAACCAGTTCTTGTAAACTGAAGATAGCAAAAGCAAGTAGGCAAGAGGCCTTAGCAGAGTCTGTACCTCTTCTGTCTTATCCAGGCTTCTCAGGGCCAATAGAACTCACACCCTAATCTTAGTGCACTTGAGTGTAGCATTGCACCATGAAACAGTTCCAGAGTCACACACTCCAGATCCAGCCTCCTCTGAAAAAGCACCACCTACAGCCACATGAGACTCTGAGGGAACATCCACACATAAGCCATAACAGAAGTCACACAGAGTAACTGTCAGAGTGTGATATTTTAAGCACAGTTTGTTGTTACTTGGCCTTGTCCTTAATAAACCAGTGAAACACCTGTCTGATTTGTACCTCCATTCCCATCTTTCCACCTATGTTAAACAAGGCTCTCTTCAAAACATGAATAGTATAGGGGTGGGCGACAAAGACAGAGACATAAAGAGTCAGAAGAAGAGGGGGAGAGAGATTTATGCTGGGGAATTAATTTACAATTGTAGACACTGGAAACTCCAAACTCTGCCAGGGAGATCACAGATTCAGAAAAGAGTTTATGTTTCAGCTCAAGTCCACAGGCAATCTGCAGGCCCAGTCCTTCAGGGGAGGTGTTTTTAGAATATCTATATGTGATATTAACTATACTGTAGTGTTTCCTTCTTTCTGTTCTTTCTGTTCTAGCTCACTTTACTTAACACAATGTCCTCTATGCTCTTTCAAATAACATTTTCTTCTCTGTCAGGCACAGTGGTATTCTGTTGTGTGTACGGATACTTTATTCACTGATTCATCCATGTGCTGATACGGAGGTGAATTCCTACATATGAAGAACACCATTTCACTTCATTGCATGAATCCATTTAAACAAATTTGGAAGCCAACTTTTAATACAAAATAGGTAACAAAATAAGCAATAAAGTTAGAATCTCTTTGTTTCCAGAATCTATGAAAATCTTTCTTAGCCATAGTTTGGAGTACCAATCAGGCTATGGATAGTAAAGACATTAGATAAATGTTAATCTAGGATAACTTCATAGATAAAATCAGAAATTGATAGAGTCTAGGTGAATACTTGTATTGAGAGTCTAATGGAAATACGCTTTATTGGATTCATGCTTTGTGATCAAGGCTTATTCTAGGAGCTGAGCTACAATATGAAGTCTGTTACAAAGTATATAATCCCATTATTAGGAATGTATTTGTTTGAGTTTTGTCTCTACTATATTCCACTAAGTCTTTTCACATTAGAGAAGAGAGTCCTCAAGAACTCTCTCGATACTGTAAGAGAACAAGATAATAAAGGAAATAGGTAGAACTAGCCAACTAAAGCTCTAGGGGCATGCTGGACTGAGGTAAGGTTTGATTCAGCAGTTCAGATGATAGCATCCTGAAACCAGTTTTTCAGCATCCATTCCTTTTGACCTTTATATCTGATTTAGCTTCAAATGTCCCTCTGTGAAGTCCAGAAGCTCCGGGTTCTTCCCTTATGGATGAATACTGCTACCAATTTCAGGCTTCTCTTTCTCAGGGCCCATGGGACAGAACAAAGATGCCCTTTAATAGCTTCCATAGAAGAGAGGAAAAATGCCTTCATAGAAACATCAGAGTGTCTTCTTGCACACTCTTCATGACTCAGTGGGTTGTTTCTCCTTCCATTCTCTAATCAGAATGTTTCAGGGATAAGGCTCTCAGCTTCACTTAAGGAGTCTTCCCAGAAGCTCAAGGTAAAGCCATTCTTGCCCAAATTAGGAGGCTATGATAGAGATAGAATAAACTGCTCAATGTGGGATGACACCAGAAGAGGTAACACATGGCCACTAAAAAAGAAAACCATTTTCAGATTTGAATACTTTACCAACCTATTGATATAGTCATTGTCACCAATGGTGACGCCAGAGAGGGATGAATAGGGAAAGTTACTTTTGCTGGGCATTGTGGGTGGGGCAAACTTCTCCTGAGCCACACAACTGGCAGAGCTGGAAAATGCAGGGACTGAATGCCTTATGTCACCCATGAGCACTCAAAGTTACTGGGCACAGCCAGGGGAGGGAAAGAGAAAAGTGCAGGACAGAAGAAGAGGTTTTGCCTACTTGACAATTTTACCTTCTTTGTAAGGCAGAACTGTGGGATGGGCAGACTACAAAATGAGCAGAAATAGACTCTGCAAAAGCAAGCACGCATTAGAGCAATCCTCAGATGGGATGATCCTCCTGAGAATTTTTTTATGTCCTAGCTAATTAGCCAAATAGATAATTCATTTTACTCTGGAGAATCCAGTTTTCCCTGAGGGAGGAAAATATTCAAGGTCTGCAAAAAGAGAGTCCCAGACTACTGTGAGTGTTACTAAATACCAAACATCCATCCTCCAGGGCTTAGCCCAGCAAGGACAAAGCAAAGACAAATTATTTGGCTTTGGAAGTAGCCACTCCCGTCAGGATTCCCTTCATCCCCTTCCATCTAATTTCCCTGTGCCATCCCCAAACATTTAAGCCTGGAGATATCTCATGCCACGAATACAGATCCTAGAGAGAATTCCTTCTGTTACTGCCAAAACATGCAGTAGAGAGACTCCCACATTATGATGTGTACAGAACACAGGGGCAACAAAAGCATGCCCACAACTCAGTGACTTAACATTCTCCCTGTAAAATTGGGTGAGACCAGGCAGTTACTGGAAACCCTTCAGGATACTTTCCTGCTGCGCAGCACAGGCCAGAGTGGAGAGAAAGGTGTGGTTGCACTTAAGGACATGATACAGCAAGAGAAAAATGAAGTTGAAGCATGACAACAGAGCTGGACAAGGTGGCCCACAGCTATAATCCCAGCACTCGAGAGGCTGAGGCAAGAAGAACAGAGGATCCTCATGAATTCGAGGCCATCCTGAACTGCATAGTAAAACCCTGTCTGAAAAAGACAAAATGAAAACAGGAAATTGGTAATGGTGTCCAGCACTAAGGGTCTGGGTTTCCTGGGCAACTAGTGCCATATTATTGCCCTGAAGTGGATATGGGAATTTTAACAGAGCTGAGCACATCAGGCTACAAGATTGTGACACTATTTGTCTTTGCCTACCATGACCATGAGCCACATTTGAGGCTTTCTTTCTGTTTCACTTCTAGCTTTCTTCCAGAAAAAGAATATGTCATCTAAAAGGCATCACTCTCTTATGTCCCTGGCTATGGTATTTCAAGTTACGCACTAATAAATTGACATTTTGGCTTATGTACATCAGTAACTTGCAATTTTCTAGACATGAGGACATGAGAAACCATAGACTTTAGTAGTGCTGACAACACACGAAGTTTCTGAACAAAGCAATAGAAGGTGACTGTGCCTGGACCCAAGAACAGCTTGCAAAGGACATTGCCTGGCCACATGGGGATTCTCGGTATCACCTCTTCTGTTTATGTTCTTCAAAATACACCAACAGAGCAGGTCACCGAAGTCAATTTCATTGGAAAGCATCACCCCCACTCTAGGAGTATAGAAGAGAACTTTGTGTGTTGAAATATTATAACTTCAATGTTCAAAGCAGCCCAAAGTCAAAATAAGATGCAGAAAAGAAGTTATGGTGATCCTCACTTCAGAGCTGATGGAAAAATGTTTCAAATAACTCCTTACCTGGCGTTGGTACACACAGAGCCCAGGAGTGTTGGCTTTACTCTAAGACTCTGCTTCATCACAATGGCACCCCAAAGACCATATCACAATAACCACAAAAAGTCATATTTCTCCAATTTTTAATTTTAAAAAACAACCCTAGTCCACCATTCTCCCAACAATCAAACAGTATGCAGATTTTTATTGCATTTCAAAGATGAAATGCTATGACTATCTTTTAACAAAACCACAATTACTTTTATGGATCCTCCATTTCCTTATGATCAGATCAAGTGAGATCTTCATAAGTAATTGATAAAAGCTATCATTTTTCCATGGCACGCAGTAAGTTACTGATAAGCCCAGAGGCACTAAAGCTTTATGTATTATGGCCTCAGGAGGTTAAAATGCTAGTGCCTCTTGAAAGCCCTGGATGCATTCTTGTATAGGACAAAGACAGCTACACAACCTCCAGCTTTTCCTTTTCAATAAAAATGCAGGAATTGTGCAGAATAAGTGTTTTGATACCTTCATACCTTTCTCTCTGAGCTATTCATGCTGTGCTCAAACCATATTAATCAGAGTACATCCCCAAAAATCTGGGAAATAATCATGTGAAATGGAAAGGCTGGAAATGGGTCACTTATGCCATATCCAGAATGAGCTAAAATCCAAGAAAGATGAAAAGAGAAGAAATTAAAATAGTCCCAAATTTTCTGATCAAGGAGATTAGGAGGCCAAAGATGAAAGTGATCAATGATGTAGAGTGTGTCTAAGGAGAGTCACATGGAGAGAAAACATTCGCTCAGGCTTTCACAGAGAGCACATTGGCCAAGCAATGACCGTGATTCATCCACATGGCTGACACTGAAAAAGGATCTACAATCTGAGGTATAGGATCTCAGGATGAATCCTGAGGGGATTTCACTGACCTTATCAGACCCAAAAGCTACAACTCTTGTTCCATAGGCCTTACTTTATCTTGGTCTTAACCATCCAGCAGAAAAGTATAAAGATGAAATATAAGAAGTAAAGCCATGCTGTTATGTTGAGCTGTAGGGGACTCAGGTCAACAATTTCTGACATTGCCAGTGAAGTGGAAGACCCAATACTATTATGGACTGCTGGACTCTTTTAGAATATTTTGCTGAGTTAACACACCTATAATATTCAAATAACAGAACTAAACAAAAAAAGGGATACAAATGAATGTCCATTTTGTATCTGTGTATTCAAAATGTTTAGGATAGATATATAGTTACATTCTCTTAATGAATAGAAGGATTTGTTGCAATAGTGTTTGTAAATAGGATATCATGTCTGCATCTTGTGCAGCACTTAACCACTAGGAAGAATGTGTTCAATGTGTTAATTATTGAAGCTGTCCTACCAATTTGGTTTGAAACTGTCTCATTGCTATTTGTTTCTCAATAAAATTATAGAAAAAAAGAAATTAAAATAACATAGCACATTGAGAGAGAGAGAGAGACTATTCTAGGTGCAATAGAAGGGAAAATCATGTAGGCTAGCAATAGGAAAATCTAGGAGGAAAGGTGCTGGGGGAGAGTCATCTGAGTGCTCGGTCATTTTTCTTGGGAGTGAGAGATGTGATCAAAATATATTGTGAATGTTTAAATTCTTCAAAATATTTATTACAGCAAAAATACATTGTTATTAATCTGACTCACATCAAGCACTTACCCCACTGTCCCACCCCTCCCTCAAGCAGCTCTGGAAGTCTTCATTCATGCCGTTAGTTGCCCTGTCTTGGTCTCCTTCATGGCCTAATTGATTAAAAAGGTTCACATCTCTTGATCATTTTGATTTTGGGGAAGAGCCAAAAGTCACAAGGCACTGGGCACAGCACTGATGGATAAGGGAGGTAAGGGCACACTGCAACAGCTCACAAGCTGGCCTTTCCCTTGGATGTGACTCTGCAGTACCATTTGGCATATTTCCATTTTTACCTCAGATACTCCAAAGAAAAGAACACTTCCAGCAGTCAGAAAATGGCAAGAGTGAGAGGTAAAATTTGCCCAACATCAGGGGATGTGTTTTGAAGGGGATTAATGGCAATGTATCCTTTACTGTTACAATCTTTTATTTACACAAACACTGTATGTTTTGATCATTCACCACATGCTAATTGACTCTCTAGCCCAGGTTGAGTTTCCTACAAAATCCCCTTACATTTGCATGCTTATCATTGTCTCTTTGTGTATGTGAGCTTTAAGACACTACCACTCTTAAGTGAAAGCAAATAAGGCCTAAAATATTCATTTAAAAAATGATGGTTTGCAGGCACTAATTTGTAATGTAAATGGGTTAAACAGCTCTCCTTCAAAACAGGACTTGTGTCCTCACTCCATTCCGGGAATCATCTGCAGGGACAGTTCAGCAAGGGAAACAGAGTAGTGTGGCTGAAGTGAAGACAAGGGCCCAGTGGAAATGAGGCATAAGAATTCAGAAAGGATGGAGCCCTGTAAGTCCTGTCAGTCATTGGAGAGGTTTTCCTACTCTGGTCCCATGCATCACCCATACTTGACTTACGTTTTAGGAGCATAAACATGGCTGTTATAAATGGAGAAATGGAAGGCCATGGATCCAGGAAAAGATAAAGATGACTCGAACTTGGTATTTGCAGGTGAATTATCTGAGGGGTTCAAATAAAAGAGACCACAGTGACTCCTTGATTGGAGCTTCCACTAAGAGAGATACTGGGCCACAGCATTGGGCACACAGAGCCAAAGAAGACATGGAACTCAAAGAGATCACTTTCTCAAGGGGAGGCCGCCCAGTGAAAGTAAGTCAGCAAAAGCAGGTTGCACCTCTTAGATGCCTGCTTTGTACCAGATACTGAAGGAAACATTCTGAAAATATAAAATCAGGGAACTGTCACAATGACTTCCTATGAGAGATGCAATTACCCTTATTTTGTAGGTGAGAAAATAGAAGTTTAGCACTTGCTTAGGCAGAGGCAGAGGCTGGGGATTTGATCCTCAGTGTGCCATGCTGTCCCAGCCCCGGGGGCACTGAGATGGAGATTAAGGGTGGGCATGGTGGTATGCACCTGTAATCCCAGCACTTGGGAGGCTGAAAACAGGAGGATCACTGCGAGTCCAATCTACTTAGTGAGACCCTATAGACCGTGTACTTAAAAAATACAACAAAAAAAAAAAAAAAAAAAAAAGAAAGAAAAAAGGAAATGGAAGTTTGCCTGGGTGAAATGACTTGGTCATGATCTAAGAAATGAAAGTGAGTGGAGTGGCTTAATCTTGTATCTCTCTAACCTCAACCTCATGTGCTTACCTCTATGCTGTAGTCTAACTCTGGCTGAACATAATATGAGGAAATACAGCAGGCAGGACGGATAAGGCAGGCCCATGTGTGCAAAGCAGTTTACCTATGACAGAATGACTGCGTGATCATTTTTAACCCATAAAACCAGAAGGATGGACTGGATGATTTCCATGGCTCCTTCCAGCTCTAAAAGCCTATAATTTTAAAACATTGTGATACTCCTTTTCACTAAAGTGAGAATCATTTTTATTCCTTAAGACTGAATAGCGTATAACACAAGTCCCTTATTTACACAAAGCCATACTGAGCCAGGCTGACTGCATCTTCCAGCCTTATAGTTTGCCCATTTTGAAGTAGAAAGAGCATGAAGGGTTAAAAAAAATGCCAGTGAGCACAGGAGGGTGAATGAGGAAGAGAAAAGGACAAGGACATAAGGACATCAGCATAAAATAAGCAGGGGAAATAAAAATGAGATTTGTGAAATCATAATTTCATGGAGAACTGAAGAATTTTTACATGTTTGTTTCTTTTTCTTATGTATTTGGTACAGGGTCTCACCACACAGCTCTGACTCATAGTAATCCTCCTATTTTCAGCCTCCCCAGCGCTGGGATTATGGACTCATACCACTAGGCAGGGTCACAGTGGTCAGCTCAGGGTACCTGGCCTGACATGTGGTGCTAGGAATGGAACGCCAGTCCCTTGCTTGCCTAAGCAGGCGCTTAGTCCACTGAGCTATCTCCCCGGCCCTTTTACATGTTCATACTAGTCTATTAACTAAAAAGTTCAGGGACAACTACAAAGTATTTTTTTCCTGTTAATAGAAACTTGCTTTTCACGATCTTCTTTGTTCCAGATCCTGATTTGTAATAGCATCACACCTGCAACTTGCTACCATTGTAAAATCATAAGAGCATGTTTTCACCCAGATAGGACACAAATCATGTACAGCCACAAAAAAAGAGAGTGCAATGTATTTATATTTATTTTCTATGTAGAATATGGCAGTGAGATAGAAGTAAAATTTGACCAGAGTGTAAAGAACCATAAGAAAAACCTGAGTTTTAGTTCACATACAACAATCATGATGCTTCCCCTGGTCATTACCACTAACTGTGTGACAGGTGCTCATAACATGGGCATCTCCATGGTAGCAGGCAGCTGTGGGGAAATATCCCGTGGATGTGCTGACGCGGAGAGCAGATGCCGTCACGGGGAAGCCCTACTGAAG
>NW_004524582.1:14777820-14812760 GCF_000260255.1 Octodon degus
AGCTTTTGGGTCTCATAAGGTGAGTGAAATCCCCTCAGAAATTATCCTGAGATCCTGTACCTCAGATTGTAGAACCTTTGTCAGTGTCAGCCATGTGGATAAGTCATGACCATTGCTTGGCCAGTGTGCTCTCTGTGAAGGCTCTGGCTTTTGAAGCTCGGCTTCAGGTGATGTCACAGCATGGTGACAGCCTGAGCCCCTGTCCCGCTCGTCATTCCTTTTCTGTTGCTTTTGGAGGGAGCCATTGGGATAATGTCATCATTAAATCTTATGTAACGCTTTAAAGTGTCACTGGATCCGAGATTATAATAAATTCAGTCTTTGAAAATACAAATAAGTTGAAGTCTCTGTCCCACATATTAGAACAATTGTGTCTAAATGTCTCCCTGAGAATTGCCAGGAGAAATTGTTTTCTTATTATAATGCCTATTCTTTTATTTTCTTTCCTTTCTTAGTATGAGGATTGAATTGCGAACTTTCTCCCTGAGCTACCTCCCTAGGCTTATCTATTTTTTTTTTTCATTTTTCTTTTGGACAGTCTCATTAAATTACTAAATTACCCAAGCGGGGCTACAACATGAGATCTCTTTACAACTTGCTATTGTGTTCTTTTTATATATAATTTTATTCATTTTAATGAGAAAAAAAGATAAAATAGCGATGAAACAGTTTCAAACAGGTTAGTAGGACATTTACAATAATTAATACATTGCATATTATTGTCCTCATAGTTGTTCAGAAGACAAAATGCAGACAGGACAACTTGTCTAAACAATATTAGTACGAACTTTTATTTTCAGTGAACTAAGAGAAAATAGCTATATATCTATTATAACTCTCTTGGGTATACCTATTTTTTTCCTTCCCTCTTTTTTTTCCACAACAAAACTGTCCTTTATTTACAATTTTGTGCAGTTAGTAACACACTAGGTTGCCTAGCAACTGATAGCAAAACTTAACCAGACAGGATGTTAACTCAGGATTTTGTGCAGTTAGTAACACACTAGGTTGCCTAGCAACTGATAGCAAAACTTAACCAGACAGGATGTTAACTCAGGATTTTGTGCAGTTAGTAACACACTAGGTTGCCTAGCAACTGATAGCAAAACTTAACCAGACAGGATGTTAACTCAGGAGTGAGGTAGCCTTACTTGCTTTAGGCACTGGGCCTAATATGCTGAGCTGTAAAACACTCAAGTCTACAACTTCTGACAATTGCCAGTTCTGCTGATAACCCACTACTATTATGGACTATTGGACTATGTTGGGTTATTTTGCTGAATTCAAGTACCTACAATCGTTAGACTGGTTTCAAGTATGAAGAGGTCCTTTAAAGACTTCTCCAAATACAGCTTCTCTAACTGCAGTGGAACATTCATCTCTGACAAAACAAAATGAAAAAAAGGGGGGCCGGGGAGATGACTCAGTAGAATAAGCACTTCCCTGGCAAGCACAAGGGCCTGACTTCAATCCCCAGTTCCACCAAAGGAAAAAAAAAATGAAAAAGGGGTATATGTTGGGAACCAAAAAGCTAGGAAATTGATCAGATATGTAGGTGGCTATTGCGTTTATAAGAACATGTAGGGACTGGGGATTTGGCTCAAAGATAAAATCCTTGCCTAGCAAGCTGGACACCCTGAGTTCAGTCCTCATCACCAAAAACAGAGCAAAACAAACAAAAAAGGAACATGCAAAACACAAAACAGTGTAAGGTTCAAAAGAACAAATTCAAATAGCTAATAAATAAAAGGTTTAGTAGTCTCTGTAATTAAATTACGTATAAATGAAAACTACAAAAATATACATGCAAATATATTGATCATAGAAAAAAAATTTTTTTCAAAACCAGGGATTTAACTCAGGCCTTTGCACTTGCCAGGGAAGCGCTTATTCCACTGAGCCATCTCCCTGGCCCTGATCATAGAAAATTAATGAAGTTTGTGGTGTGTGTGTGTGTGTGTGTGTGTGTGTGTGTGTGTTTTAGTGAGAACACACAATATAGATAAAGATATAGTAAAGTAGGTACCCAAACAAGTATTAAGGAAACCTGTGTTCTAGAAATCAGCTTTGAAATTTACATTTCCATACAGTTAAAATTGAATATACTTTGACTCAGTCATTTTCTTAAATTGTATCCTAAGGAAATAAACTAAAACTGGGTCAAAAATATTCTGCAAAATGTATCAAGAACTTAGATAAGCTGATAATGTAAGCACAAGAAGCTAATCTTCCCAATCCCTATGTTTCTATAAAATATTTCCATATATGCTATAAGAGAAAAACAGTATTCACTCTGAAAACCATAAAAAAATTCACCCATTTACCAAAAACAACTTATTTAAATGTAGTTTGTCTGCTGAAGGGGGGCGGTTGACAGCAAATCGAGGAAGAGCAGCAGATGGAGCAGTGGGGCCAGGCAGGAGGGCAGGCCCAGTGGCCGTGGGCCTCATCAGTAGGGAGTCGTCAGGCTCCGATCCTCTCAAGGAAAACCACTCACACTCCTGGGAAGGCCCCAAGTCGCTAAGAAATGAGAGCACAACTCCTACACATCACTGTATTTCCTCATTCTCAAGGAGACTTATTGGTAGAAAGGATGTGCATTCAGACAATCTGACCACGTGTCAAAAATAGATGAGCATTTACTGTCTTTCCGATACTACCACAAGGAACCATAAGATCGGAAGTAACATGGAGGAAATACACTGTGAAATAAAAAAAAAAAAAATCACTGTGGTGGTAGAGATGAGACAGCGGGCATAGCTGAGAAAATTAGGAGAGTGGAAGAGACGGGTGGAGATGTGTCCAAATCTCACATGTGTGTAAAAGATTTAAATGTAAGGGAAAAATAACAGACATGAAGATCAGCAGAAAGCCTAACATTCTGTATGTAAGCATTATGCTTACTCAGTAGTCATTGTATAGAAGCAAGGCCAATAAAAGATTTAAAAATACAAATTTTCTCCAACATAAAATCTCTGAGGTTAGGCTTGGGAGATAGCTCAGCTGTCTAAGCACCTGCCTGGCAAGCAGAAGGACCAAGGTTCAATCCCAAGTACTACCAAAACTGGGCATTATTTCTCATGCTTGTAATCCCAGTGCTGGGGAGGCTGAGACAGGAGCATCACTATGAGTCTGAGCTATGTAACAAGATGCTCTATAGTGTAAATAAACAAAGATTAAAAAATTTGATTTCTGAAGCTATTATTGCAAATGGCCAACTAACACTCATGTAAAATAGGAATCATATCTATTTCAAGGATGCACATAAGCATCCACAGATGCTTAATCACCTAAAAAGAAATAAAGTACAGTGTATCTACAGACTTCCACAACTCTAATATCCAGGAGAAAATGGCCAAGACTCGTAACTAGAAGCAAGAGAGGAAGGAGGGATATACTTCTACATATTGAGCATTGGGCTTCCTAAATCTGTTCTTTGTGTCTCTGTATTTTATCTTATATTTAATATCTTGCTTTTCAGCAATGAGAATGAAGATGAGGACAAGAATTTTAGATTCAGAACACAAGTCTGAGTCCAAGAGGAATGCACTGGCAAACAATGCATTTAGAAACGACCTGGAAGAAAACCAACTAGTGTTCCTAAGAGAGTTCTCCTTAAAGTCTTTTTCGGAGAGGTTGTTTACTCATTCACAGCAGCTCAACATGAAGGCGAGCACCAGGCTGAAGGAGCTCTTAGCAACTGAGTCTCTGAAGCTTTCTACAAGCAGCCCATGCTCCAAGCAAACAGTCCTCTACCAAGAAGAACCTGCACATTTTCAGATTTCTGTTTAGTATTAGAGGATCAAAGCCCTTAGATCAGTGATTCTCAGTATTATCTGCACATTAGAATCCCCTGAGGATCTTGTAAAATCCCTGATGCCCAGGCTGTACCTCAGACATATAAATTAAAATTGCTGAGGATGAAACTAAGGTGTCAGTAGTTTTTAAATCTCCCGAGGTGATCCAAATGTACAGTCAAGATTAAGAAGTACAGCACTGCAAATCTTTGCTGTGTGTAGAGCAGAAAACAGAAAATAAAAAAGGAGCAATATGGGCATAAAGTTTTCTCCCCAGATGATGCACATTTCTTCTTCAATATTTGTATTTCTCAAATTCATTGCCTATCCAGCCAGGATCCTATTCAAATACTTTCACACCACACTAAATGGACACTTGGGGCCCTGCTAGCTGACTACCCTCAGTAACTGCAGAGCCATGGCTCAAGGATGTCCATCAAAGATACCTTCAATGCTACATTCCTTCTTCAGAACAGAATAAACTATTATTGGAAGAGCACAATTTTTGACTGGGTTAAGTTCAGGGTTAGCAATAAAAAGTAGACATGTACAAAGGAACCCTGGCCAAAACAGAAACAATAACCAGACTCCCAGATAATATAGTTTGAAGGACCTCTCAGGTGTTTTGTATATTTATCAATCTGATAATAAAAATGAGTGGTAAATATCTGGGGCTGTAGTATACTTGGAGCCCCAGCGTCGTGTTAAGTAACCCAAGAAAGCCCGCTAGTCCTTCAAATCACTCTGACTGCATTTGGGTCCGTGAACTGCAGAACTCACAGGTCTTAGTGGGATCCTAACACACTTGTTACTGAAGCATGTGAAAGACCAAGTCCATGCAGAAGCCAAGATCATGCCTTTGACACAGGCCAGATAATTTGGACCAAAATGTCAGGCTCCAAATGTGCTATCAATATAACCCCCAAAGCCCTTGCACCCAGATGTTTACTTATTAACGTTTGCCAGTGCACTGGAGTAGATTTACAAGTCAAACACTTTATGATTGATTGGAGCAAGCTTGACTTTAAAGAATTAAGTGTGCTTACTTCTAATTCCATAAAGTCTCTACTTTATAATTTAAGCTTTTCTCATCAATGGGAATTACAGAGCTTCCATTCTAATGCAAAACTCTACCTTGACAGAGTTGCACTAAATAAAGCTAACACCCATCTTCTTGAACTCAGAAATCATACTAATGTTAACAGAAAGAAATTGAAGCAAAGATAAGAAACTAACTTTCTATGTGGCAGCATCTCTTAGGCAGGTCACAGAAGCCAAACCAGAGCTCACATCAGGAAACGAAAGGAAGGTATAGCTATGTGGCGGTGTCCACCATACTTTTCTTCTTAGGAGTAAGGTTAAGTATTGCCAGGAGGTTTGGCAGTGTTGTGAGGCCCTACTGCTTCAGACTACTCAAATGCGGAATTTCGGCGAATTTCATCAGGGCCTTGGCGAAAACTCCCTGAGACTCACAGAATCCAGTCAGGAGGTGGGTGTGTGCAGGCAGCAGCTGTGCCTTAAACAGTGCCGCATTCCCAATGAAGCAAGTCGCAGTGGGTATTCCACATACACCAGGCGACAGAGCACACTTGTGGAGTGACCCTCCCACGTGGGGCAGACAACTTCATAACAGCCTGGTTGACAGATGGGCATCTGCCTCCGCTCCATCTATTGACAGGACTCTAATGATCTCCTGAGGGCACTCATTCCTTTACTCGGCCCCTCTAATTGTTAAAAGCTTTGTCTGATGTTGAACTGAAACCTGCCTTTGTGTAATGGGCCTCCACTGGCCTGAGTTGTGCCCTGAAAAACAACAAATGAGATTTTTTTTTCAATCTTCTACCTGAATGTTTAGAAGTAATTTTAGCAAAAGCTGGCAGACTCTGTGAGATCGGCCTAGACACTGTTTCCTGGATAAATTCATAAAGTGAATATTAGTCCTAGTACTAAGTGAGACCCAGGATAGAACATTCTGTCAAAGGGATGCTATCTCGTCATGATTTAGGAAAAACTTTTAAGTTGCTACAAAGACATATGTTTGCTTCCATGGAGTATTTACAAGTTCTACCAGGCTTCAGGTCTGAACTCCTTCCAAATTTCATCAGCAAACCAGGAATCTGATCCCGTCACCTCCTTGCCTTAGATTCCTCAGTGACTCCCGTTGCTTTCATTAAATGAACAATAATGTATTAAGTTCCTATTATGTGCCAAGAAATAGTCTTTGTCCTCAAGTCCCAGAGATGAATAGGGAAGAAAGGTTCCTTTTCTCATAGTTTACAATCCATGCAAGTTTATTAGGAAATCAGTACGCTTAAGGAACAGAACTTCACATTAAGAACACAAGTAGGGAATGATTGGGAGAGTCTCCACAGGTGTTATGGCTAGGCCACTAGGAGAAGGTGAAATTTTAGATAAAACCTATATGAGGAAAATATAGTAAAAAATACCACTCAACATGTTTCAGATTTCTCTCCTAATGAACTTTGAGTCCTGCAATTTTTGTCACCTCCAACTTGAAATGCATCTTCCCCAACCCTAACTAAAATGTGACCTGAGACAGAGTCAAGAAGAAAGAAATTTTAGGCAAATAGAGATTTCTTATTAGACTGTCTTATGTAAGATTTAAGTATAGGGCCCCTAAGATAAATATTATTGCTTCAAGATTTTTAGAGCAAAGCAGAATTTGACCCCTACTTGGTTTCCATAAGCAAGAGAGAAAAGCTTTGCATTTTTTGCTACGGAGATGTTTTCCATCTAAGAGGGGAGGTCTAGTGAGGACCAAAGGAGCTCAGATGACTGTATTCCAGTGTATTGGAAGTTGTAGCAATGCCGGCTCTTAAGGAACGATTACAGAATGCACCTTCAGCCAGAGGCAGTGCAAAAGTCTTTTTCCAGAGCAAGGACGTTTATGTCCCTAGGCAACTTGTGCTGCTTGGCCATCATTGTTGTGTTAGTTGACAAAAACCTAGCAGTTCCTTCTGTTGCACATGACGTCTGTAGATGAATCTAAGGGCGGTATTGTAGGAAGGAGGGAAATAGGAGTTGCGTAACACCCCCCATATCCTTTAGCCTGGTCACTGTTTCTTTGTGACCTGGAAAAAATTCTAGAAGCTTTTATACCTCCTTGTGTTCATTTGCAACAGGAGGAAGGTGCAATTTCCCCAGGCCCTGCCCTTTGCTAGAAAATCTGCAAGTGAAGACTGAGCACAAGTCTTTAATTTAGTTTAGTCTCTAATCTGTTGAGCACACAAATGCATCTAATCTCTTTATGCTATACAGGGTGTGTGTGTGTGTGTGTGTGTGTACACTACAGTGTCTCTCATACACATAAATTTTGAGACTACATAGGTTTTAATTTGCACAACTCTAGGGGGCATGCTTGATGTCACATCATTGTACATGCGTATCCTTTTGCTGTCATTGCAACCACTTTGTGGAAAATGCTAAGTACTCTAAGGAAAGGAACCACATTCTCAACAGCACAAAGACACCATTTGGACAATCCCAGGGCGCAGGTAATGGGAGCTACTGTGTGAACCCCACGTGAGAAACGCCTCTTATCCATACGAGTTACTCATAGATATTCAGCACAGCACTGTTTGTAGAAGTGAAAAAAGTAGAAAGACTTCAAATATCTACCAGCCAAAAGATGAGGAAATACAGTATAGAATAATATAGAATACTATGAAGTCATTAAAAAGAAGTCAAGCTAAAAGTACTAACATGGATAAATCCTAAAGAACAAAGTACTGAAAATAGACATGTAATGATGTGACACTATTAGTGTAAATAGTGGAATGCAGAAAACAATACAGATATAGTAGTCTACAGGTATACAGATAAATAAGTAACACCTGTGCTTCTAGCGCACAAGTGGATACATATTGACATCAAGATTAAGATTACCCCAAGAGGGATAGCTCAGCAGTCTAAGTACCTGCCTGGCAAGCACAAGGACCCAGGTTTGATAACCAGTACCACACCAAAACGGGGTGTGGTGGCACATGTCTGTAATCCCAGTGCTGGGGAGGCTGAGATAGGAGGATCACTAGGAGTCCAAGCTGCATAGTGAGGCCCTGTAGCAAATAAATACATAATAATTAATTAATTTTAAAAAATTACCCCAAGAGTGGGAAGAAGAGAAAATTCTGGGAGGACAGAAAGATGCTTCACCTGAGTTGACAATGTTTCTTTTCTTTTTAATGTAAAATACATGCAGTAAATATCAACATTAGCTAAATCTTGGCCAGAGTTGTATGAATACCTGCATTTTTCTGTTGGAAAATAGCTCAATTTTAAGCAAAAGGGAAAGGAAGTTGAGCTCCGTTTTCCAGAAGAAGCTGCTATGTTTCCTCCCTTCTGTTAAGGAGATTCCCATTATTCAATGGTTTTCCTTTCTCCTTCTTTTTTGTTAATCAAAAGTCTTCCTTTCAAATGAAGATTCAGCGCTTCCCTGGCAAGCTCAAGGGCCTCAGTTCAATTCCTGGTTCCACCAAAAAAAAAAAAAAAAAAAAAAAATCAAGTGAAGATTCATATGGATTCCTAAAATATATAACCAACAAAAACTGAGATGCCCTGAGCCCTGCTCGCTCACTGTCCATCCATGCCTGCTCCTAACACAGTCCCAAGGATGCTTCCATGGAAGCACAATTTGTAAATATGCAGGTTGGTAAGTGTGCATCCTTCCTTACCCTGTACATGTCCACAACTGTGGTTTGGACCTAGGTGTGCTCCCTCTTCCCTCTCTGGTCCTGGATTGCTAGCTTTTTTCTATTTCTCAAGAGCTGGAATGTAATGAAATAGCCCATCTCCAATAATTGACAAAAATTAATACCTCTCAAGAAATCTAAACAGGCATTTCTCAACTCCTCTCCCTGCCATTAGTCAGAAGAGCAAAAAATATTAACAGTACTTGTGCTAACCAAAAAAAAATATTTTTAAAGTAGAAACATGTTAAAAAAATTTCCCTTCAATAAAAACATTAAATTATTGAGAGTGAATGTAATTACACATATTTATAAAAGAATTTAGTGTTAGAAATGTCAAGTCAGAGAAAACATCCTTCAACTACTGTCTAACATGCATTTTTAAAATGGAACTTCTGTGACTAATAATGTAACAGTACAAAAAGGTAGTGCAGATATTTAACTTTAATCTCATGAATGATCTTAAATTTTAACATTTTATATTAACACAAATGCATTTGCTCTGCCAGTTGATCTTATGCTGTACTTCTGAAAACGTCACGTTTTGTTAAAGAAATCTATTCACTAAAGCATTGCACTTGACCACTCAAACATATCCAAGTTCAAAATCATGGTTCACAAAAGACTCAGAATCACAGTATAATACAAACTATATTTTCTCAAATATGAAACTGCTTGCAACAGTTAGATACAGATATACCACAGCTAGGCTAACAGCATACAATTGAGTTTCTAGCTTTTAATACATGTCTGTAAAAGAAAAAATCACTTAAGGAGGCATTACACAAAGTAACAGTAATGGGCAACTTACTTGAACAAAGGTACCCTGTAATCTCACCCCTGAAATCATAATTTGAGAGCAGAATTCTATTGATTGGTTGCTGGCTTAAAATCCAGGCACCCAGTCCTCACTGAGCACCCCCCCAGCCAGCACCATGTTATATTCTCAGAGGAGAATTTTAACCAGCTCTGCCTCCACAGGAGGGCCAAGAGGTGCCTGAGCTTGGCCTGCAAAATCAAGGCTTTATCAGCTGTTCCACCCTGGTCCTCATTCCCCCTCTAAAATGAAATAATCACCTTATCTTAGTTACCCCTTCATTTCTTAGACAAAGCACCTGGTGACACACTTTAAAGGAGGAAAGGTTCATTTAGCTTACAGTCTATAGTGGTTCAGCACAGAGTCTGCTGGCTCCAAGGCAGGGTGGCAGGGTAGGGGAGAAACACCTCGTGGCAGGAAGGCAGCAGCAGCACGATGTCTCTCCTTTCCATTCACTCAGGCTCCCCCCACACCCAGGGTGGGCTTCCCAATATCCGCACCTATCACTGTGCTAATCCAATCAAGGGACTGATTTAGTTATCACATGCCCTTAGCCCATATTCACACGCCTTAGATCCAACTATCTCTGCAAGTCCCACTTAGAAGCACCCAAGGCTGTGGGAGAGCATTTAGACCTGAGCCGTCACACAGCCACTGCCTTGCTTTCCTAGGTATCAGGGGCATCAGCTGGGACCTGGAGGCCTCTGTGGACAGAGAAAGCGAGCAGGTTGCAAAGAAGGACTTCAGCACAGGGCAGAGGTGTAGAAGGAAGATGGAAGGAGACCAAAAAGGGTTGAAGGATGATGCTCTGCAGAACCATGAAAATCAATCTGCTTGCCTAAAATGTACATAGTAGTAGAGAGCATAAATGAAAACTAGTAAGAAGATTTTGAAGAGGCTTTATGGTTAGTACAAAGTAAGGGCTAAGCCATCTTTGAAGCAGAAGTTATGTTGGTGTAGGGATGAGAATAAAATATGGGGAAAGCTCAAGGGAGAAGCACGAACATGATAGAATGCATGGTACAGTTTTCACAGGGAAGGTGACTAGAACAGACTTCCCAGTGAAAATAAGTGTAAAACATGATAGTATAAGAGTAAAAGTTAAAAGACAGGTTGATTACTACTGTCCATTGAGACGTCCATCTTTAGAAATCTATAGGAGAAGAACACTCTCCAGACTAAAAGGGTTAGTTCCTTCTCTGCCCCAAGTCAGGAGGTATGGCCAGGATTAGAATTTTGGGATTAAATGGTGTAAGGAAAGCCTACACAGACGATAAGAGTACTGTTTAAAATTACTCAAAATTCTTTCCAGATTTTCCAGTAAGCAATACGCAACACATCAACTTTGACAACTGGTAGAAGACCAAGGGGAAATGAATCTATCCAAGAAATGCCTAGTTTATTTAGAGGGCAGAGTTAGGACTGCAACAATTCACGATAAACTCTTTATCCATCACATAGACAGGAAATGTCGTGCTCTAGCTAATCAAATAGTATTTGTTAATTGTTACCACATACAGAAGAAGGATTACAAATTTTTAAAGAATAAGAATAAATTAAAATACACTTAACACTGAAACTAAACTGATTATAATATAATCTTTCTCTAATTATTCAGAATGCATTTCAGGGTCATCAAGAAAGGCATAAATTATCAGCGCTTGATGACTGCGCAGGAAGTCAGAGTTTTTCGAAAATCCTGGTTAATAGATGCAGGTAACAAAGACTTCACAGCAAAAGGTATCATTGGAGGATTTATGTTGCTAGGCATTTCTCTAGGAGAAGAACTATGTCATTAATCTTTGACAAAGTTAAATTTTCAGACAATGTACTGATGTTCATAGAGGTCGAATAACATGCTCAAGATTCACAGCATAAAAGGGTATCAAGGGTAGGTTCTGAACACAGATCTCTTTTTAAAGAATATAGTATTTACCATAAAAACTGAGGATACCACTGTGTACAAGTATATGAAATTTTCTGCCTGCCTGTCCAAAATATAAATAGTCATAACTTGGAAGCTGGTCCTGGGGGCACACATTTGTAGTCCCAGTACTCTGGGAGGCTGACGCAGGAGGATCACAAAATATAAACAGTCAATATGATGTTGCCATTTGTTTTCCTAATGTGTTGCATGATATTTTGAGCCATTCTTGACATTGCTATCATCTATAGACAAAGTCAGTAAAATTTGGGCCATGAATTAATTTTGAAGTTATTCCTAATCATAAAACCAACTGATGGGCTGCGGAGATGACTCAGTGGAATAAGCGCTTCCCTGGCAAGCACAAGGGCCTGAATTCAATCCCCAGTTCTGTAAAAAAAAAAAAAAAACAACTGATAATTTACAGGATCAGGAACAAATACTGCACAACTTTTGAAGAAAACATATGAAGAGATTAATCCAGAATTTTTTAGCCACATAGAAATGATCTCTGGTGACTGTACATGCTTACAGTAGACTCATTCACTCATCTTTTATGTGACCTCCCTCTTACAATGCTGGTGATCTAATTCCTACAATACTGCTCATTTTTAATAAGGACAATGTTAAACAGGGCTGGTACTGATAATAAAAATCATCATTTAAAATTATTTAAGATTCTGGGCTGGTTGTAATGTGTTAAAGAAATAAATTTGACTTCTTGTCAGGACCGAGACGACACTATTTCATTAACAGGTGAAAAGCTCTCCTCGTCCTGTCCCATGCCCATCACATGCTTTTAATCCTCGCTGCAGCCGTGTTTCCCCCTGAAACCCCTATAGCTTCCTGGCCACCTTCACTCACCAGCCCCAATTAAAATCCTTCAGGGTTCAAGCGCCTTCCCTTTCTCTACCCACAATGTTTTCATCTCAGAAGAAGGTGGTGACTCCCTTAATGGAGTTGGCCAATCAAGAAAGAAAATGGAGCTGAACTTTAGCATGGCAAAAGATAATCCCGGGCCACAACACCGTTTCATTAGCTAATCTTACTCAAACAAGGGAAGCCATTCTGTTGCTAAGATGACCCTCTTTACAGAGACAAATGGACCTCCCTCACTTCTGCAGGTAGGATTCCAGATAAGCCTCAGGAATCACTTTCAGGTCCCAAAGAGACTATTTTCATCTCCAACACAAGGCTATATTGTCCTTGTTCTGAAGAAAATGCCACCCAAGCAGCAACTCAAGGTAAAGGCAGCCCTGATTGGAATAATCTCTGGGCTCAAATGTTAGAAAAGAGAAACAGACTACGTGAAGGCTCTACACAAGTAGAGGGACAATTATGGAGGGACAATAATTCTCAAAATGCTGTGGCTCCATCCCTCCTTCTAATTCAGGATCTTACCTAGAGACAAAAATTTCATGGTCACATTAAATTGAAGAAAGTTAAAATTACTATACTGCCTAACTGAATCAAATTATGCATTTATGGGCAAAGATTGAAAAAAAATCACACTAAACCGTTTTAAAACTTGATAAATTTGATGGCAATTGCCAGAATGGTGCTTGTAAGGTTTGCCACTGCTGGTCACTTTAACTGCTATGGAGTTGCTCAGAGACTTAAAACTAATGCTTTGAACTACTTTGTTAATCTTGCTTTTCTCTCTGACATTCTAAGTTCTCTGCAATAGCTTTGCTAAACTCACATCTGAGATGCCTTTCTTATTGTATGAACTGAATAAAGGTGAGTTTCATTTTCAATAGGAGTGGAGAGGAGAGGAAACTCACAGATTGAAGGTCAAGAAAATGTTACTTGGAACCTAAATCAGTATCAATAGATATGGTGCATGGGACATGAAGGTCTAGTTTTATGCTCATATAAGAAAGGTGTTAAAATTCAAATTAAGTACCTGGATAAGAAGAATGAGGAGAGTTTTTTTTAAGACCATTAATTACAATTTCTTAGATTTAATTTTATAGCTTAAGAAATTATCAAGAGTTCTAATAAAATGTGATCCATGACATACCTCTCCAGAAGGAATATTTGGAGGGTCACAAAGTTCTTAGGCTGGCAAGATCAGTTAATTCAAACATTTGATGCTCCAAATGAAGAAACTGAGGCACATAGAGGTTAAAAAGCATGTATATAAAGGAGTTTTAAAAGCCCTAGAAAAGAAATTTATTGTTACTCTAAACCTATTTAATAACACAGAATATAATTTCCACTCATGCGTACCAATATGTGGAAATTGTTTTTGTAATAATGAAGACAATGTACCTTCATAAAAATAAAAAAATGGTGGTATGAATATTTCACTGAATTTCCTAGAAGGAATTCAGTTTTCCTGCTAATCTAGAGCAATCTCCTTGCTATTCATTAAACATTTACTGAGTATTTATTGAATATTAAGTAATTCAGAACTTCAAAATGTTATTCCACTCAGGACTTTATCTTTTAAAAAGGTGAATAAAGTCCCTGTGAACATTTTTTTAAAAATGTATTTGGTTGTTGCAGGATCTCGCTATGCAGTTCAGACTCGTAGTGATCCTCCTGTGTAAGGCTCCCCAGCGCTGGGATTACAGGCGTGTCCTACCACACTTGGACTCTGTGGCTGGGGGCAGGGCTGGCATGGCATGTGGTGCTTGGGATTGAACTGTGGTCCCTGAGCTCGCCTAAGAACACTTAAGATGATCACACCATCATAGCAATTTAGAATCATGCGGAGAAATAAAAACACGGAATCTGACTATTGCTGCTTTGGATGGAATCCCAGGAATGAGCATCTTTTGGTTCGTTCCCCTAACACAGAAAATGCCAAAGTCCAGTTCTTGCATTTTGGCCAGAATCATGAAAATCTCTAAACAAATGTGTGAAATGTTTACCAAATATTAGAGCTACTCCAAATGTGTCCCAACTAGACACAGACATAAATGACTTTGTTTTGTTTTTGCAACTGACTTTGGGTTTTGCTGGATAGCAGTTAGGATCATCCCATTTCCCAGGGAATGACGCTGACACCCAGAGTCCTGACGCTGCCTTTCCGGAAGGTAAAGGTGCACACATTGAGCACTCTGCAGATCCACTGCATCTGTGCATGCTACTTGGCCACACTCTCAGGAGAGCAGGAAGCAGAAGCTGGATAGGGGAGACACAGAGGAAAGTCAGCCAGCGTATTCACATCTGCATTAACTCTGTCATTTCTGGCTAAATGTGTGTGCGTTCTAAGTACACAGCACACTGATACTGGAAATTGTTTTCTTCATGACTTTCAAATCAAGCAGAACTACCAAATGATACAGCAATCCACTTGGGTTCTTATCTAGACGGGACAAAATCAAGTCTGCTGAAAAGGCATCTGCACCCCCATGTTGCTACAGCTCCATTCAAACTAGCCAAGATACAGAAGCAAGCTAAGTGCCCGCAACACTGAGCGGATAAGGAAGACGTGGCACATGTACACAATGAAGTGCTATTCAGCAGTAAGGAAGACAAAACTCCTGCCACTTGTGATAACGTGAGTGAGCCTCGAGGACTTTACAGGCAGTGAAATGAGCCAGGTACAGAGAAACAAGCGTGGCTTGTTCTCATGCACGTGGGGGCTGAGGTTGAGACACAAGACCACACTCAGAAGTGAAATAAGCCAGCCCTGCACGTGTAAACATTGGACTGTCTCCCTAGCATAAAAAACTGAAAGAGTAAATAAGAGCTAAAAGGAACAGTAGATATTGTGAAAGAGAAAGAAACTGCTAGAAAGGAAAGAACAACTGTGGTGGGAGAAAGGAGAAAAGAAAGAAAAAAAAACCATATATATGTACACAAGATAGCTAGGATAATTGTACTACTAATTTCTCTTAATTCATTGAAAGGAGTTAGAGCTTACATTGTTTGACCAATTTTGCTTGGCCGTATCTGGTAATCGGAGCAACTACTTGGAAGATAGCAATATGCAATAGAATAGTCATTGTTAATTTCTTATCATCTTGTTTTGAAATTCTGCATCATTTTTAATTTTTTTAGCATTCTTTAAAATAAAATAAAAGGTTGCCCTCATAAAAGTCGAGACCAGAATGAGTGACAGGATTCAGAATTCCAGTTAGGTAGGAGGAGAGAGGTCGATTTGAAGCATGGTGACTGTAGCTACTAAGGAAGTATTGTATTCTTGAGAATTGCTGAGATTTCAAATACTCTTGCAGCAAAAGTATATGAGATAAGTTAATTACCTTGAGGTAGTCATTCCTATATATCCAAATAAAATGCTGTACGTGATAAATATATTCAATTTTTGCTTATTGATTTTTAGAAATTCACAAAATTCATACAAGTGGCACCCATACTACACACTGGCACCCACAAAAAATTCTTGTGCCCGGTCATCAAATCTCTCTCCGATTTCTGTTCTGACCTGGCTCCTCTGTAAGCCATCCGCTGGGAGGGAATACCGAGTCCACGCAAATCTTGCCTGACATGGGCCAAAGCCACACGTGTATATTGTGTAAGGGCCCTTCGTGAGCTATGAGAGCATCTTCCTAGGCGCCAAGCCGACAAAGGTCTCTTTCAAAAAGTAGTAAAACAATGGACATAGTGTGGGAATCTGCTGTCCGGTATTTGAGGCCCCATTCAGAGCTTGCAATGGGTTTTTAATTAGTGTTTCTAAAGGGTCGGTGAGAGCTTGCCCTAATTCTTAGGAATTTTTTATGCCCATTTAGAAAAGAACAGGTGCTTAACACATTTTGTCCAGTTAAATGGGCCTCTGGGATCCGAAACTGGCACAGGCAGGTGGCTGCCAGGTCTGCGCCACTTCGGGAAATGGATGCGTTTCTCCCTTCCCCGCTCTCGGTGGGAGGGGGAAGGGAAGCGGGGAGGGAGACTGCTGACAGGCACCAGCAGGGTGACTTCACTCGTCGTCTCGTCCTGGTGGTCTATCCAAGCTGCAAGATTTATAACCTTCTTGTTACAATGTATCAGCTTCAACACTTTCAGTGAAGTCTTCAATAACTTCGATGACATCTTGCTGAGGGGATTTGTCATTAAAAGCCTAAAGCTGGTCATTAACAAACCTTCTCTGCAATCATCCACTGCTGTGCTAGCTCAGGCATGGGTCTGCCTGGAAAGTTGAGCTGGCTCAGAAACTTTCCAGAAGGCTGCTTTTTTATTTTTTTTTCTTGGTGCAGGGTATATTTCTTTAGGGAAAGAAAATATAGTTCCCAATCATTTCATCATTTATTTCTCATTATCTTTGGACTAACCCTTCCCTGATAGACAGAACCAAATTCAATAAACATGTACAGAACACCGCTATGGAATGGGCATGGTGCTTGGAATGAAGATCTAATTATGGAAAACAGCCCCAGCCCTCACAGGGATCCAAGGGCTCCTGTCCCCCCAAAGTTAGACACCATTTGCAGATTCTAAGTAATATGGCAGACCATATTTAATGCTCTAAGCATTCTTTCCTTCACCTTTTACCAACTTCTAAAAAACAAATGCTCTTACTATGCACACTTTAGAGATGAGATGAAGAACGCCTTGGGCTCCCTAAAGTTACTAACCTCATAAGGAACAGATCTCAAACTCCTGCCTGACAAGACTTAAACACTTTCACTTCCTCCAAGTAAGTATCAGGGTTGGGCCAGGAAAAAGGCAAAGGTTATAGAATTCTAAGTGCAGGGAAAATTATAAGCTGAGCTGAAGGTTGCAAAATGCTGGCCTGTGTAAGCAACAAGATGGGCACGATGGAGTCCTGCCCTTGGGGCAACCCGCCGTGGCTTCAAGCACCTCCCCTCCCACAACAACAGTGGGCTTCAAAGCACTATCCTCTTGTATGCGTTTTGCTGTTACCTCCTCCCAGCTCTGGCCTGGTGAACACTGGTGTTAACAGATAAAGTATAACCAGAAAATAAGATGGATGTTTACGTCACAATTTAAAAGTCATCACAGTAGGATATATTGCCCTTATTCTCCCTCAGGAAACACCTTTTGACTTCAAACACACTTTTTTTGTTGTTTCTCTCGCTTTCTGAAATACTTCTGGAAGTCCTCTTTCATGAGGGTCTTTGTGTGGCCACCCTGAATTCATGTAAATACTTCCAGCAATTTCTATCAAATAAAGAGTCTGTGCCCCCCCCCTCCGCCCCATCCACCTCATTCATTGGACCTGGCATTGTCAAAATCCTGGCTCCTCCTTAAAGTTAAAATAAAAGAAAGGTAAATGTTTTGACTCCATTCAGAAAACTGAGGTGGCCAAAACTAAAGACATTCAATAAAGAGAACTCCAGAATTGCTTCAGAAAGTGAAAAGAATGAGAGACTAGGAGGGTTCAAAGCAATGGGAGCTATTTTGAGGGGCGTTAATGTCAACATGTCTTCTACTGTTGTAGTTATTTTTAACTTCAGCATCACCATATTTTTTATCATACTTCGTATAGTAAAGATTCATAAGATGTTATTGGAAGATAACTAAACCCCTAAAGTACAAAACTGTGACACAGCAATCCCCAGTTACATGATGGCTGGTTTTGCTGTCAACAACTTGATTTTTTACCAGTCAGCTCTCAGAAACAAGGAATGAAGTTGTTGCTTTTTCCTCCATAACATTGAGACCTGCAATAGTCAAAGGGCCAATTTTACAGCATTCATCAAAAGCTTTAAATAACTGATAGAAAACCATGCAGATAGGGGGAAATATTCTGTTACAACATGAAAAAGGGGGAAAAAGAATGAAAAATAATTAGTCTTTGAATAAGGGTGTCTTAAAATAGTAAAGAAATTGATTTGGAGGTGATAGGAGTATGTTTAAGGCTGCACACTTTGTAATAATCCTTGTCATTAGTAAAAGACCTAATCTGGGCTGGGCAATTGGTGGAAAGTTTTTGGGCAATGACTTCTTAAATAGAATCTTGTAACAACCTTTCCCAGGAAAGCATTATTTTCAGATTTACATGTAAACAAACTAAAGATTGAGCAGTTTGTCACAGTTCCCTCACCAGGCAACTTGCAGAGCTGGAATGCAAGCCTGGTTTATGTTGCTTCAAGATTTCAGGGTTGCTTTTCTGTTGTCTGCATGAATGAAAATATATTCTATTTAAAGATGTTTAAGCATAATTAAATAATACAATGATTTCAAAGGCACTAGCTTGAGCTGGGGAGATAGCTCAGCAGTCTAAGCACCTGCCTGGCAAGGTCAAGGACTCAGGTTCAATTCTCAGTACCACATACCATGTTGGCCTTGGAACCCCAAGCCCACCATGATGGCCACAGAAACCAGGGGTGGTGGTGCAGGCCTGTAATCCCAGTGCTTGGGAGGCTGAGTCAGGAGGATCACTATGAGTCTGAGCTGCATAGTGAGACCCTGTATCAAGTAAATGAATAAATAAGAACCTTTTTTATAAAGGCACTGGTTAATTTCTCTTTTTTCCCTTCGAAAAACAACTCTCCATCTCTGTGTCTGCCTGTCTGGCTGTCTCTCTTCCTGTCTTTCTCTCTCTCTCCTCTCTTTCTCTTTCTTCCTCTCCCTCTTTCACCCTCTCCCTCCTGCCTTTCCCAAAAGGAAACAGAAACATTAGCTATTATCTTACTTTTTTTTTACTGCTCAATTAATGGCTGTGGGATTTTACCTGAAGAGATCTGTAAGCCTGCCAGGCAGACACCATTGATCCAACTATAGTGTCATTATGAGCCTGTCCATATTCGTGATGTTGGAGGGAAAGCTTTGTTCCTGGAATCGCAAGGCCATCATCCATCTGATGCCCTGGGTTTCAGTGGGCCGTCACCTGCCGAGTGTCCCACAAATGTCTTCCATGGTCTGTGATTAGTTTTAATCGCTTGCAGGATGCTCCCTACTAGGAACGTTCTTGCCTGCAAAGATCATCAGCGCTACCTCAAAGGAGTCGCAGAAAAATCTATGCATTGCTTCAGCTCAGCTTTTCTGATGAGAAGTAATATATGGGGTACCTGAGCTTTGTTCAAGGTCAAAAAAATGATTGGTTCTTTTAGAGAAAGCAAAAGATACAGGGATGCCAAGACACCAAACATAAAAAAGGGTTCTGCATAGGAAGACGAAAGGCACTTTGATTTAAAAAGCCCAAAACTAGGGCTGGCAAGATAGCCTAGCCAACTAAGATCCTACTTGGCAAGTGCAGGGACTGGGTTCGATCCCTGGAAACACCTGCTGTGCTGACCCAGCCCCCACCCCACAGCCCCCAGGCACACTGAGCTAGTCACTGAGTCCACGCATGGTGGTGCATGCCTATAATCCCAGCCATAGGGAAGCTGAAAACAGGAGGAGCACTACAACTCCAAGATGCATAGTGAGACCCTGAACCAAAAACATGAAAAACAGAAAGCTCTAAACTTATAGATCCTACCTACCAGCAAAGCAATAATATTTACAATATATACATTCTCTCCTCTTCCAGAAAGTATTAATGAGGGACTTTGTGATTTGAGCAAATGACTAAGGCGCTTTCAAAGTCAGTTTCCTCTTTTGTAAAAAAGGAAGAAAATGTCCCTATCATTCTTTTTTAGAATAGAATAACTACAGGGATGTAGATGGATTTTGGGAAAAACTGGCATTTGACACTCAAGCACCATCAAGGAATTTTTTTCTTTTCTTTCCTTAAAGCACCAGTATCTTTCTTCTCACTGCTCCTAAGTTTGTATAGCAGAACAAAGTGACTAATTTTTCTAAACTTGCACCTCACCCCCAGAGTCTAAGATAAATCTAGTCATCCAAGTTCAAAATCCCAGCAAGGAGCTGTGGTTGGCTCATCTCATGTCACATGACTGTACATAGGCCAATCAGCCTTCACTTGACATGTTCAGTATTCTATCCCACTTGCCAAACTGACCCTGTGTTATGCATCTTGGTAAGAAGTGGGTGGTTTATAGGAGAGAGGGGTTTGTTACAAGGAAAAAGAGTTTGACCACAGCAGAAATTACTGGAGCCTACTATAAGAATGCATGAAAAAATCTGTCACTAATCTTTTCCATAATAAATGTACTTATGTGCAGTTTTTTGGTATTGTGTATAATTTCTGCCTAGTTTTAAATTATATATATATATATCCTAAACAAAATGGTGTTATCTGTTAGCTACACTCAGTATAGATATTGTTAAGATTCAGAAGAGACCATAGATGGTAAGAATAACAGATGTTTTAAGGGCATAATCAAGTTGCTCCCTGACTTATGATGGAGTTAAGAGTCCCAGTACACCCATCAGTAAGTCAAAGATGTATTGAGTACACTTAATCTACTGCGTGTTATAGTTAGCCAACAGTACACAGTGGGGTCTCCCGATCTCTTTAGTGAGTGGAAGCAGGCTCTCTCCGTTGCTGCCCAGCAGTGAGAGTGTGGAACAGCAAGGCACTGGCTCAGAGAAATATCAAAAATCAAAATTCTAGGATGAGTCTCTAACAAACACAATCACCATCATGAAGCTGATGAATAACTCAAATCATCATAGTATGGGCACTCTTTGTACTTCTCCTTCCAATAAGCACAAAATAGAAGCTCAATGTTTCACAAGGAAGGTTTTGTTTCTTAGCCAGATCCTTTCTCCTGTCCCTTAGAAACTCAATTCTCCTCACATTTTCAGCTTGTTAGGTTTGCTTTGGTTTTGAGCTTTTGAATAGCTAGGGATTGAACTATATTCCTAGTCATTTCCTTTCTTTTTGTTAAGTTTGAGACAGGGTCTCACTAAGACACTAAGTTCCCAGAAAAGGCTCAAACTATAATCCTCCTGTTTCAACTTCCCAGAGTGCTAGGATTATAAGAGTGTGGCACCACACCCAGCTTCTGTATCTAAATCAGTTTATTAAGAGGTTCAACACTGAATTTTTAGCATTAAAAAACTAAGGAACTACATATAGTAGTTCAAACAATTTCAAAATTCAATAAAATGTCCTCATATGATTAACATTAAAAAATCGCCACATGGGAAGTTAAATGGCCCAGTTTCCATTTTTTTCCCCTCTTCCCAAATATACACAGAACAACTCTCCATCAGACATCTGTGCCACCTGTACCCAGAAACCTGCCTGATCCACCTATCTGCCCTTCAGAAAGAAACCTACAAATATCAGTATGTTTACTGCACAGGAAGCAATAAGAAGGAATCTCAAAGAACTAGAGGCTGTCTTATCAGAAGGTTAATTGCCCCCTAAAGGAATCAACTTGGTACATCATGCACAAGAGCTCTTGCTTGGACTAAATGGTAGGCATCCAATTACCCTGTGCTGATAAATGCCAGACCTGAGTGAGAGTTCCAGCCAATGTATTTCAGATTTTAAAAAGATGCTTGGGCTGGGGAGATAGCTTGGTGGTGTAAGTGCCTGCCTGGCAAGCTCAAAGACCTGGGTTCAATTCCCTAAGACCACATGCCATGCTGGGCCTGCACTGTATTCTCAGTGCTGGGGAGGCTGAGACAGGATGATCACTATGAGTCCAGCTGCATAGCAAGACCTTGTACCAAATAAATAAATAAATTTATAAAGTAAAATAAAAAGACACCACGTGACATTGCTTTCCTTCTGACTGATCCCAAAATAATATTAAATAATTTTGGAAAGAATAACTCCAAGACTCTTCAAATATGATAATAAGAGGTGAATATGGTACCATGGAAAATTACAAAATTAAAAGTCTCACTTTGCACTCAGTCATGATGCTCCGATCTGATGTTTTTGTAGAGAGAAGGAATAAGATTTAGGAATCAGCAATGTCCCGAGCAACAACATTCCAAAAAGGTGTGAGGTGAGAAGCTAACTAGACTAGAAATGCTTGTCATTAATTATTATCCCTTTTTATTTCTTTTCAAACATGATAAGAATTGCATAAGAGGAAAAGAGAATGACAATATTGTCGTAGAACACAATTCGTATATTCTCTGGGACACAAAGCTGCTTCTGAGGGGGCTTCTTGCTTCTAGCCTGCACGGAACACACACTAATGAAGGGCTCATGCCATTTTGAACTTCACTGTATAAATGCTGACTTGAGTCCTGTAAATTCATTGCTTAGCAATTAGGATATGAAAGTATGCACATACACATGGTACAGGTGATTTTTTTTAATAATTAATTTTCTTTCCTTCTATTTTTGTTCCTTTCAGCCAGGGGGGTGAAAAATGCTGAAAACAGTTGCTTTTTATGTGATCCCATTTCAAGAGGCTGAAACTAAGCCAACATCTTCACCTTCTTCTTTCCAAACACTTGTTCCCCCTCTTCTAATTATATTGCTTTACAGTGATTTACATGAATTTCAGCTTTCAAAATCATTGGTCTTTGCTGCATGCAAATAAGCACATGGGGAAATTATATTAAGTTTGCACAATTGATCTTTCATCATTTCAAATGGTACCTTTGAGCAGTTCCTGAAACGTCTGTCTGAAACATTCCCAGCGCTCAGTGTCATCCATAGATGGGGGGTCGTCCTGGGGAAACCCATTCTCAGTGATGTAAATTATAGGGTTATTATACGTGTCCTAGAACAAGATAGTAGTTTTATTCTAAACAGATGTTTTTTTTTTTTTTTTAAAAAAGCCCATAAAATCAGGTGCATTACCCTCTATCTTCCTGAAGCTACAACCCCAAAACTAGTTTTCATCAAATTGCACTGACCCTATTAACTTAATTTTCCACGCGCTGACCTTTTATGACTAACAATGGAGAAGCAAAACTGCGCAAATGTCCATGAAGACAGTCAAATGACTCCTATTATAATGTGAAGACAGAAATATCTTTCTTCCCATCAGCATCTGCTCACTGTCACTGTTCCTTAACCCCTTGGTCCCACTGACAGCTACAATCTCTGCTGCACCACAGGAAGGGTCCTGAAGCTGGTTAACTTGAAATTTTAATTTCAGCTACCTGGATGGCATCGAGCACAGCAGAGACCCAGAAAGGATCCAGCTAGCTCTTTTCTTAAAATACATTTTAATAATCACAGTATCACACCAGCCTGACAAGTATGTCCAAGCTGCTCTTATTGCTACAGCTGACTTTAATAGCAAATTCAAACAACTGGCTTTGAAGCAAATAACCAATTTAAATCTTCATCGGTTCTTCTCAAGTCAAAACTTGAATACGCTATTATCTAAAAATCATCCTTTTTCAGCTCCATAAGTATTCCTAACCTTTGCTGGTCCTGCTTCCTGCACACACACAAATCATGCAGTTACCTTAATATAGTTAAGCAGCTTGCGTAGTCCCCATGGCACCACACGGACCCACCCAAATCCTTTCCAAGAAGGATCTGAGAAAAGCTCAATCTCCGCATCCTGAGGAATACCAAGCTCTGCTTCCTTATTTTCCTTGTGCTTGATGAAGCGAGTTGTATAATATTGCACAGCAAAGAAATCAGCAGTGCCCTTGATCATTTTCTTCTCTTCTTCTGTGAATTCAAAAAGCCTCGAAGATGGATAGCCTTGCTTTACACTCATGGAGGCGATCTGGGACTTGACAAGTTCAGGATAGTCACCATCAATGAATATAGGTTTAGCAAAGAAATCAAATTGGAAGTTGATGGCTCTTTGAGCAGCTTTCTGGTCCAGCACTGAGTTGGAATTTGCTGGTTCTGACCAGATACAAAAAAGTGATAGGGACACCATACCCTTCTGCTCTTTCCGGAATAAGCGATCATAACTGTGCCAGGCTCTGGCATGAGCCTTAATCATGTTATGAGCTGCCTGATAACCACCAGTGCCAACATGAGGAACACCAGGAGGAAATAATCCTAAATCATACCCCAATGCACTCATAACATTGGGTTCATTCAAGGTGATCCACAGCCGGACTCGATCCCCAAATGTGCTGAAGCAAAACTGGGCGTATTTGTCAAAGACATCAATGATGGTATCTGAAAACCATCCACCCTGGTCTTCTAAAGCCTGAGGCAAATCGAAATGGTAGATGGTCACCACAGGTATGACTCCATTAGCTAACAAATCATCAATGATCTTGTTGTAATAGTCAATGCCTAAGAGAGAAAGAAAAAAAAAAAAGCAAGAAAAAATTTACTTAAGTATGTTGGGAATGTGTTGATCAGGATAAATTCTTATGCAAAACAGATTTGTTTACTTCCTTGGTAGAATCAACAGACAGCTGAAAGGAAATGTCAAGAATTCCCTGACTATAGGCATGGTGGTGCACACCTGTAATCCCAGAGATCAGGAGGCTGAGGCAGGAGGATCACCTCAAGTTCAACCTACCAGTTGACTAACTGGTGAGTTCAAGGCCAGCCTAAACTGCATAGTGAGACCCTGAGCTGCAAAGAAATATCATGAACCTGTCGATGATGATACTATCGATAATGATAATAATAATAATAATAATAATAATAATTATAATTCCCTAACTAGTTGGCCAGGGATACTTGTTTGGAAACATACATTTGGACAAGTTGCTGTCACCAAGTATTGAGCTTTTTTTCCACTTATTAACAATGTTTTATATAGTTGCTTGTGTAGTCATTTTTGTTTCCTTACCCTAATGGAATAGAAGTCCCAGGAGAGTAAGAGTCTTAGCTATCTAGTTTACCTTGATATTTCCAAACTTTGGAACACTGTCAGAAATTTAGATATAAATTTAATATATCTAAATGTAATAAGAATTTATTAGAATATAATAAGAATTTCTTTGAATGAATGAAATTCAGCTGTATTAAACCTAAAACATGGATATAGATGACTATCTTATTGCTTTTCTAGACTTACAGTCTTATAAATCTAGGAAAGAAGATCTGCTGAACAGAAACAAGAGTTCAGCCTCTGTCCCAGGACAGGTATTCTAAGTGAAGGTAGTCAGAGGCTTGAGACATTCTGAGTCCCTGGTACTCAGCCATCTTTGGAGGGTTGCATGTGGCAAATAGTGCCCATGGTACTGGAATTCATTTATTTATTTATTTATTTATTTACTTATTTACTTACTTATTTGCAGTGCTGGGGATAGAACTCAGGACCTTGCACTTGCCAGGCAGGTGCTTATTGTACTGAGCTATCTCCCTGGCCTGTGCCTATGGAACTCTTCCAAAATCAAGAACAACATTATTAAGTTGAAAGACACCCTGCCTCAGAAACAAAACCTAGAAAATAGTAAGTACGGCCTCGGGATGACTATTATGTTGGAAGAGCTTTCTCAGGAAACGCTGATGTTAGCATTGCACATGATTTCATGTTTAAGAATAGGAAGGAAACTGAAGCTTGGAAAAAAGAAGCTGGTCTTTTCTTAAAGTGGTTCCAAAAAAAAAAAAAAGGAAGTGGTTTCTTGGATGGATATTATAAAGTCATATGTAGGATTACCTTGTGTTGAAAGATAGCTTTCATAGTTATTTTTCTTTAGCATTTGCTCCTCCAGTTTTGAAAAATCGTAATTCAAAGTTTTGCATTCTTATCATGTGTTCATTGTTCATTACCTAACCACACATTGATCGAGAAATTGTCATATGTTATAAACATAGTAGACACTGACCTTTTTCTTAGGGAGCTTAGCAAGAGGAACTACAGGCAAATTTATAGACAAGCACAACACGGTCCAACATAAAGATAAAGTACAGAGAACTATTAAACCCAACCTAATCATAGGGTATTTTAAAGCAATATAAAGAATTATTTCAAAAGTGAACTATGGCACTAGGACACCTAATTTTAGTCCCAACTTCTTCACTTTGCACAAGTTCCTTGATCTGTCTGAATAATCTTTCCACTCTGCAAAATGTGGATAATTAATAGCAGCCTCCATCAATAAATTATGAGAGTTTAATGAGTTGATAAATTGAACATATTTACAAACATTCTTAGCATATGGTAAGATCTTAGCAGAGGTCAGCTATCATTTTAGTAATAATTATTATTGTTATTTTTATTATTAGTAACATCTAAGCTGATGCTTAAAGGATGAATATAAATTACCCACATATGCCAAGGAGAAAGGAGTTATTCAGTAGGATCTTAAGGGGACAGAAATATGCAGAAGATCAAAGAATGTGTAAAATTTTAAAAAATGAGCAAAACACTTTATGTATTTATTTGGTTCATTATAGCAGCAAAGTCAGCCACCACCAACTGAGTTTGGCAGATACTCAACAGCAGTCAAGGGAGAAGAAAAGCTTTATAGTAAAAAATGTGGGTGGGCTGTGCACAGGACAGCTGGAACATGGTCGTCTAGAGGCAGATCATCCTGGATCACTGGTTTGGGGGCACATACTGGTTTGGGGCACCCTACACTCTGGTTGGTCCTGAGTTGGAAGAAAGACTATAGAAAGGGCAACAAAAGTTAGAGAAGATCCGGTTGTTGGTCAGGTGCTAACTAGGAGAACTGACTGACGCAGAGGTTGCATCTGGCTTCTTAGGTGGGCCAGAGTCTTCTTTTGTTATGCTACCTGACCATTGTTTGTGTATTCATTCCCTTGAAGAGTAAATCTCCTTCAAGGAACTGTGAGAGAAACACATCACAAGAGTGAGGTCAGAGAGAGGAAATCGGGGTAGACAGAAGACAAACTGCGAAGTTATGTGCTGTCAGTCCATCCGCCATCCATCTGTCTGGCTGAATAAGTACTTTTCATAACAGTTTACTTTCCAAATTAGAACACAGTATGAAACATCTATGTGCTATTGAGACACATCCATATGCTATTCTTATCAGATACAAAAGTTACATTTCTTGTTATAAAAGTCTTGCTTTATCTTGGTCTTTACCATCCTGCAGAAAAGTATAAAAACAAGGTATGTAAAGTAAAGCCATAATAATATGCTGAGCTATAAAACACTCTAATCAACAACTTCTGCAGATAACCCACTACTATTGTGGACTGCTGGACTATGTTGGATTGTTTTGTTGAATTCAAGCTATTACTTCGTAGGCAGAATAACATTCTTTCAAAGATGTCCATCCCTAATCTGTGGAATTGATGAATGTTACCTTAAACAGAAAGAAACTTTACAGATGTGATTAAAGTGAGAAGATTTCCTCAGATTTTGTAGGTGGACCCAATACAACCACATGACCTTATAGGTAGAAGAATAGAGCAGAAAAGTAGGTCAGAAAGGTCCTACCGGAGTTGGGGTAGAGAAGACAGAAGCTCAAGAAGTACTTAACTCACACGTCAAAGAATGCAGGTGGTGTCTACAAGTTGAACATGATCTCCTGCTGACAGCCAGCAAGAAAACGAGGGACTCAATCCTGTGACCAAAAGGAACTGGAGTCGGCTGACCACTTGAAGTAGCCAATGAACACACTTTCCCTTCCGTGCTCCATAAAGAAAAAAAAGCTTTACCAGCCCCCTGATTTTATTCTTGGAGAGACTTGTGTGAGAATTCCAAGCAACAGAACTCTAAGAGCACAGCACAACTGTTTGTTGTTTTGGATTAGTTTGGTTTGTCTGTTTGTTTCTGTGTTTGGTCATTTACAAGGTCTCACTATGCTCAGACTGCTAGTGAGCCTCCTCCTTTGTTCTTAAACATGGTCTCATTATGTAGCTGAGGATGGCCCTGAACTCACTATGTAGCCCAAGCTAGCCTGAAACTCACTGTGATCTGCCTGACTCACCTTCCCAAGCACTGGGATTACAGGTGTGTGCCACAGCACCCTGTTTACATATGGTTTTAAGCACATAGGTTTGGGATAATATTCTTGTAGTAGCAAGGGAAAGTTAACACACTCACCAACATTAATAAAGCTTTCCTTCTTTTTTATCAATTGAAAAAAATTTTCCCTAACCCAGGTCTGGGCCTCTAAAAGCCACATTTCCTCATTTATAAATGAGATTTCAAAAAACAATCTGATAGCAAAATTTGGATATCAGTGTATTTAAGAGTTTTCCTCACCAACTCTTTCCATTGACTTTGAATATAAAAATAATATTAAGTTTTCTTTGCTGAATTCATAGGTTAGGTACTAGATAATGCACATTTTGCTTAATCCTGATACTTAGCCCAAGAGATGGGCATTTTCACTCTTATGGAATAAATGAAAAAACTAATATTCTTAGCATTGTCAAATGGCATAGCTTTCATTTAATCCCAATCTGTCTCAATGAAAAGACCAAACTGTTCCCATTTGAACTCTATGTTTCCATGTTAATGAATATCCCTAATCCATAAAGATATGACTGTGTTTCAATAATCTTAATATTTATTTACTTCAGGCCAGATCAAGGACAGCAGATTCTTATATTTCTTTCCATTAAGAAAGAATTACTAGTGATTTGCAATCAATGTAAGTCAAACAACATGATAATCAGAGTTAAACTAAAGGCATAAATGTTAAGAGAGAATTGTGTAAGTAATAGTGAATATTTCAGCACCAGCGTCTTCACTTCCGGTTTGTGCCATTTATCCGATGCTATAGCGAAGCTTCTCCATGAGAAAGGGAAATCTCACAAACTCAGTCAAAGGCTCATGGGCAAATCCCTTGACCTGAACACCTTTCCTCACCTGTAGACGAGAAGTGTTAAGAGTGCCACCTTATGACTGTCATGAGTATCAGATGAAAATAAACTGACACAGGGCATTTAGCTTTGTTTATCGGGTTGGTACAATTCAGTGATAATTTGTTCTCTGACGAAATGTACATTTTTTAAAATATTTATTTATTTATTTATTTATTTATTTATTTATTTAATTTGATACAGTGTCTCACTATGCAGCTTCGACTCCTAGTGATCCTCCTGTTTTCAGCCTTTCCAGTGCTGGGGTTAAAGGTGTGGGGACATGGCAAACCCGGGATTTCAGACCCTTCCACTTGCCAAGCAGGCACTTAGGCAGCGGAGCTGTATCCCAGGCCCTAAATGTCTATTTTTAAATGATGGTGGATCCCCAACATAGGTTATGTCATGAGTATTCTTCACTCTCAAGAGGTTCAGGCAGAGGGATCATGAATTCCAGCTGAGCCTGGGAAACACAACATACCTATATCACCACACACACACACACACACACACACACACACACACACACACTTAAAACTGCTATGAGCTTCTTTGGTGTCCAATACCATATTCTCTGCTTTAAGCTCACTGATGCCGATCTATAGACATGAAGTACATTGAGTCAAAGGACTTTTAGATATAAGGAAAATAAAATACCCACAGCTAGAACTCAGGGGAATTGAAATAGTGAAAACTTTTGTCTAACAGGGAAAGTGGACTCTTCCATCCCTGTTTGATATTGTTTGTGTCTAAATGTGCCCTAAAAGCCTCATGAGGTCACCGGGGGCAGGTTTTTCAGAGGCACCAGAATCTAGAGTTAGTGACTGGTTTATTGTCTAGTGCTAGGCTTAGGAGTTTGAGCATTACACCTGCCCTGGGGTGGTAGCTCGCATACAATATAAGGGAGGAAAAAAGGCTTTCTTCTCCCCATTTCTGCTCTTGCTGTCTTCTACTGCCATGAATGGCTGCCTTCTGCCATGCCACCCGGTAGAGCCAGCTAAGTGTGCACTGAAACCTCACAAACTGTGAGCTAAATAAACCTTCCCTTCCTTAATTTTGGGCATATTTTGTCTCAGCAATGAGAGAAAAGTAAGGAACATATTGCTTCTCTTAATACGTCAGTCATGTCCCCTTCCTTCTTTCTGAAATGGTTCTCTCTGTGCCCAATCTATGATCATCTCAAATGGCCATCCCAGCTCCAAAGATACTTCAAGTCCTGGTGTCATCCACTGAAGACCTCAGTCTCCAAACACCCTTGGGGAAGGAAGGCAACTGGGCAAGCTCACCTTTTCAATAGATCACACAAGTTAGCTGAGACAGGCAACAAAGGCTTTCTTTTGTCCTGTCATTTGTACCACACATGGAGCAGGATTTTACATAATGAAGAAAATATAGGCTAATTCTCTCTTGTTCACACATCTCTAAATTCATACCATTGTCCTAGGGTTTTTTGGGGTTTTTTTTTTCAACATGGTCTATACTAGTTAGCTGTTGCTCCTATAACAAATTACCACTCAAAGGTAAAAACCAACACAAACGTATTAACTTAGAACTTGGATCCAAAATGTAAATGGCTCTCAATGGGCTAAAATATAGATAGTTGGGCTAGGGAGATAGCTCTGTGGTCTAAGCACCTGCCTGGCAAGCTCAAGGACCCAAGTTCAATCCCCGGTACTGCATGTCGTGTAAGCCCCGGAACCCCAACAGCACCATGCAGGTCCTGCTCCCTGGTGTGCTGTGCCTGCCACCGAGATCCAGCATGGTTGCACACCCCTGTAACCCCAGTGCTGGGGAGGCTGTGACAGGAGGATTCTTACAATTCTACACTGTGGAGTGAAACACTGTACCAAATAAATAAATAAATAAATAAATAAATAAATAAAACGTCAGCTTCAGGGCTGCATTTCACTGGGGGGCTGTCAAATATCTTGCCTTTTCCAGGTGTTAGAGCCCTCCTTTATGACCCCCTTCATGGACCCTTCTTCCATTTCTATCCTCAACTCTCCTCTGTTTCATTCCTCATGTCTCTGAGTCTGATCTTCCTGCATTGGCTTAGGAGGACCCATGTGATTACTTGGGAGTTCACAGACAATCCAGAACTTTCTCCACACTTCCATATCCTTAATTTATTATTTATTTTTATGTAAAGGGGAAAAAACAAAATTTCAAAACAAGATAATAGGAGGGTAGTAATGATTAATACATTGTGTGTGATCATTAAATTAGTTACTCAGGGTAAAATATATAAGCATTATCCAAGCAATATTAGCACTAATCTTTCTTTTCAATGACCTAAGAGAAATAATTAGTAGTATAATAATCTGAATATATATCTATACATTTTTCCCTTCATTCTTTGCTCCTTTCTTCCATTCCATTTTCTCTTTCCTTTTTAAAAGTTTCTCCCATTTACTTTTTGGATCTTATTTACTTTTCTGGCTCTCACACCAGGGAGACAATACGATGTTTTCACATGTGCAGCTGGTTTATTTCACTTAGGAATATGGTCTCAAGTTGCATTCATTTACCTATAAGAGTTTACATTTTATCTTTTCTTTATGGCTGGGTAGTACTCCATCATATATAAAGACCACATCTTTTTATCCATTCTTCATTAGATGGGCATTTGAATCATTTCCAAGATCCAGCTATTATACATTGTACTGCTATGAACATGGGCATACATATATTGCTATGGTATGATGTTTTTCATTCTTCTTGCATGATACCCAGCAAGGGAATAGCTGAGATAATTGGAACTTCCAATCCTAGTTTCTTGAGGAATTTCTACACTGATTTCCAGGAAATAGTGGTTGCAGTAGCCTACACTCCTACCAACAGTGGAGAAAAGTTCCTTTTTCCCATTACAAGTGCACCCCCAGCATTTGTTATTGGTTGATTTCTTGACAATAACCATTCTTTCTGTGGTGAGATGCAATCACAGTGCTGTTTTAATTTGCATTTCTTGAATGACCAGTGATGTTGAACATTCTTTCATATATTTACTTGCCATTTGTATTTCTTCATCTGAGAAGTATTTATACATCTCAGATGCCCATTTTGGGACTGGTTATTTAACTTTGGGGGTCTGATATTTTTTGAGTTCTTTGTATGCTTTTAACTAATTGTTTGTCTGAGGAACAGCTCACAAACATTTTTTCCCACATTGTGGGTTGTCTCCTCACAATATTGGTTGTATCTATTGTTGTGCAAAGTTTTTTTTAATAAGTTGGGATCCCCATTCATTCTTTGTGACAGTTCCTATGTGATTGGGATTTTACTCATAAAGTCTTTGCCTACACCAATGACTTCCAGAGATTTATCTATTCTACCTTCCAGCAGATTTAATGTTTCTGTTTTAATATTTAGATCTTTCACCTATTTCAAATTTAGGTTAGTGCATGTGGAAAGCTATGAATCTAGTTTTAATCTTCTCTCCATGTGGAGAGCCAGTTTTTCCAGCACCATTTATTAAAGAGTCTATCCTTCTTCCAATGATTGTGTCTGGTTCCTTTGTCAAAGACAAGTTGGCTGAGTGTGTCTGGAGTTGTTTCTTCCAATCTATTCCATTGATCTTTGAGTCTGTGTACTTGTGAGTACCACACTATTTTTATCACAGTAGTCTAATAGTACAATTTTAAGTCAGGGATTGTGATGACGCTTGCCTTGTCTTTGTTGCACACAATTTCCTTTGCTATTCTAGATCTCTTCTGGTTTCAAATGAACATTAGGATTGTTTTCTCTAATTTTCTAAGATATACTGTTGTAATTTTGATTAGAATTGCATTCAATCTGTGTAACAGGTTTGGAAGTATAGAAATTTATACTGTATTGGTTCTTCCTATCCCATGAGCTCAGGCAGTCTTTCCATTTTTCTGATTTTCTCTTCAATCTCCTTTTTCAGAGTACTATAGTTTTCAATATAGAGGTCTTTTACATACTTCAATAGGTTGATTCCTATGTAATTGATTTTTTGGATTTTATTGTGAAAGGTGTTGCTTTCCTAATTTGTCTCTCAGTGAGCTATTTATTTGTGTACCAGAAGGCTATTGGTTTTTTGAGTGTTGAGTTTGTATACAACTATGTTGCTGAATTTGTTTATTAAATCTGGCATTTTGCTGAAGTTCTTGGGGTCTTCTATGTAGAATGTCATGTCATCTGCAAATGACAAAAACTTCTTCTTTTCCTATATTTATTCATTTTATTTCTATCCCTTATCTAACTGCACTGGCTAATGTTTCCAGGGCCATGTTGAATAAAAGTAGAGATAAGGGACATCCTTGTCTTATACCTGATCTTACAGTGAAAGCTTTCAGTCTTTATTCATTTGGTATTATATGGGCTATTGGTTTGTCATAGAATGCTTTTATTAAATTGAGATGAAGAATTCCACTTTGATGTTAACCATTCTTTCTTGGATGAGATGGAATCTCAGTGTTGATTTGATTTGCATTTCTTGAATGACCAATCTCATCTTTTTTGAAAGTTTCTTCACTTCAAAGCAAGTCTCCAACAGAGACTATTCCAATTTCCAACATCTATTCCAATTTCCTGTAGACTTTTTTTTTTGAATGATGAATGGGTGTTGGACTTTGTCAAAAGTTTTTACTGCATTTATTGAGATAATCATAAGATTCTTTGTCCTCAGCTGTGGTAATATGGTGTGTTACACTTATTGATTTCCATATATTGAACCATCCTAGAATTCCTGGGATGAAATTCACTTGGTCATGGTATACAATATTCTTGATGATTTGCTCAATTCTGTTTACCAGTTTGTTATGTTATTGAGGATTTTGCATCTATGTTCACTAGATAGACTGGCCTATAGTTCTCTTTCTTAATTCGTCCTCAGGTTTACATATAAGGGTAATGCTTGCTACCAGGAATGAATTTTGGAGTATTGTAACATTTTCATTTTACTTTTAGAGTTTTAGAAGTAGTGGTGTTGGGTCCTCTGAATTTTTGGTAGAATTCAGCAGTGAATCCATTAGGGCCTGGGCTTTTCTTTGTTGACAGAATTTCAAATACCACAGCAATATATGCACACCAAAATACATAGCAGTGAAATTTGTCATAGTTAAAACCTGGAAATGGCCCAGATGCCCATCAACTAAGGAATGGATAAAGACTGATATTATTATTATTATTTCATTGACTGATATTATTATTTAGGATTTCTATATCTTCTTAATTCATCTGTGGTAATTCATATCTCTGTAGAAAGTTGTCAATTGATTCTGCATTCTCCATCTTATTAGAATACAAGTTTTAAAAGTAGGTGAATGACAAATGATGTTGAATATTTTTTCATATATTTAATTTCCATTTGTATTTCTTCATATGAAAAGTGTATATTCATCTCAGATGCCCATTTTTGAATTGGGTCTCTGAATTTGGGAGGGCTGACTTTTTTTTAACTCTTTATGTGATCTATATAGAATGTCTTTGTCAAAGGGACAGTCAGGTATAATTTTTTTCCAGTTTGTGGGTTTTCTTTATACTCTGTTGGAGACTTGCTTTGAAGTGCAGAAACTGTTCAAAAAGATGAGATGGTTCATTCAAGAAATGCAAATTAAATCACCACTGAGATTCCATCTCACCCCAGAAAGAATGGTTAACATCAAGAAGTCAACCAACAACAAATGCCGGAGGGGCTATGGAGAAAAAAGAACACTTCTGCACTGTTGGTGGGAGTGAAGACTGGTAGAACCACTATGGAAATCAGTATGGAGATTCCTTAAAAATCCAGGACTGGAGATCACATTCAAGTCAGCCATTCCACAGCTATGTATTTTTCCAGAAGAACAGAAAACCTCATACCACAGTAATATATGCACACCAAAATACATAGCAGTGAAATTTGTCATAGTTAAAACCTGGAAATGGCCCAGATGCCCATCAACTAAGGAATGGATAAAGAAGACGTCATATTTTTATGCAATGGAGGATTATTGAGCTATAAAACAGGATAAAGCTGACCTTTCAGAAAATTTTTCTGAGTTAACACACCTATAATATTCAAATAATGGAACTAAACAAGAAAAGGGGATACAGATGAATGTCCATCTTGTATCTGTGTATTCAAAGTGGTTAGAATAGATATATAGTTACAGTCTCTTAATGAATAGAGGGATTTGTTCTAATAGTGTTTGTAAATAAGATATCATGTCCGCATCTTGTAAAACAACTAACCACTAGGAAGAATGTATGCAATGTGTTAATTATTGAAACTGTCCTACCAATTTGGTTTGAAACTGTCTCATTGCTATTTGTTTCT
>NW_004524582.1:14814290-14815984 GCF_000260255.1 Octodon degus
ATTCTTAATAGCTGAATAATACTCCATCGTGTAAAAATACCACATCCTTTTCAACCATTCCTCAGGTGATGGACATCTTGGTTGTTTCCAAGATTTGGCTATCACAAAATGTGAGCAAGATGATTTAGACAACTGTACTGTGCATTTCTGCTGGTCTACAGAAAGGAGAAGAAAATGCTTTATTTTTTTCTCCTTTTTTTCATTGTTTGTACTTTTTCTCTTCTTAGTTTCTTATAAATTTCTTTCTTTTTTTTCTTTCTCCTTCCAGTTTTGCATGCATATACCTGGTAATTTGAATAACTGGTTGGAAGACTACATTATGCATTACAACAAATGCTGTGAAATTCATATCACTTTGTTAAGTGAAATTGTGTATCACTTGTAGTTTTTTCTGCTTTAATTCTATTTTGTACTCTCTTTACAAAATATTAAAAGATTAAGAGACAATAAAAGTAGGTGTAGATATACTTCTAGATTTCTGCACAGTCCTTCATGATTTCACCCTTTTCATTGCTAATTGCCTGAGTTTGAATCCTTTCTTTCTGGTTTTGATAAGGTTAGAGAAGTGTTTCTTGATTTATTTAATCTTTCAAACAATCAACTCTCGATACTTTGTATTGTTTTCTTAATCTTCAATACATTAATTCCTGCACAGATTGTTATATTTTTATTCATTGTATGAGCTTTTGGCTTAGTCTGCTCATCTTTTTCTAGAAGTTTGAGGTTTACCAGTAAATTGTTTGTGTTTGCTCTACTTTACTGATATAAGTATTCACTGCTATAAATTTCTCTTAGGACTGCATTCAGTGAGTTCCACAGTTTCCAGTACGTTGTATTGTTATTAATATTTAATTTTAGAAACTGTCTAATTTCTTCTTTAATTTCATTTGTGACCAATTGGTTGTTCAGCAGGGTGCTACTTCTTTTTTGGTTCTGTTTTCTTTATTTCCTTGTTTTATGTTTTTATGGAAGCATTATTACAATTTTGTCTCTTAAGTGACTTTATTTTCCAGGTTTTTTTTTGTTTTGTTTTTTTTTTTTTTTGATTAGTACAATCCTCAAATCTGAGTGCTTCAGGGGAGAGAAATCCTACTGTTCCTGTCCATCACTGTGTCTTGTGATTGCAAGTCACAGAAAAATACTTTGGAAAAGACAAAGAAGAATCTAAAGAGAGGAAGAGACTAGGTTATTATTTAGTAACACTCCATAATAGCCAATGGACTGTGATTTTGCACATCTTCTGATCCACAAACATTTCCTTTGCTGTGTCCAACTTGAACCAATTGGATTTATTAATTTCAGCATTTATATGATTAGTTTTTAAAGTGTGTATATTTTTTCTACATTCCACCATTATTTCATTGTTCTTTGCTATTGTTTATCTCTACTTTTAATCATGCTAAGTGAATGTTTTACAGGGATTTTTTTGTACAGGGTCTCATTATGCAAGTTGGATTCCGGCACAGCATATTGTACTGGGGATTGAACCCCAGTCCTTGTGCCTGCCAGACAGGCACTTAGACCCCTGAGCTATTTCCCCAGTCCATTTTACTAGTTTTTAATGTGTTTCATGGGTTACTTATTCTGTGTGGGTTTTTCTTAAAGTGAAAGTGCTTTATTTTTATTCTTTTTTCCAGAAAATTAAATACTAATTAATTAAAAATTAAATGTTTCAAAACAATTGAACTAAGAAA
>NW_004524582.1:14816764-14823061 GCF_000260255.1 Octodon degus
TTTTCTGCTCATATTCTTTTTATATCATTTGTATTGACTCCTTCCTTCTCATTGATGCCTATTAGTCTCACATTGTTCATCTTTGCATCATCTTGTAGGTATTGAATTATTTTTTTCCTGCATCCTAGCTGTTTTTAAGAGATCTTTTCTTACTTTTTCACTAGTTGCAATGGTATCTTTAAGGTCAGAAAATCTATTTTCACTTCCACTCAAACAGTTTTGCCAGCTTGTGATTAAGGTTTTAATTTCCTGTATATCACTTTGAGTCTGTTTCATACACTTTATTTCTTTCCTAAATTGCTTATTCAGGGGTTCTATCATTTTTATATTCTGTTCTATTTTTTATCAGTGTATTCTTTAGAAGCACTTAGTACTTCTTTAATTATAGTTATCACTACATTTTTTAGTTCAGAAATTATTTCTGATCTGATTTCTTCTATACCTTCCTGCAGTTGTTTCTTTACTTCCAAAGCTATTATTTCAGAGATATCAGGTGTGTGATTTCCAGTTTCCTCTATGCTAGTGTCTTCTGCATTTGTACTGGGTGGACTCGGGGCCTGGGACTGCATTTTGTTCCTTCTCTTTGTCATTTTGTATACCACTGTCTTCTGACCTTTGGTGTAGAGCTTAGAGTTATTACCTTAGCACCAGGTTTGGATCTACAAAGTTCAGATTCCTCCAGGTGGGTGTTGCTTGGATCTGCCTGGGGTCTGGCTGCTGTGCTCCACTTCTTTCTGCTGCAGCTGTTGAAGTTGAACCCTTTGTGTCACTCTGGCAAGATGTTCTCCTCCTGAATCAGCTGTGTGGGTCTTGCCTCTAGTCTCTTTGCAGAGAGTTCTGCTGAAGGGTTCCGTGCTGGGCCTGCACTCTGGGTCTATTTAGGATCCATTGGGCCCCAGGTGGCCTCACTCACACTCTGGGCCTGCGCTCTCGGTCTATTCAGGATCCTGTGGCCCGGGATCATCTCACCTCAAACACTGGGCCTGCACTCTGGGTCTATTCAGGATCCAGCAGGCCCCAGGTGGTCTCACTCACACTCTGGGCCTGCACTCTGGGTCTATTCAGGATCCTGTGGCCCAGGATCATCTCACCTCAAACACTGGGCCTGCACTCTGGGTCTATTCAGGATCCGAAGGCCCGGGCAGTCTCACTCACTCTCCAGGCCTGCACTATGGGTCTGGTGCTACTTAATTTTGATGTGTCTGTGCCATTCTTGTTTCTTTGACATTGACTTCCAATTTTGTTGCACTATGGCCTAATAATATACATGGTATAATTTTAATTCCTTTGTGTTTACTTAAACATGTTGTATGAGCTAGTATGTGACCTATTTTGGAGGATGATTCATATGCAGTTGACAAGAATGTGTATTCTGATGTTGTGGAGTGGAACACTCCTTAGACATCTACTAAATCCATTTGTTCAAAAGGTTGGTTTAGTTCTAATATTTCATTGTTGAATTATTGTCTAGTTGATTTGTTTTTATGTGAGAGTAGGGTACTGAGATTCCCACGAATACAATTTTATTAGTACTTATCTGATTTCTCTTGTCCACCAATATTTGTTTTATATAGTTGGATGCATTGGTATTTGTTGCATATATATTTATGAGTATTATCTCTTCATCTTGGATTTTTTCCTCTACAAGGATATAGTGATGTTCTTTATCTCTCTTAATTAATCTTGGCTTGAAATTCACTTTGTCTGCAAATAGAATTACTATCCTGTTTTTTTCTGCATTACTGTCACATGGAACATTGTTTTCCATCCTTTGACTTTCTGTCTATAAAATTATTTTTGAATTAAATGTGTTTCTTTTATGAAGAATATTTTTGGGTCTTGCTTCTTGATCCATTTTGTCAGTCCCTATCTTTTGATTGGTGAATTTAGACCATTAACATAGACAACTTACATGTATTGACTTATCCTTGTCAAGTTATTTTCTTGCTATTGGCTCCTGCCTCTTTTTTCCTCTCCATTTAATTGTTTGCCTTGCCTGATGGATTCCTTCTGTAGGGGCTTAATGATTTAGCCCTTGTTATCTCTTTCTATAATGTCCTCCAAAAAATTTGGAGTGCTGGCTTGGTGGTCATAAAGTTCCTCAGTTGTTCTCTGTCATGGAAGTATCTTATCTCTCCATCAATTTTGACACATAGTTTTGTGTGGTACATAAATCTGGGTTGAAGATCATTTTCCTTTAGAACTTGAAATACTTAACTCCAAGCTCTCCTTGACTTGAAGGTTTGTGCTGAGAAGTCAGCTGTGATTCTGATGGGCTTTCCTTTATAAGTGATTCATTTTCCCTAAGAGCTTTTAAGATTTTATTCTTGTGTTGAATTTCTGGAATCTTGATTATGATATACCTGGCTGTAAATTTCTTTGATCATGGTTAATTGGGGTCCTATATGCTTCACTTATCAGTATGTCAAATTCTTTTTCTCTACTAGAGAAGTGTTTTTGCCATGACATCTGTGAACAGTTTTATTTCATATCATTTGTGATATCTCCTGCTTTTTTATTGACTTCAATCAACCTTAGTTATCTTTCCTTGCTTTATCTAGAATCTGCTGCACTGATTTCTCATGGTCCCTTGCTATTCTTAAGGAATCTTTCCTTTCATGGTTTTTAACTGCAAGCCTCCCTTCTGTTTCTGCAATCCTGTCCTCACATTGGCTTAATCTACTGTGAATAATTTCAGTGGAATTTATATTTTCTTCAATATCTGATTTAATCTGCCTTATGGATTCCATTTCTTTCCTAGACTGAGCATCCATGGTTTCCATAATTTTCTTAAACTCCTCTATATTTGGTCTGTATACGTTTTACAGCCACAAAGCATGGTTTTCATGGTGGACACCTTCTCTGCAATTATCTGACAATTGTTTCTGATTTGATTTTATTCTAGATTTTCATTCAATTGTTTTGTTATTACTACTTCAAACGGTCTAGATTGGACTACTTTACTCTTTTAGAATATTTTGCTGAGTTAACACACCTATAATATTCAAATAACAGAACTAAACAAAAAAAGGGGATACAGATGAATGTCCATCTTGTATCTGTGTATTGAAAGTGGTTAGGATAGGTATATAGTTACATTCTCTTAATGAATAGAGAGATTTGTTCTAATAGTGTTTGTAAATAGGATATCATGTCCACATCTTGTATAGCAATTAACCACTAGGAAGAATGTATGCAGTGTGTTAATTATTGAAACTGTCCTACCAATTCGGTTTGAAACTGTCTCATTGCTATTTATTTCTCAATAAAATTATGGAAAAAAATTTAAAAAGGGGTCTAGATTTTGAATTTTCCCTCCTCATTGCCTCCTGAGTTTGCCTTTGGTGAACTGGAAAACTTTGGGGAACTGAATATCTGGGGTTGCATCTTGTGTAAGTGTCTTCTCATTTTCTTTTCTTTTTTTGTTTAATTTCTGGGGTGATGCTTATAAATTGCCTAAGGTGAGTTGCTTTATTGCTAGTATTTAGAACTCTTCAGAAATGACTACTTCTATGAGTTATCTCCCAGGTGTAACTGTTTTTTGAGTTTTGAGTATGTTGCAAGATGCTACATCTTCAATTTGTTTAGGATGAGAAGTTATGGTCTATTCAGCCCAGCCCATAGATTTTTACACTGTTCCACAGAAATTTCTATGATTTCTAGTTAATCTCAGTCTTAGAATACAAGGAAGAAAAACTGTTTAGAACGCTTGTGTCACTTTTGGTTAAAGTGGTACCATTAGCAATCACAATGGCTGCAATCACAGCCTAGAAAACTACAAATTGAAGTAACTATTAATTTGCCACCTTTAACCAAATGAACTCGATTTATAGTTATATAACAAAATCTAGAACAGACCAGAAGATTATATGTGTTATAAGAGTCTTTAATATGTAAACTTTTGTTCAAGGGTTAAAATTTAGAAGTAGTTATGAAAAATAGTGAGCTAGAAGAAGAGAAAGAGATAAGAAGTAAGGCTGGAAGACAAAGAGGTACCACAGTAACTTTTAGAAACTGGTACTGAAGACTGGAGGATAAAACCAAGAAGAGATGAAAAGAACTGAGTAAAAAAAATAAACTAGAAATCATATTCACACTTATACAAAACCAAGATCAAACAATGAAGAAGAAAAAACAAAAACAAAGCAACCAACACTACAAAAAACAAATAGAAAGAGAAAGAAAGAGAGAGAGACAGAGAGACAGAGAGACAGAGACAGAGACAGAGACAGAGAGATCCACTTACATGTTTGTTTCTGCTGTCACTGGTAAACAAAGTGTGGAGACAGAGTCCTGACCTTGGCTGAACTACTCCATCAAGGAAGCAGTGGCTTTTAATGGGTAGTGGATAATCTCAGTGAGCCTGCACCTTCTGGTCAAGACCACATTCATTCAGCCTGTGGCCATTAGTGCACTTTCTGTGGGTTTGAGCCCAGCTGGCAACCACTAGTTGGAGTCAGTAGTCACTCCGAGTTCTTAGCCAATCACTTTCATGAGGGACAACTGAACCCTCAGCACTTAATGCCAGCAAGTGCAGTCCTTCACATCCACTGCTCCTCTTGATTGCTGCATCTCCCTGTGGAGGCTTCTAGGGTCATGCGTGGTCACTGTGTGTCCATGGGTTCGAACTTCTCCTCTCGCCTAGTCAGTCCTGTCTCAGAGAGAGGGTACCACCACCTACATCCTTCTTCACCGAAATTTCTCCCTTCACTCTCTCCCTGGGTTTCAACTCCTGCCACAGATCCTTCCTGCGAGTTCCTGGACCCACATTCCTCCTTCTTGTCTGCCTCACATTGTTATATTCCAGTGTCTGGATGACAACACTCAGACTCTTTGTCTGATGCTTACCACTCTGCTGTCTTATGCCTCCCTCCTACATCCTTAATTGAATCATATCTGTAAAGTTCTCTTTTCCAGGTAATTAATATATTCCTAATTTCTAGTATTCCAGAAAAGGATATGTTAGGACATGTTTGGGTGAGTCAGGGGCATTATTTAACCTATCATATTGTTCAGCATAAAATTCAAGGTTAATTTCTCTTGAGTTAATTTATTTAGACTTCTTGTGTAATGCACTTGTGTACTTTAAATCTTAAAGGGAACAATAAATTCTGCATAAGTATTCCTTTTCTTTTTCTTTCAATACTTGGGTTTCATACTAATCACCTGAAAGTTATATTTGTGGCAGATATGAAAATATACTTGGACAGCTGAGAAATAGAGAAATATGTGATTTCCGTTGCCTACTCAATCTCCTCTTGTTAAACTCTGAAAACTTGACATTTGAAAGACAAAGACTATGTAACATTTCTACTTTGTAAAACATCCCTCCAGTTTGAAGACAAAATTTTACAGGGTTCCAAATGTCCCATAATCAAGCTTGAAAATGGGTAGTCAAACACAAAAAAGGGGGTTCTTTGGAAAGGACAGTGACAGGGATTTTTTAATTCTTTACACGCTCTTTGAGAAAATATTTAAATGGAAAAAAAAATGTTTGGCCTTTCTGAGTTAAAACAGTTCCAATCTCTTCAACAGATCACTGCACAAGAATGAGCAACTGCTTATTGAAATTCTGCCTCCTGGAAGCACCTCCAGTGCCCTCTTGTTCAGGGAAAGTCTGTAGTATTCATCAGCTACGACTTCACAAAGTGCAGGGACAAGCACCAAGCGCAGTGTTGCGGACAGGCGATCCCCGTACGAGCTCAGCATCAGTGCTTGCTCTGGGTTGTCATGGCACTCTGAGAACTCCAGTGCCACCAGCTCAGTGCTCTGGGCTTTCTGCTCCCCTACTCTTGGATTGCTGACTTGCAGTGTGCCCGCATGAACTTCTGCATGTTCTGAATTGGCTTGAAAAAGCTGGATGGGTTGACAAGTTGGTACAGGGCCATAAGCCTTTATCTAAAAACATTAGAGACCAATATACTCACAATTTGGATTCTTTGTTTTTAGGGGTGTGTGTGTGTATTTTAGGACAGAGTCTACAGGGTCTACAGGGTCTCAATGAATAGATCGGACTTGTAGTGATCCTCCTGTTTACAGCCTCCCAAAATCTGGGATTACAGGTGTGTGCCACCACACCATCTCAATTGCCATCTTAGCACTCCCCAGGGAGTGGGGCTGGCAAGGAAGGCCTGGGGATCAAATTCCTGGCCCCTGTGTCTGCCTAAGCAGGCACTTTAATCCACTGATCTATTTGGCTGGCCCTACAACTTGGGGGTTTTAAAAAGGAAAATTTGGAACACATATCATATCTTAATACCCTTTTAGGGTCTAAATTACAGATCTCTATGGCAAATA
>NW_004524582.1:14823166-14827239 GCF_000260255.1 Octodon degus
AGAGACAGAGAGACAGAGAGACAGAGAGACAGAGAGACAGAGAGAGACAGAGACAGAGGGAGAGAGAGAGAGATTTCATCAAATAGAATAATTTGAATAAGCCATAATTATGAAAAAGATTTCTCGTGCAGGTTCATATCAGCTTATGGTGCCAATTTAGTTTTAGAAAAATTTCAAACACCTAGGGAAGAGTTTCAGTGACATGGAGTCTCCTCTTTACTTTTCTGATATGCAATCCCAGCACAAAGAATGCAATTGGTTTGATGAGACTGTAAAACAGTTCCAACCTAGAGAGCAAGTTTTTGATGTCAGACAAGTTAGATCGAGCCTAGTGCTAACTAAATTTTTCATCACAGAAACTTCACACCTCACCTCCTGCCCATGTTAAGGGTTTTCCTTCCATTGTGAGAAGCTCCTCACTTCTAAGGCTGTTAGAAGCATTAAATATGCAAAATGAAGCACAATATATAAATATACTTGGCAAAGTGAGTTGTACATAGAATATGCTCAATTAACAGCAACCATTGTTATCATTAAAGTGATTTTATGATTATTATTGATCTAATTAAATTAGATTAAGTAACCATTCACTGAATCTCTATGGAAGCTCCTGGACTAGATCACAATGGTGAACAAGGTAGAATTATCTGTCAACTACCATGTCAGAAACCTGAGGGACTCTCTTATAACTGTATTGTTCATACTTAGCAGGGACATTGATGTGTGCCTGACATGCAGTATGCTTAGAGGTGTGTAAGAGTTGCATACACAAAGGAAAACCATTGCTGCAAAGCTTTACCCTGGGTATGGTGATACCAAGGAGGAGGAGGAAATAGATGCCAGATTAAGAGGGTGGAGAATTACGAGCTCACTTTAAAACTGAACAAGAAATTAATTTCTGGTCAAAATAAAAACTAAACCCATAATGTCAAGAAAGTAGGCTCTCAGTTAACAGCAATGAGTCAAAGGCTACTTTGTACAGAATCAAAGCCAATGCTTCATGTGAAGCCAGGAACTGTGTCCCATAGAGTGGTTCCCCACTTTTTGTGAAATTCACACGACAAGTTCGTGAGCCCATGGAGAACTGTCATGATGGATGTTCCTGTATAGGGCATTAAAACTTAACCCTAAAGAGCTCCTCTGCACAGGTGAGGCCCTTGGGTGTGGGACACATGGGAAAATAGGGGGAGGACAGTACCTTCCTGCCCAGGTCACACAGGTGCCCATCCTGTGTTTAAGAACACTCAGATTTTCACTGCAGATGCCTCACTCACCTCACCTACTCCCAGCTCTATGAGTAATATGAAGTATCTTCCAAATAAAAGATCATTATTGGGCTGGTGAGATGGCTCAGTGGTCTAAAGCACCTACTTAGAACAAGCTTGGCAAAGCACAGGACCGCAGTTCAATCCCCCAGCACCACATGCCAGCCAGCCCCGCCCCCTGGTGGGCTGAGCTGGCCACACACACACACACACACACACACACGCGCGCGCACACACACACACACTAAATAAATAAATAAATAAATTTAAAAAAAAACTATTAAAAAGATCATTATTTAAAAGCCATATATTGTAGTGCCAGGACTGGCAAACTTTTCCTGTAAAGGATCAGATAGTAAATATTTTAGGCTGTGTAGGCCATATGGTCTCTGCCCCAACTACTGAATTCTGCTATTATGGTAGGACAGCAACAACAGACCATGTTTAATGAATGAACATGGCTGTGTTCCAATAAAACTTTATTTTACAGAGGTAGGTGGCAGGCCAGATTTGGCCCTCAGGTCCTAGTTTTCCAAATCAGTTATATGGAAACTAGCCAGACTTTAGGTGTAGATTCCAAATCCACTATTTGCAAATATGTGGATTTGAACACACAGTGGTGGAAAACATGATCATCATACCTTAATTATTTGGTGTGAGGGGTACATAAAATGTATGTGAAAGTGCTTAATAAGCAACAGGCTGTGGATGGTCTCTTTAATTTCAAAGCATAATAAGAGTAATAGCTACCATTCACTGAGTGTTTGTGATATTCCAGGGACAGTTTTAAGCACTTTATAAAGATTATTTCATTTAATCTTTCAACAACTGTCTGAAGCATGAACTTCCATAGCATTCCTTCCTACTCATGGGGAAATTGTGCCAAGAGATACTTGCACAAGTATTAAGTGGAGTAGCTGGTACTGATTCTGCAGGAAGTAGACTCTAGGGAGGTGCAGTGCTGACTCCTATTTACTGCCATGATCCTGGTCCAGCTGAAATGCTCAGGCCCATCTCAACTTCTCCAGGGCTTTCCATAGCTCATCCCTGGCTATACAACTGAAAACAGAGCCCTGAAACTCTTTGAAATTCATTTGCAGGTTAACATTCAGATAACATCTTACATAAATAAAACCCCTATTCCAACTTCCTCCTATCTCCATATCCCCCCTCCAAGAAGATCACCATAGTCATAAAAAACTAAAATAATTTTAAGAAAGATAATGCAAACCCATTTCAAAAATTTTGTCCTATCATCACTCTGAAAACTTGCAATTTCAAAGCTAGACGACAGAATAGCACACTGGATTAATTATGCCAGACTGCAGCAATAACCTTGAATTAAAGCTGCAACCTTCTATTTTTAAGAAACACTTGCCTTTCTGGTTGATGAAACCTGTCGTCCCATCAGGTAACAGACGTGACCAGGAAACAGAGAAGCGGTAATGAGTCAGTCCAAGCTGTTTGATACATTTCAAATCTTCCTCCCACAGAGTGTAGCTGCCACAAGCTACATCGCCAGTCTGGTTCTTGAAAACTCTCTCTCCTCCCTGATGGGTGAATGTGTCCCAGACACAAGGGCCTCTTCCATCTGTATCCCAGCCTCCTGAGAAAAGGAGAAAATGAAATGGTTACGCTCTTGACATCAAGAGGCATATGTGGAATGTAAATATTTGTCACAAAAAGAACATACCTCATTAACTCAGTGTACCGTATTTATAACTTTAAGATATGCCCTTAAAATAACACGCATGAGTGGATTATGTGTTTAGCTGTCCTTGATCTCTGAAGCTCACTCGTGGCAAATGAAAAATTATTGCATAGCACCGCTGCATAGCAGGCCATCATGGTTCATTATCTGAAGATCTTTTCAGACAGTAAACAGAGGCAGGCCCAGATTATGAATGTCTAAGTGAAAAGCACCACCTGCTTGGGAATATCCCCAGCGGCCATGACTGATACACCTTGTCCTCACCTACCATGTAGACCTCTGATCTTATCTCTGGCCCCTTGCACTTGAACCCTATTCTCCTGTTTGCTCCTAGTAGAGCCCGTGTTGGTCCAGCCTACTATTTGTAGTAGTTTTTACCTGTGATTGATAGAAATATTCAAAATATATTCATTCAGACTTTCAGGAACTCAACAAATATTTGTGTCAAGTGCTCTGCCTAGTACAAGAATCTGAAAACTATACCAGGCCTCACTTCTACTGGGAACTTAACCTAATAGCCAACCCCAAAACAGCCCAGCAAGGCCCTTTCCTTCAGAGAAACCAGGTAGGCACACTGCTTCCAGCATGAGCTAGAGTCAGGGAAGTTCACTTCCTGCTCAATGTTTCTATAAACCTATAACTGGACTAAGATAGTCTTTTCCTTTTTAAAAATAATACATATGGTATATTTATCTTGTTTTGTATTTTTAGGAATGTATAAAAATAACCCATATCTTCTAAAAATACACAAATGAAGTTAACATTTAGCAAAATGCCTAGGAAGGATGAATCCTGACTAATGATTATTTTGTGGGGAAAAGAAAGGAAATGGAAAAGGGGAGGGTCATAAGGGGACTTCCACTGCATCTGTCATGTTTTATTGCTTAAACTAGGGAGAATATACATGGAGCCTGCTTTATTATGCTATGTACAATTCCTTTTTATAATGGAACAGTTTCAAAACAGGTTAGTAGGACAGCTATAATAATTAATACATTGCATATTGTTGTCTTCATAGTAGTTATTCAGAGGACAAGACAATTCCTTTTTATAAGCCGGAAGTATTTTACCAGGTTTGCTACATAAGAACAAATTTC
>NW_004524582.1:14827339-14829218 GCF_000260255.1 Octodon degus
ATATATATATATATATATTATAGTAACAACATTTAGAAAGAAAGTGTTTATATTAATATCAATGCAGAGTGCAGGGCAAGAATATCACCAAGTATGAAGAAATTCATTTCATAATATAAAAGGGATCCATCTACCACGAGCATATAGCAATGCTAGCTAGATTTTTATTCATCTATCAATATATTCAAACTATGACTCAAAAACTAATAGAACTGAAAATAATAGACAAATCTATAAGTGCATTTAGATAAGTTAAAAAACAAAATAGACTATAGAAAAATAGACAAAATATTTGAACAGTTCTCCACAACATTTTAGTAAACTTTCTTTTAAGTGTAAGAGATCATTAAAAATCTGGAGAATGCAAATGAAAAACACAGAGATATAATTCTAAACTCTTGCATGAATTTAAAAGCTGGGAAATATTAAGCACTGGAGAGACTGTTGCTCAGGGGGAATGTGTATACATTTTTCATGGGAGAACAATATAGAAATATCTAGCAAAAATGGAGAAATACATAGTGCGCCAAAACTGGGTCATTCACATATCACCATCGACTATTTCTACAAAGGTGGCTGAGGATGTGCACAGAGGCAAAGTTTCATTTGTCTAGAAAATAAAGTAAATAAAGGGCTGGCCCAATAGCTCAGCAGATTAAAGTGCCTGCAAGAGGCACAGAGGCTGGGGGTTCAAATCTTAGGCCTGCAGTGCTGGCCCCGCCCCAGGGGGCGCTGAGATGGTGATTGAGACAGGGTGTGGAGGTGTGCGCCTGTAATCCCAGCTCTTGAGAGGCTGTAAACAGTAGGATCACTACGAGTCTGATCTAGTAGTAAGACCCTGAACACCCTGTAGTCCCTTCCATAAAAATACAAAATAAAACATAATTAAATAAATTAAATAATATAACATTCACAGAAAAAAAAAGATTATAGAGAAATAAAACTAAATGAACTACATTTAAAACAACCCACCTAAATAACCCAACATACAATATTTAGAGAGAAGAGCAAGCTGTAGAATGTATACATATTTCCACCTTTATAATGTCCAAAAACTGTAAAATGTAAATAACAATTCATTCAGCTATATATCCTCATGTGTCACAAAGCCATAAGGAAAAACAACTGATTAATAAGTGTAAAATTCAACTGAGTTGATACCTTTAGGTACAGGGAGTCTGCACTGTGGTGAGTATGTGGATAGTTTTTTACTATCACACATAAATAAATTATAAATATTATATTGTCAAGGTGCTGGGGAGATGGCTCAGTAGAATAAGCACTTCCCTGGCAAGCGCAAGGGCCTGAGTTCAATCCCCAGTTCCACAAAAGAAAAAAAATATTATGTTGTCTATTGCATGTTCAACAAACAAAATTTGTAGCCCATTTCATTCTTCATGGCAAAGGTCATTTGCTGAGCATTAACTTATCCTACATAATAATACTTAGAACATGCATGATGGCTGCTGCAACTAAGTTGGAAAGAACATTAAAGCTCATGAAGAAGGCGCAACTTTCCCAAGGCCACATAGACGTAACAGTGAATATCAAGACCCGGTATGCCAGGCCTACTTGTACGAACATCAGTGCATTAAATGCTTTGAAGCCTGTTGCTTACATTTGAGATGATACTTGCACATTTATTTATTTATTTACTTATTTATTTATTAAGTGTGTTTGGCACAGGGTCTCACTATGCGGCTCAGACACATAGTGATCCTCCTGTATTCAGCCTCCCCAGCACTGGGATTATAGGTATGCGCCACCACGCCAGGACTCACTGGCCAGCTCAGCATGCCCAGGGGCGGAGCTGGCACAGCATGTGGTACCAGAGATCGAACCCCAGTCCCTGTGTTTGCCTAAGCAGGTGCTTAGTCTG
>NW_004524582.1:14830318-14831045 GCF_000260255.1 Octodon degus
AAAACTGAGAGATAGAGTTTGAGTACGCATGTGTCTCTCTGTATATTTTTCCTTCAGAATTCAAAAGTGAAAACACTATGAAACCTTTTGGGGAGAGCAGTTTTCACGCCTCACAATAAACATACCCTTTCTGAATATCTACTGTACAGACAGCACATAGTCCTACAGCTTTTGGTGCTTTTGAAAAAAAAAAAAAATATCTTTGGCCTCGTTTACTTCGAGGCCCTTCAAGGCAGAGTCCCTGTCTCACTGACCTGGCTGCTGTCCCAATGGTAGCAAGGATGGAGTATGGAAATGAGCACACTGAGCAAAATGTTTTCTGTGTGCCATTCTTTGTGTAAAATAGAAATGCTGGTATTTACTCATTTGTTGCTTCAGAGATGTATGGAAAGTATCTTCCCATTTGTAAGCAACTGCAGATTTCCTTATGTGATAGCTAAAATATAGTTTAAGATGCAGGTAATGGCCAGGAGAAATTCCAATCTGTAGCACTTTGAACAGAAAATATTTGCTTATTTTTACAGGTAACACTCATTAAGTGCATTAGCTATAATATTCCGTGTGAAACTTTGAGGCTGTGGAGAGCAAGAATTCCTGTTCCCCAAACCTATCCACAAAGGAAAAAGGACCCTGGAGTCACAAAAGAATGCCACCACACAGAAACACATCTCTCTATTATGTCCCAGGAGGAAGGAAAGTTCCAGAGAGAATAATATTAAAAGGGGAT
>NW_004524582.1:14831145-14832614 GCF_000260255.1 Octodon degus
TGTACAGCAATTAACCACTAAGAAGAATATATGCAGTGTGTTATTTGTTGAATCTGTACTTCCGATTTGATTTGAAACTGTCTCATTGCTATCTGTTTATGAATAAAATTTTGAAAAAAAAAATGCTTCGGTCTGAACTATTCACATTTTCTTCACCAATTCCTTAGCTCTGGGCCACAAACAAAATGATCAGTCAAATACTGCCTTGCGGCAGTTGCCAATATGTGCAGTGTATATACTCCTTCTGGTGCCAATTTCAAGCAATGATTCACATCACTGAAGGCAGACTTGGCGAAGAGGAGAAGAAGTAGCAAACCATTTTCACACTTGGTGTTTCTCTAGACACAAGAAAGGTAAATAACCTCCAGGATATATAAGGGTGAAATGTAATCAGATAAGTAGTGGTTTTGACTATCTATTAACTTAGTTTTTTAAAAAAGTTATTTACATATAAGTTTACATAATTTACTCTTATTAATGGTTGTGTGTAAGAATCAGTTCACAAAATTGTCCCAAACTGTGTTACACATATTCATGAGCCAGCACAAACCGGTCTCCCCACATCCGTGTTAAGCAGCTTGCCTAGAATCCCACTTAGTATCAACGTCAAGCTTTGTGCCCAAATCTTGGATGTCCAAGCTCTTTCACTTGATCAGAGTGCTTTTAGGAATCATGGCTCAGGTGGATAAAGACAGAGCCAAAGTAAAGCCACGATAGTCAACATTTGAAGGCTAAGAGGTGCAAAATGTAATTTGGATATTTTGGAAAGCACTGAATTTGGCACAACTAAAACAAGTTGGGCCACTTTAAGAAGTAAATGTCACTTAGGAAAATGCATTTATGTGGAATAGCTCACACTCTTTGTGTATCAACTAGTTAGAAATATGTCTAAATAACTTTGTTTCTATGAAACCAAACTTTGAATAGAAAATTAACAAACTATAATTTAAATGTTTGTAAGAACATATTGTGGCCAATACTCACTAGTACTTTACCATAAATCTTGCTGAATGAGTAATATTAATAACTCATTTGTTTATTAAGAAGTTTCTCTAGTTACAATTACACCCACAATATAAAAAGATGGTTGTTGTTTTTGATGAATGAGATTACTGTCCCCGGATGGACCATATGCCCTGGGTCATATTCAAAACAACTCTAATGCTTGGATAAAATAAAACAAATTTATAAATGTACCATTAACATGGCAGAAAGTAAGCTGATCCAAGGAAAAAAGTGAAAAATAATTTAGAGGTGTGAGCCAATACTGAAGCAGGGTTTTGTTCTGGGGACATCGTGTAGGAACTCAAGTACATGGAAGCATTAATTATATGTAACACTAGCATAAAGAACAAGAGAGGAAAAATAGAGGAGTGCTGTGGAAGTAGTCCTAGACTATATGTGAAGTGAAATAATATCAATTGATGGTGACAAGAGACATATGGATACATGGATTGATTCAACATAGA
>NW_004524582.1:14832714-14833578 GCF_000260255.1 Octodon degus
GGAGTCACAAAAGAATGCCACCACACAGAAACACATCTCTCTATTATGTCCCAGGAGGAAGGAAAGTTCCAGAGAGAATAATATTAAAAGGGGATTAGGACCAGCATGATAGCTCAGCAAACTAACGCGCCTGTTAAGGCAGAGTGTAGTGGCTGGGTTTTGATCCCTGGTGTGCCGTGCTGGCCCCACTCCCAGGGCGATTGAGACTGAGCATGGTGGCGCATGTCTGTAATCCCAGTGCTTGGGAGGCTGAACACAGGAGGATCACTATGAATCTGATCTATGCAGTGAGACCCTGTAGACCCTGTAGATCCTGTAGACCCTGTAGACTCTGTTCTAAATACAGAAAAAAGTGGGGGAGTCAAAAGTACAATAACTGGTAAGGTATCTCGTCTGCCTGAATGTGCTGAGGAGGAATTTACTCATCTGGCAACGTGTTGCAATGAGTGAGTGCAAAAAGATCATAGAAAGCAAGCCAACACACCAGCAAACCAAATGAGTAACTCTCAGGCAAAACAAAAACTATTTTTTAAAAAAAAGAAATGTAATCACAGAACCTTAATGGTTTATTGCTGGCTTGGTATGTGCATGGTATGTACATTAAAATTATATAAAACTAACAATTTAAAACAAAATGTATGTAATAACCAAATTAGAAGAACAGAAGCTAAAAATGGCTTTAGATTATGTAATAAGCAAATAAAACACTCATCTTGCATAATGAGCTAACTTGCTATATTTTCCAGATACAAAATCTAATAGTAACTAAATTCTTGTCATTTAGGAATATAGAAGTAAATACTAGAGAAAAATAATGAGCTCAAAACTGTTGCCTGTGAGGAGCATAAATAAGGTATGGAGCCA
>NW_004524582.1:14836853-14846044 GCF_000260255.1 Octodon degus
TGCACTTTCCAGGGAAGCACTCATTCCATTGAGCCATCTCACTGGTCCCTTGAAGTATATACTTATTAAATTCAGGGACTATGTTATGGTCTATACCTAGTTGTCTTCCCAAAGCCTCATGCAGTCATGGGGCAGACTTCTAGAGTGTGTGTTTAACTCATGATCCTCTGGGATTATGGGTCTGCGTGCTGCTGGGATTATGGGTGCAAATGCTGCTGTGGTGATGGGCATGAGTATTGCACCCAGCCAGGAGCAGATAGCCTGAATGCTAGATAAGAGAGGCAGTCTTGATCTCTGCAGCCATTGTTGCCACTACTCTTCCCATTTGCTCTTGCTGTTTTCCACCACTATGAACAGCTGCCCTCGGCTATGTGCCACTCTGCTTTGGGGCCTGCCAAGTATGGACTGAAACCTCCATTAACTGTGAGCTAAATAAATCTTTCGTTCTCTCATTTGGGTGGCAGGTATTTGTCCCAGCAACAAAAGAAGACTAACTGAGACAATCTAAATAACCTGTAGCCTAACAAACTCAAAAAAGTATGTCAGATGGCTTAAGGACTTCATTCTTTTTCTTTTCCTTTCTTCCCTTCACTATTTGATATTCTTCACTTTCACAGTACCTAAATGGGACTCTGAAATGAGATTTTTTAAAAAATTAATAAAGAAAACAACTCTTGGGTGAATGATATCAGCATTAACTGAACTGAACAGGAAATGCTGTGTCTGGGGACACTGAGGTAAATAATATGACACACATGAAACAAGCGTCAGATGGAGCTTCAACCACAGCACCAACACAAGGCGGTGTGTGCTCTGAGAGCCACACCCAGCGCACAACACTGCAATGCATTATTACCACAAACCACCAACAGCAAATCCTGACTTTGTTACCCACATCAAAAATAAAAATGTCTCAAGAGTGAAAAGATGCTTGAGGATTTTTAGGAGGCATCTTCCTCAAAGACAGCTGTCGATTTCATTTGGGTCTCATGACTCAAAGAAGCTGGGAGAGTAGATCACCCACCTTTCACTCAGGCTAGAAGGAGACATTCGTTTCTGGATAGTGTCTGTCTTAAATTCCTATCATGGAAGCCAAAGAGAGAGCTCAGTGGACTAAGCACCTGCTTAGACAGGGTCTGGTTTGATCCCCAACAACACGTGCTGCCTGGCCCTGCCCCTGGGCACACTGAGCTGGCCAGACTCAGTGTGGTGACATATGCCTGTAATCCCAGCACTGAGAAGGCTGAAAGCAGGAGGATCACTAGGAGTCCAAGCTGCATAGTGAGACCTGTACCAAATACATTTTTTTAAAAAAATTCCTATGATGAAGTCTCAGTGCACCCTTCCAATATCTTGGAATATGGCTGTATTTGGAGGTAGCACTTTTAAGGAAATAATTCGCTAAGATAGGGCTATGAGAATAGGGCCCTAATTGCATAAGACAGGTATCCTTCCAAAAGGAGAGACAACTTGGGAGGTACACACAGGAAAGGCCATGTGAGGGCAGTGAGAAAGTGACCATCTGGAAGCCCGAGAAAGAAGTCTCAGGAGAATGCAAACCTGCCAACACCCTGATCTTGTACTTCCAGCCTGCAGAACAGTGAGAAAACAAATGTCTGTTGCTGAAGCCTCCCCACTTGCAGACTCTCACTGTGGCAGCCCTTGTAGACTAATCCAACTTTCAAATAAATGACTCAGAGGCCAGAGCGTGTTTTCCTTTCAGCTAAAGGGATAGAATGCATTGGAGTTCTGACCTCTAATTAGTGCATATGGCTCCCTCTCAGGAAAAGAGGAAAGAAACAAAGAGAAAAAAATGAAGAAGCAAAGAAGTGTAGTGCGTCAGCCCAGAAACTGAGTAAGAGGTCTTTGCTTGTGCTTCTGATGGACCAGAAGTGAGTGCGAGTGTGAAGCGTCACGTTGCTTGCTTAGCATCTGTCCAAAATTGTCTAAGAGGAGCATAGGCTTCCTAGGAGTTTCCTAGGACTGATATAACAAGTTCCTGTGAACTTGGTCACTTCAAACAACAGAAATGCGCTTGTTTCCTCACAGCTCAAGACCCCAGAAGCGCCAAATCAAAGTGTTGGTGAATTGGTTCCTTCCAGATTCACAAGTGAGAATTTATTCCATGCCTTTCTCCTGACTTCTGTTGGCAGCCTGAAATTCTTAGCACTTGGTGAATCACAGGAGCATCACCGCCATCTCTGCCTCTGTTGTCACCCACCATGAGCTTCGCATTTGGAGGGGAACTGAGTATAAGAGGCGAGTCACTTGGACGCAACTTACTGGCATGTTATCGCCCTTGCTCCTCCTTCGCTCTCCACTTCTTAGCCACCATGCAGGGAACTTCTCTCCTCTGCCTGTCCTTCTCATACATTATTTCTACCATGGAGCCAGCGGGCCAAACTGAAACTGGGAACCAAAATAAACCTCTCCATCTTTAAATCTCACTATTAAGTATTTTGCTTTAGCAAAAAGAAAGGAACTGAGACTTGGGCAGCTCTGTATCTCTTCCTTTGTAAGGGAACTCATATTGTACTTTGGGCTCCAGCCTAAATCCAGAATGTTTCACCTCAAGATCACCATTCTGCTAACACCTCCAGTGACCCTGTCTCCAAATAAGGCCACATTCACAGGTGCTGGGCATTAAGACTGAGATACACAAACTTGGAAGATGCTGTTGGACTTGCAAATGGATGCTGGGGCAAAGGGCTAGATTCGCAGAGGACAGAGGCACTGACAAGCTGGAGACCACAGTATGACCTGCATCCAAGGGTATTCCATAATGATGGGCCTCCAAAATGCCCGTGAGGGGAAGAATAAGGTCTGGGAAGGTAGCTCAGGAGCATAAGCGTCTACTTAGCAAGCACAACATCCTGAGTTCAATCCCTGGTACTGTTAAGAAAACAGAGGAGAAGAGAAAAGAAGAGGAGAGGAGAGGAGAGACTTCCTTTTTGTTTGTTTGTTTTTTGTTTCCTTGCCTTTAGTCAGGTGAGAAACCATAACAGACAACCCAAAACAGAAGAGGAGCAGGGAAAGAAGGAGCTTGCCTTGGCCCCTCTTCCTGGAGCTAGGAAAGGCTTAGTTCTATATCCAACTTGGAGTTTAGCTATTATATAGTTTGGTGTTTCTAATACCACACTGAAGTGGTTCTGCAACTTAAAGTGGTCATGTGCATTGGCCAGGGTCCCAGCAGGAGACAGCTGGCGCTTGTTGCATAGTTGAGGAGAGTTTAATAAAAACAAGATAGCTGCAGTGGTGTGAGCACTATTTGCGGACGGCAACAGGCACAATGCAGCTTCTCAGGGCTGGCACCAGTGGGAAATCATCAGTACCCAAGAAGAGGTCAGGGCCAGAACAGTTGTCAAAGCCCACAGAGAAGAACAGTTTGCCAAGTTGGCCTCGCAAGAGTAGGCCTTTTGGAGAGGGACACTGCCAATCCCCTGCCATCTTGCGGAAGGAAAACAGCAGAAGAAAGACTTGAGCTTCTCTCTCCTCCCACTCTGCTTGCCCTGTCTTTTGTTAGTGCTTCCAACTGCTGATGTCCAGTAGAAGCTAGAGAACAACCCAGCCACCGATTGGCCTCACATGCCCAGGTAGAGAGTGGATCTGGATATGCAGAGAGAAAATATCCAGGACACAACAGGACTTAAATCAACCAGGGAAATAGAGCCTGCTTCTGTTTTGTAGCAAAGAAGGGAAAAGCCCTTCTCCCTCTACAAGTGTGAAGGGCCACTGGGAAATAAAAAGTCACTTTTATGAGCATGTCTTGAGAGTCCTACTTGTTGGCTGTACCAATATAATACACAACAGACTGTGATTATAATTTAACTACTGATTTGATAATTCAAAGGAAGCAATTCTTAAAGGAATACGTAGAAAGAAGAACTATTTCAATCCTAGTTCTGGGATCTGACCTTCGTTCCTCCAGTATTGTACTTGTGGTGGTGTTTGTTTCCTGATGATCATAGCATGTTTAGCTACAAAGACTTCTGAGACCCCCTCTTCATTTACATCAGTCCTGTTTAATATATTCAGCTTTTTGTCTAAGCTGCTTTTGCCTGTGCTATTCTGTAGTAATTACTCTTTCATCTTTCCATTAAGTCTCTTGCTTTCAGCCGTTTATGCACTGAATTTTACTCTCTCTAGTGCAAGCCACGTTTCTCTGTCTTTGCAAGAAAACTTTGCACTCTTCTTTCCATCCACCAGTGCAGTGTGCACTTCTGTGCTGCCCTCAGTGGCTGGCTGCCTCTACGCTCATCTGAGCCCCACTTGGAAAGATGGAATGGCATGATGGGAGAAACCGCCATGATGATCCCTGTAGATATCAAAATATCATTTATTGAGCCTTTATAATGGGCAGGCACTGTGCTACACACCTTATATTTTTTTATAACTGCTAATGGAACTTTCTCTTGAAGAAATATAGAGAATGTAAGCCTTCCTCAGGTTCAAGGATTTGAAGGCCATGGAGTTGGCAATTGCTGACTCTAACACTGTAAGCCAAGTAAGACTGAAGAAAGCCTACTTTCTCAACTTGCCTCCCCCCGTAGTCTTTCAGTACTATTTTCTATATCCTGAGTCTGTCAGTGGTATATGATCTTTGTGACCTGAAGAAAGTCACTCCAACTCCTGTGCCTCAGTTGCTTCATGTATAAAATCAGAAAGTTAATAGCACTTGGTCTTCCATTTGGCCCAGGGGGTGTATTGGATGCACGGCCGCAGTCAGTGACTTAAAACTGTTGGACCAGAAGACAGTATGTAGCCATCCTTGGTGTTAACAAATGCTTTTGGACCTACTTCTCTAGCTGTCCTTCCTTGGGGTCCACTCCCCTAAGTGCAGAGCTCAAAGTAACTAACTCCGTAAGGGACAAGCTTGTCTAGCTGGCCTTCTTCAGGACTGCCTCCTGGTATCTTTCAGGAGAGGCCGGCAGCTTAGCTGTCTTGGTACTCCAGGCCAGAGCCCAAGCACCCCAGCATGGTGTGCCCACTGTGCCTTGCTCACAAGCTTGTGGGCCTTTCTGAGGTGATCCTCACCCTGACCCCTGAGCACCTTGAGAAGGACGTACATTCTGTTTTAGAACGTGAGGCAAGTGGAAACAGATCCTGTAAAAAGCATACTGTAAAAATTGTCTCCAAGGGCAGAAAGGATTCTTCTCACTGGTTTTTTTTCTGTTTCTCTTAAAAAAAAAAAAAGATAAAATAAAGCTCTCTTATTGCATAACTATGGGACAAGAGATCAAACGCCAGTATTTAAAATGCAAGAGATGCCCTGCATTCCACCCTCTGCTGCCCAGAAGCACCTTAATTAAACCCTTTAACTCTTTCCTCCTCTGTTGCACAAAAATGACAAAGTGCTATTGATCTGTAGCTTCTTGCTAACATAACCTGAAACGTAAAATACTCTGAGAATCCTCGACTTCTATGACTTTTCCTGGCCCGATTCCAAAAGCAAATCAACTCAAAAATATTATAAGCACTAACTCAATTTTCACTATTTTCCTATCAGTCATGAATCACAGGTTTTCATTTGTACAACACAATTAAACCCAAAAATTGACTCCCTGAATCTATTCTATGAATTGGACAAGGTAGATTAATTCTTTTACCCAGTTGAACATGCACATCTTGTTTTAAATCATTCTATTTTGATGTATGTTTTCTGGGTTCCTATGTAAATTTGACATTCATTTAAAAATGGGCTAACACCAGGCTTTTTCTGACTAGTGACAATCACAAGCTTCCAAGGTCACTGAATCTTTCTTTTATCATTTCAACAAATATTGATGAAGCACTTCAATATCCAGACGCTAGGGCAGAACTCTGGGGTTTCAACTCTGGTTTCTATTTCCCAAGAGAAGTGAGAAAGGCTGGAGGATCTATACTTGAAAATCTGGGCATGAAAAGCGAAGGATCCGGTCCAGATATTTGTACCCTAAAGAATTCTGAATCCTCTAACTAATGAGGCCAGATTTCTTAACTTGTCTAAACAGGAATGTGGATTTACAACTTCCACATACAAATTCATCCCAGACATCTTAGCTTCTTTGAGCCTGTGTCTCTTCCACTAAGCAAAGGCAATAATTTTTTAAAGAGAATGATTATATTCACCTTGCAATGTTTTTGTAAGGCTGTGTGTAAACTGTCTGGCACAGTGACTGGAAAATATTAATTTTTTAAAGGCAGCTACTAGTGCTACCGTTTTTCTTCTGTTATTATCAGGATAGCAAGTTTTCTTATGTGACTTCTCATATTTTCAAATATCTCATTACAGTTGCAGTGTATTTAGGTCTGTGACATGTATCCAAATGCATTTAATGACAGCCTAGATCATAAGGCAACTCTGGTATGGTTTTTATCTTACAGAAAAATGCTATTCGGAATCAATGAATCATAGAAATTAAAAGCCAAACTTGAGGTATTATTGAGTCATAGTCCATTGCCTAAGGAGAAGAGAACCATCCATCCCGGACACTGAGGTCTGCAATTGACACTGGTAGGTCACACTAGACTGTATGTGCTGTAAGTTTTGGTGTATGTGAAATGGTTAATTAGAAGGCATAGGGGAATCTGAAATGTCACAGCAAGTCCTTCTTGGCCCATTGTCGCGTTTCATGAATTCTTGTGCTGAACCCATTTGGATTAAGCAGTGACCCAATCCAAACACACTGCTTCTGTGTCTCTTATCTTCTATATCAACTATTTATGTTCCAATACATCTGCATTGTGTGGTTCAGTAAGATCCATTAAGTCCTTGCGCAGTGTTTATGGCTAATTTTTTTATTACATCTTTGAGGCTCTGCTGGCTCATGACCAAGTGATAAAAACTACTGTGCAGAGAGTAAGTAAAACAGTTTTTTAAAAGATTGCATATGATGCACCATTTCAACCTGGGACTTCTCAGAGCAACCCTGTGGATGAAAGATAATCACTTCTTATGGGTTTTAGGTAAAGATATCATTTACCTTTATTTGCAGACGCAAAACTCTAAGAAAACATTTTTCCCATCAGTGCCTCTGGATTTAAAAATATTTATGAGATTGAAGAAGTTACTGGGAGGCAGACATTTCATTTCAGTGTCACAGGTCAGGCACATTGGCTAACACCCCAGCTAATACCGATGGACCTTCAAAATGTGAAGCAATGTTTCTATCATCTATTTATTCATTCATATATAGAGCACCCATTGTGAAGTATCTGGGACACTGAACAAGGTTTACATAAATCTGACTGTTTTCTCCTCTGGGCCATTTGGCTCAGTCTGGTAGACCATAAATATTCAATAATACTGTACAATGACATAGCATCTTTTATGCAAACATCGCTAAGCACATTATTCACCAATATTACAATCTCTCTCTCTCTCCCTCTCTTTTTAATGATCTCCTTTTTAACCTGCTGGTAAAGTCACAGAAACAAATTGACTTTCTTCAAGGTCCCACCACAAATGGTTTATTTTGACGCTCAATGTCCAGGTATCCTGATCTCAGTTACAACTAAAAGGAGAAACAAACAAACAAACACATTTTGAAGGTGCTTAAGCTGATGACCTGCACTAAATATTTCTAAATTGAATCTATTAGACAAAACGTCTTCCTTAGAGATGTTAAATGTTGTGATGCATCCAATTGAATTTTATAACTTTTGTTCTAATTTGCCCAAAGCCAGTTACCATTTTCAGAGCCCCAAGAATGACCTATTTTAATTGAATCCTGTTACGAACACTTAAACTTTTACACTCTAATCAAATCAGGTTTCTAAATAGAAATTAAAGTTGGAGTGGAGAACTAAAACTTTTCGTGGGAGGGTCCAGCTGAAGGAAGAGCTGAGCAGGGCCAGAACACTCAAGCAAAGTGAAATCCAGGCAACTATTGTAGCAAATAGGCAAGTCACATATGCCTGATGCTACCCAAGCAAAAGCAAATAGTTTATTTACTTTATCTCCTCTCCCCAGTGTTAAAGAACGCAGCATAAATGCAAAAAATTAATAGAGTACAAAAATGGCAGGCTCATTGCTAAGCAGCCACAATTCTTTCAGGGACACCCCCAAGAACACACTGCAAATCTCGTCTCAGGGTTGTCTGAGCCATGAACCTAAAATGCACTACCATGCCGTTACTGAGGCCATGCTGCTCGGTGATGATCCCAGCCAGTGCTGACTTGGGCAAGGCCACAAAAGCATGTCAGACCCGGGCAAATGTGGGAATCTTCTGATCAGTGACTGGATTCAGCACATCCATCCAAAGACCTTGTTGAAACTTCTGACATTGCCAGTCCTACGGATAACCCACTACTATTACCGACTACTGGACTATATTGGACGATTTTGCTGAATTCATGCACCTACAGTATTTAAATAACAATGAACTACCCATATCTGACAAAATTAAACAAAAGAAGGGATACAAATGAAGGACCATTTTGTATCTATATGTCCAAAATAGTTAGGATAGATATACAGCTGCATTTTCTTAGTTCAATGAGAAGAAAGATTTGTACTAATAGTGTTTGTGGACAGGATATCATGTCTGCATTTTGTGCAATGAATAACCACTAAGAAGACAACAATATGCAATGTATTAATTATTGGAACTGTCCTACTAATCAGTTTTGAAACTGTCTCATTGCTAATGTTTCTCAATAAAACTATTTTTTAAAAAAGCAAGTTAAGGGCAAGATACTTGCTAAGAGCATTAATGTGCATATTGAGCATATTAAACACTCAAAAAGTCGTGATAGTTTTCTGAAACATGTCAAGGAAAAAGAAGGAAGCCAAAGAGAAAGGTACCTAGGTTCAACTGAAGCAACAGCCTGCCCCTCCCAGAGAGGCACACTTTGTGAGGACCAATGGAAAGGAATCCGAGTTGTTAGAACCTATTCCCTATGAATTCATGGCAGAAACTGGGGTTGTTGCTCTGCCACTCAGTACCTAACTGGCAGCTTAAGTGTTCTAGGTCCTACATCAAAATAAAATCATCCCGTGTCGTAAGGGTGGTTTTCTTAGTTGAACAGCTATGTGGTGCCTTCTTACCTCAGAAATATTTGCAGCAGATTTTCACTGTACCTAGTAATTGTGTCTAGCCTTTACTCTTCAGTATTTTCTTTTTTAATTTTTTGTTTCAAATCAAATAGGTAGGACAGTTTCAATAATTAACACATTGCATACATTCTTCCTAGTGGTTAATTGCTGTACA
>NW_004524582.1:14846584-14866635 GCF_000260255.1 Octodon degus
CTGGCTGGCATGTGGTGCTGGGGGATTGAACCGCGGTCCCTGTGCTTTGCTAAGCTTGTTCTAAGTAGGTGCTTTAGACCACTGAGCCATCACACCAGCCCCAACGGTGTGCTTCTTAAACACCCTCCTGCTCTCCGCTTCTCGGGGAGCAGACTGCCGCACCACCTGAGAATGACTGCAGTAGACGTCATGCTGGTGAGGAAAACTAGCACGATGGGGATTAACATTATCCGAGTTGTTGTTAAGATTCCCAGTCCCTAATAGCTCTGTGAATTAAAGCGCCTGCAAGCAGGCGCAGGGGCCAGTGTTCAATCCCAGGCCTGCCATGCCAGCCCCGCCCCCCACAGTGCGCTGAGACTGGGAGTGGTGGCTCACGCCTGTAATCCCAGTTCTTGGGAGGCTGTAAACAGGCGGATCACTACAAGTTCGATCTAGTAGTGAGACCCTGCACATCTTGTAGACCCTTCCTTAAAATTAAAAAAAAAAAAAAAAGAATGAATGAATTCCAGTCCCTATACTGAAGCTTCCTGAATTATTGCATGCTGTCCTTCTGAACTCCAAGATGAGTGTGTACTTACCAGACAGAAGAAGTTAAATAACAGCACTAGACAATGTTGCTTATGAGCATAAGAAATCAAATGTACTTTTCTGTCTTTCATATGCCTAGAATAGAGGAGCACTAGCAGTAGCTGCAGCTACCTTATGTTATCTCTCTACTAATGGCTTACAGTATAAGCTTTAATCCTCTTCTGTGATAGTTTCATATAATTCTATCTAAGTCAAATAATAAATGTAATAAGTTAAGCCCTTTTATACAAAGTTGAATTTTTATTTGAACATTTCCCTAATTCAGTTATCCATTTGTTGTTATATAGACCTAACTTAATCATTCAAATACTATTCAACAACCTATTTTAATAAAGTATTTTCTAGATTTAAATCACATGTATCAAGAGCCAATACACAACATCAGTGTAGTTGGATGAAATTTTGCTAGGCCATTTAAGCAAGCAAAGGTCAAGCAAATGAACCAAGGCCAAGGAACGTAAACAATTTGGGCATTAAAACAACTGAAATTATAGTACCCAGGCTCCAGTTTTAGAATTTATTGACACTACTAAATAGACCACTTAGTAACAAGCCAATGGACTTTTCCAAAATGAAACAATTGGCACAATAAAATGCACTTAAAAAGATTTATATCCTATAAGCATCTTTCTAAGAAAGAACATTGACATGGAACTTACAGCAGCTCACTAACTCAAGAACAGAACTTTCTGATATTAGCAACACTATTTAGAATAACTTGAGATTCCTTCCCCTCAGGAGCTAATTGACTTTCCTCAAAGGACCCCAGAAATCTCTGGACCAGTCTTCAGTGATGGCAAATTGCTACCAGTGTCTCAAAACAACTCCCTGAATGTACAATTCTAAGGTTTTGGGTTTTTTGTTGGTTTTTTGTTTGTTTGTTTGTTTGTTTGTTTGTTTTTGTTTTCTTTTGCATTATGTACTGATGATGGTAGCTCGATCATTTCTACTATATGCCAATAGGCAGAGTAAGGGGTGTTCCAACAGCAACCCTTAAGAGAGTCTTGGATAAATATAAGTGGCGATAAGAAGACTGTAGTTGCTTTGCTATGACTTTAGCACACATTACCAAGACATCCTCTTTCAAGCAAATTGTGTTCCTACGGCACCCCTGGACATAGAAAAGAAAACTACATCCAGTCCCACCAACAAACTTCCATGACTACAAGCATTTGAGTGGGGATAAGTAGTAATTTTGCTGCAACATATTATAGTTGTCTCAGTCTTGTAGATATTGGGAATATCTATAAAATTAGATAGATAGATAGATAGATAGATAGATAGATAGATAGATAGATAGATAGATCTACTTCCTTTTCCAATCTAGAACAAACTTTAGCTCTGACTTTCAAAGAGGCAAGAAACTGAATCCCTAAATGTTAGCTTCTCAAAATCTACCACCTCTCCTAGTGCTTTCCTGGACATTACAACTGGGAATGTGACATCTTCCCTGAACTGCATCATTCACAATGACTATGAGCTCCCTGGTATTTTTTGTTGCTTGTTTGTGAAGCTTATTATACCAACACATTCTGGCCCTGTCACTAATGAGTTGGATGACATCATTCATATCAACCAAACACTCCAGCCTCTACAAAATGATGAATATACACTGGTGTTTTCCAGAACCACTTTCCCCGGAAAAAAATCAGAGGTTTCCACGTGAGGAAGGAGAAATGGAGGAAGGAACTGAGTGCACATCTTTGTGCATTCTCTGACCTCCCCTCCAGCCTGAGCACCTCCATCTCTATTTGCTATTTATAAGCATCTCCAGTTAGATTTTCTTGGAAGTCTGGTCATGCTGCACTAAAACACACCTAAAAATCTCTGAAGTAGAAGGCTTCTAAAACTCTTTCTACTCATTCTAAGATTCTGTTAGGTTGTCAGTTTATATAGGCTTTTGAGTTTGTCTAAACCACAAAAGAGTCTAGACTTTGAAGGCTTGCTCCTCTTGGCACCTATTGCTTTCTTTTATAACACTGTTCTGTGCATTCTATTACCATTATGATTTCAATCATCAGCTACACACCAGTGACTGTTAGCAAATCCAACCTGAAGTGGAGATAGATATTTGTAGTTGCTGCCCAGACATTTCCTGAAAATTACCTAAGGGAATCTCAAGCCCATATTGAATCTATTATATGTCTGCCATACACCCTCCAAACCTGCTCCTTCTTCAGTACGTTTTACCTCTATTTTTAGCAACATCAGCCAACTAGATACCAAAAATAGTCACACAAGACATCTTAGACTTATTTCCTTTATATCCTACCTTGTTTTCATAAATGTGTCCTGCTGGTTCTCTCAGTGATATCTCTTTACAATTTTTTTCCTACACATTGCATCTTCCACCAAAATCCAGGTTGTCATCATCTATCTGTCTGATAGCAATAGACTGACAACTGTTCCCAATATCTCCTTCCTTTGATTTGTCTTCCATGCTGCATTTGCAGTTCTTTACAGCATCCAGAACTTATCCCTTTACTCTCTTTGCTAAGAGAATTACACAGCTAACATATACCTAATGCACACGACTGGTCATCAACTCATTAGCCTGACACTGCATACGAGTTGCAATATGGACCTGCTGTCGCTTTTTAATTTAGACATTCACTCTAGCATCCACAAACACAGTGTGCCTTATCAAAACACGAGCCACTACAAAGCATTCACAGGATACTTACCAAACATTAAATTGCTAGATGCCATTCAAAAATATGACTATTAAGCAGTCTCTTATGAAGGTCCAAGTGACTAGAAGGACTTCAGGTGATTTACATGTATTCTAAACTATTTAAACCAAAAACCATTGACCTACTTACTGGAAATAACTACACCATCCTCCCCTCAGTACAACATAAGTATTAATGCTTTTGTTTCTTGGCTCCAATTATTTGCTTTCTTGTCATAAATTTTTCCTATGTCTTTCCCTGAAAGCGCAAATGAAATAGAAGTGTATCCTTTAATATTCAACTTAGGTACCTCAAAAAATCACTGCCATACCCTTTCGTCTTGCATCTCCACTGCTGTCACACATGTTCCAAATGCATTTGTTTGTTTGATTGTTAGAGATGTCGCATCACACTAGCCATGAGCATGCCCCTCTTCCATGGAGCGCTTTGAATTTATATGGTTATTTTATTCACCTCTACACCCTCAAACTCTGGTCCCCAGAGAGACAAGCATCTAATTGTGACACATAAAGAACTATAGCAGTAATTTAAATAGTCATAATTTAATTTAATTAATCACTTCTTGCCAAGGAAATCAGGTCTCCAAGTACAACATGGGATAGACCTTTTCTGGCTCTCCTTGCATAATTTTTCTCCAATCAAGAGAAAATTTATCATCTAGCTACAGCCCAACTGAATCATAGTTTACTGTGGCTGTATCTGGTCTCTATTTGAGCTATAGTGAGAGTTGGTAGGGTGACTCTGGGCACATATTTTGCTTTAGTTATATAGTATCAATGTTAGGATCCTCTCAGATCTCCATTTTTCAAACCATTTAGGCAAAAAGAAGTTCTGTTAGCCTATATTTGTCAGGTTCTGAGCACTACTGGGAGCCGAAGGCTGTACCATAGAATTTATCACTTCTATTCCTATCTTCTGTTTACCTAAGCACTGTAGACAATAAACAAAGCCCCTTCGTGATATTAAAGGCAATGAGCAAAGCCACTTTTTTATATGTGACACACTGAAAGAGCTATCATGCCTACTCTCTGTCCCAGCACAGCTGATGTGTGTCCCTAACCTGTAGTGACCATCCAATCATAAAAGTAATATAGAAAATATATGAAGTAACGGGCCATCGAGAGAAAATGTTGCTTTGTCAACGATCCCAAGTATGCATCTGTGTGATGGACTACAAGGACTCCATGGAAGATTATTGTCTTTAGAGTAAATAATACACTTCATTCCCCAGGTCTCAAAGCCTGTATTTAAATGATTATTCATAGGTGTTAGGGGAGACTTTAAGCTTTAGCTCAGCAATTCCCAACATAAAAATGGGTAATGTTTCAAAACCCTTGTTTATACGTCACATGCCCAGCGACTCACTGCTGCCTCTTATATTGTATCCTAAATCCCAGGCCAACTCTCAATCTGTTTATCTCATTCCACTCCTGAAGGATACTCAGTGATGCTGACCCTCTCTTACAACACTGTGCCTTTGGGGAAATGTCCCCTTTGTTCCTAGGCAAGTGGCCTGCATAGACACTTCTACTGGATTTGCAAGTTACGGGAAAGATGAGACAGCAACGACGAGCAGCAAATGTGGTCAGGTGGTGCTAAGAATCATAATCTTTATATTCCTAAGCATGCACTCAACAAATACCCTTCTCTAAATTGTTATTGCTCATTAGGATCAAAGAAAAATAGCCTGTACTATCTAGAGAGAGATTTTTCAGAATTTGAAATGACTCTCACCCTCTCCTCCCTCACCTAGACGAAGCATAATCATGGTTATAAAAAGGTTTGACATTGAATCTCAGACTGTCTGACCTCTTCTCTATATTTTCAATTTTACCCCTAATTCCTTTAAGTGTTCATTGTAATTAGCATTCTTAAAATGAGTTTTAAATGGGTGCATTGTAGGAAATAATTCCCTGTTTTGAAGCACTTTAAGACCAAATATATTTACTGTTTTGAGTACATGTATTTCGAGTAAATATATAAACTAAATCTTTTCAAATTAGAAAATACCTTTTAAATATTTAAATGTAAAGGATTTTTTGAATTTCATTTATTTCACCAATTGGTTCTGCTTAACATTCTAAAGCCCGGTCCACTCTCAATTTTCCATGCTAAGGAAGGGGGATCAGTGGCCTGGATAATCTAAAACAGCAGACAATTTTAAAAGCCCTTGTATTTGGCCTGGGCACACTTTACAATCAAATTCTGATTATCCACACTAATAAAAGCCAGAGCAGGCACCTTGAAAAAGATCCAAAACCAAGACAGATCTGCTCTTCTTATACAGGGCACCCCAGGAAAGAGAGCCACAAAGCACAGTGAGAGGAAAACAGGGTCCCAGACACTGTCAGTGTTGGCCACCAGCTATCCAATACACATGCATACATGCATACACATATGTACATGCACGCATACGCACATAGATAGATTGTCCACATCAACACAGTTAATAGTCATCCTTAGATTCACAGAGTTATATTCAAATACCCCAAGGAAAAACAAATCATAGTAATCATGTTATTTGAAATAGTTTAAGGACAGCTTTGTCAAATGAAGTAAAATTGCTTTTAGGGGTGCTTTTGTCCCATCAGACACCCAGCCTCTGCCACATAGTACCAAGCTCACAGTAACATACTCAGAAGACAGCATAAGAGAAAAAGGTGAAAACGGCTGTGTGCTGCAGTAGAGACAGCACTGCCCTGGTGTAAGGAAGCCTGAGACTTTGTCCCCGGTTGATATCTGTCCATGCCAACAGTTGTATGTGCATTCAGGCAAAAAGAGCAGCAGGTGCAAAGGTACAGAGGCATGAAGGTCAGGGTGTTATTCTAAGAATTACTTGTGCTTTATCTTGGTTAAAGAACAAAAGATTCGTGGAACAGCAACACAGGAAATTCCATAAATCATTGGAGATGAAATTACAAAGACTTTTCTGCCATCTAAGAAGCTCAAAAGTCACCCTACAGAAGATTAGATGACATCAAATTTTCTTACTAATGATTAAAATACATTGAATACTTACAGTTTACCCAATACTTTCCTAAGCATTTGATTGGAAATGCATTTGATATTTATAACAATTCAAAGATAGACACTCTTACTGCTCTCACTTCATCAGTAAGAAAACTGAGGCCCACACATGTCCATTGTCTCCCAAGTTTGCACAACTCTAAGTGGTGGAGTCAGGGTTCAAACTTTAGAGCTCATTCTCTCTTTTCAACAAATAATAAGGCTGTCAGGATTTGAAATGCAAGAAGCAGTGTGTAAGAGAGATTGGAAGAAGTGGAAAGGAAGGAAGGAGAAAGCATGGTGGTAAATTCCAGAACTAAAGAAGAGGTGAAGTAATTTAAAAAGAAGTGCCATTGAGAGAATTGGGATGTAGCACAAAAATATCTCTGTATTGGCCTAATAATTTTTAAAGAATCACTTCACCTGCCCACCAATGAACATAGCTGAAAAGCAACTTCTACTGGATGAACAGGTTTAGGAAATAGTAATAGAACTAGGACTCTTTTTTCCCAATAAAATGTTGGCATATATTCATTGAAATAACAAACACCCTGTCTTAACTGACTGATCTAGTGTTAACAAGGAACATTCATGAACAGCTATTTGGGTCGATACACAGAGCCCACACTTCAAATAAATTATTGAGATACAACTATTTGTTTCCTGTTTCTCAAGGTTAAATACAAAGGAGTCATACGTTGACTCAATTAATCTTTCTCTGTAACATCCATGTGCAACTACTAAAAGACAAAGGAGGAATAGCATAGGAAGAGATGAAAAAAATTAGAGCCATGTTACAGCTTACCAAGATATTTGTAAATGTCTTAAGAAAATCAGAGTCACTTTGTAAATAGTCTTACAGCAGGAAAGAGACTGCACTCATGTGAATCTGTGAGTGAAGAGATAAAGACTGGAACTGTTTACTGAAAATTCTTAAAGACCTCCCTGCCTGGTGGTTTTCTATTTTATTTTTGCTGATTATCTATTTTAAATGCTCACAATTAGCTTATAGTACTTTACACACACACACACACACACACACACACACACACACACATCATTCCTAAGCATATAAAAAGTATCCATTTTCCTAGGAACCTGACCAATACCAAAGAATACAACAGCAGGCAAGCAGATCCTTGTCAATAAATCAGCCAAGTATGCCAATAGCAGCGGCAACAGATCTTTTCAATTCTGCCTATGAAGCCAACTAAGGTACAGAAAAACTAAAAGACTTAAAGAATCTGTCCATTCTGAAATAAGGGAAAGTAGGAAATTTTGAAAAAGGTGAATGGCTTAGAGCTGCTGAGCCCAAAAGTACATGTGTGCACAAACAGCCTGTCTTGGTCATAATCACCATGTCTACTGTGGCTTTTCTCAGTGTCTGAGTATGTGGCTTGACTGCCTATCATTCCATCGTATCTCATGCTGTCATTCCAATTAAATGCCGCAGAGTAGGTGGCATTATAAATAAGAGAAATTTATACCAATTAAAATGGAACTAAGAAAACCAACTCGATAGTCCATGGACAAAACTTCTCCCACAAAACCATTTCCCAGAGTCAGAAAATGACTGGGTGCTTCCTTCTAAGAAGAAGTCCAACTCATGAGCCTGTCATCTTCATGACTTAATCATCCCCAAAGGCCAAACTTTCTAATGTCATCACATTGGAAATCAGGGCTTCCAAACATGAATTTGAGAGAAAAACACAAGTATTCAGTCTATAATATGCATTCTCTTTCTAAAAAGCCTAAGACTAGAATTTCCAGAATTCGAATGCATTTGCAATGACAAGGAAAATAACAATGCTAAAAAGAAGAGAATATGTATCTGAAAAAGGAAAGAGAAAAATTCATTCATTAACTATGAATAATGCCTCATGAGGCACTGCCATATATTAATGCATGTTAATAAAGACCTATACATAAATTAATATTATATTAAAGCTTTATTTATGTTAATAAAGACTTCTAGTTCAAGGTGGGGAATGAAGCATACATATTTAATTCTCCTCCTTACAACTCCAATGAAATGACAGTAATTAAAGAAAGCAATCCACAACTGAACTGAAATCAAAAAAGGCTCCCATGGAATTGCTGTACTCAAATAATTCTGGAAAATAGAAAGGAAAAAGTAGCAGTCTGCCTGAGAAATCAAGGCAAAGCATTCCCAGGTAACCTCACACATGGAAGACCACCAGTAAGGATTGGGAAGGTTCTCCTAAAGAGTGCTGGATGGACCTGTGTGGAAGAGAATAACCTTCACTCTGCATGGCCCATCGTGTAGATCTTATGTTCTGCTCCTGGCCCGGCTGGTCTCTTTCCCCCATGAACAGAGCAGTTTGTGGTGCTTCACCCTCATGCTGGAGTCCTCAGAAATGCCCCATGAAAGTGAGAGAGGAGGTGCCCAGAGGAACTGCTGTCATAGGTACTGGTGAATCTGAGACATGTAGAATAAATCCCAGAGCTGAGCTGGAAGGCCAGTGGAGATAGGAAATTCAAAATTCAAATGTGAACGCCCTCCTCTTTCTTGAAGTCCTTGTTATTGGGCAGGTACTTGAGGTTTAAGTCTTGGCCACCTCCCCTCCTATGTAGTACTTTATAAAAGCATTAACACCCCCCACCCCTGCATACTCACCCAGAACTCATTCCATGGAAGCACCCTGTTCTGCCAATAGCACTAACTTCAGAGGGAGCCTAAATCAGTCTCTTATATTAACCAACATAGGCTTTCCTTCATAAACATGAGCCAGCACCTAAGACCATCAGTCAATGGACAAAAACAAGTAAAAGATAAAAATAAAATAAATATGTAATAGCTCAAAAATAGCACAAATGATGCCAGAAAGAATTTAATATTTTAGCCCAAAGATGCAGTGATTAGTTACCATTTAATTTTTAATTTTTATAAATTGGCAAGCTATAATAGTGTATTTATGCACTATAAAGAGATGATATGACTTGTGAATATAATGTGAGGAGGCTAGTTAACACAGCTACTACTGAAAGCACTCAACGTTCTTGTGGGGTGAACATTTAAAAGGCCCCTCTCTTTGCAGTTCTGAAATGCACAGTACTAAAGTTATATTCATCTGCAGCATGCCAAAAAGAAAAAAGAAAGCTGCGTTCCTCCTGTCTGCCTGAACTTCGCACCCTTGGCCTACGATGTCTTCATTTCCTCATCCTCTACCTCGTAAACTGCCTCCCTGATTCCCCTCCTTTTATCAGAACAGTTGTTTCAGATTCCACACATAAGAGAGAACACATAGAATTTGCTCTTCTGTGCCTGGCATATTTAGTTTGGTAAATAGCCCTCCAATTCTATCAGTGTTGACAGATTTTTTTAAGGATGAGTAATATCTCATTGTATATATGCAGCACATTTTCTTGTGCATTGCTCTGTGGATGGACACAGGTTGGTTCCTTCATTTGGCTAAAAGAACAATCCTGCAATGAGCCTAGGTGTGCAGGCATCTTGTAATGAACTGATTTCACATTATACCCAGAAATAAGATTGTTAAATTGAGAACTTAAGTTTTAAAATTAGCATTATTAAATGAATTGAGGCATGACAATATCTAGACAATAAAGCCTGAATTCTTTAAAATGAAGAAAAGAATTTGTTCCTAAAGACTAGAACTATCTTTGGCATCAAGTGTTTAACAGAGTGATTAAACAATAAAATGGACATAACTCAGGTCCAAACACAGCTAAAGGATAGTAAATTACAAGGAAAAGTTGAGAAAATCAACACCAATAAGAAGCACTAAAAGAGGTGCCCAAGATTCAACCAATGCAATTTTTGAAAACAAGAAGAGATTAGCATTAGGAAATTTGTAGTGAAAAGTCTGAAGCTTCGAGAAGTGATTCAGTTTTTCAGTAGTGCATAAATTGGGTCTGATACATTACAGATGTGTCTTTTCCTACAATCAAGATGTGTAAATGTGGCCTTGATGGTTGGTTGTTCCTGGTTTGCCTCCACTGTGATTGGTCAGTGCCTGTGTCAATCTAGCATACACCTGTGACTGACCATTGCTGTCTGCATGCTGTGTATCAGCTGCTAAGCGCCTGACTGCCACTCCTGCCTAAGCAATACTTTTCCATGATTAATTTCATGGCACCATGGTACAGTCAAAACAAGAAGCAGTTTGTGATCTCAGTGGATCTCAAATTTGAAACTAGAAGAATGAAATAAGGATTATTTCTGGTCTTAGCAACTTGTAAGCTATGACGAATTTCTTGAGTAAATGTTGGCTTCTTGCTTTTTTTCTTTGCACCCAAGAAATAAGTAAATGCTTTAGATTTGCATCTTTCAATTTTCTTTCTCGTTTTCTGTTTTCTTTTCTTTTCTCTTGTCTTTCCATACAAAAAAACAAATCTATCCAGCTGCCATCATTCCAGAAGAATAGCAAGGGCAGCCAACGAGTCAAGTCCCGAACAGAATGTTTTCATCCAAAAATTTAGTAGAAAATGGGTTACAAGACAGAGAGCTGAAATTGGTTGAATGAAAGCAATCGAGAAGCAGTCCAGAGAATGTGGGACTTGGCACTGACATCCACGGCAGGTAGATAAAATGTATTTCTTAGATGGGCTTGTGTGGACTAGTTAAATTTGTTTTCTAAAGTAGCAGTCTGTGTAGAATCACTGTAAACTTGGCTTAAACCCAGTTCATACAATGATCTTGTTCCTTCTCCCTCATTATAGTGAATAAAAATATCTTCAAGTGTCTTAACTGTGGACTCTTCCTTTGACACACCGGAGCAGAGATGATCAAAAGTGACCCCCAAATCTACCAACAGAAAATCCAAGTCAGATACATCCAAGAAAGCAGCATCCTGGCATCCAGTGCAGCACAGAGGGTTCATAATGATGTTCATTATACTAAGGCCTTTGCCTCCTTGTGCATCATAAACTGGAGATCCCACTCGGAAGCGTGAATGGAGTAACTTAGGCACTGGTTAATATTTGTGGGATTTTGCAGAGTGTGTTCACCCCTTAAGAGCTTTCTCTGAAATATTGGGAGTTATAAGCTCATAAGAACTATAGAACTGGGTCTTAAATGTCATTTTCATAGCTCCTCTGTGGCTCACTGAGAAAGCAAACAAAATACTGCCAAGTTACCTGCTGTTTCCACACCCCGCATACCTTCTGGCCAAGCATACTGGGCAGAGCCAGCTTCACACAGGGTTAAAAGTCATGGGAATTCCGTGCTTAAAAATTTTGCAAGACTCTGGTTCTGTATGCACAGCGATAACCTGCATTTTCTTCTCGGCCTCGTAGTCTAACAAACACATTTTACAGGTTTTACAATGTTCTTTACAACTCACCTAAAACTCGTAATTTTCCTCCTGCTTATACCACTTATTTATTTATTAGATTTATATTGTGCTTTCCTCCAAAAAGCTCAGGGCACCGCACAGCCAACTGTTATATAATAGACATTAAACTCTTCTTTGAAACCATCAACAACAAAGTAGCCAGAGGAGAGGCAGAAAGGACAGAACATGCCTGGGAGAGGGAAGGGCCGTGGATCAGGTGAAATACACAGTCCAGGAGGTCAGGAGGCCCCGAGAAACAGATGCCCGCCCCTCCTCCAGTCTGCCACTTGCCCTCCTCTTGCAAAGACCAGACACTGTCCTCTACTTCAAACCAAAGGATCCAAGTACGTCCATTGTTCACAGGAGCCAGCAGAAAGCATCTACCAAGGGCTCGGATTCCCCAGGAGGTGTATCCGCATACAGATACTCCTCCACGCACCACAGGTGGAAAGAGCACTGTGCTACACCACGGAACACTGAAGGTTTTTGTTTTGAGTTTAAAAATGCAACTCCTGGTCAGTTCTCAGCTCTCCTGAATGGTTATAACTTCCAAAAGCTATACAGGTTTTCAGAGGCCAGGGAAGCACAAAAGTTCAAAAATTCTCAAAACCAAACAGTGACAAACTGATCTCAGATTTCTTTTTTTTTTTTTTTTTTTTTTTCATGGTTTCACTTTGTAGTGCAGACTAGCCTTAAATTAACTGGGTAGCCTAGGCTCAGCTTGAACTCACAGTGATCCTCCTGCTTCAGCCTTCTGAGTACCTGAACTACAGGCAAGTACCAGCTTTGAAATCTCAGACCACAGTTATCCAGCAAAACCATGTACTTATTGACTCCCTGAATCTATAGTGCAGACAATCGAGGAAGAGATGATAGGAGTGAGAAAACAGGGAATCTATCTTACTTTTTAATCAAAACAAGAAAGGGCCTTTCCCACTAATTGGAACAGGCAACCTAAGTCTCCTCATCAGCAAATGTAATCCCAGAAAGGAAAAGATAATACTATGGGAATCAGCATGGTGTTAGTATTCCACGAGCTCTATGTGTCAGGTGCTCTTGAATTCCCATTACATATGTACCCTAGCACACGTCTACTGAATGGGCACAACTGCTCTCTTACTTTACACTTAAGGAAACAGAGGCCTAAACAAGCTTTTTGCCCCGACTGTGCTGATAAGTGCTTGAGGTAGGGTCCAGACCCAGGGCTTGTAGGCTAAGAAACAAGCAAACATAGAAAAGACAGCCCAGGAGTTGACAAAAATACCAGCCTGAGACTCTGGACAGAGCACATTGGATCAGGTTCTGCACCCATGGAAACGCTCCACAGAGAGCCACTAGCACAACAGCAAGTTAGAGGCCACGACAGAAGGCCACGACAAAGAGGCCTTAGGAGAAGGAAGGAGCAGTTCTCAGGCAGAACATGAGACGACCCACCTCCAGGCAAACTGAGAGAAGCAGCGCACTGAGACCTGCGGAAGGCGGGAGGCCAGGATGGGCCAGCTAGGGCTGCGCCAGTCTAAAGTGAGCAAGGACTTGTAAAGAAAGTGCAAAACGTTTCTTCTCTGGATGTTTTTCAGAAGCTAATGGATTTTCAAGCAAACAAGTTGAATTCACCTCTGCCCAAATGCCACTAGGTGTCCCTCTCTTCCAAACCCTGAGGGCCTATCAGAGGTTGGTGGCGAACCTATAGCACAAGTGTTAATGTGGTTGTTTGTTTGTTTGTTTGTTTGTTTGAAAAAAAGGCCAGGGAGATGGCTCAGTAGAATAAGTGCTTCCCTGGCAAGCACAAGGGTCTGAGTTCAATGCCCCATTCCACCAAAAAAAAAAAAAAAGTTTGGGGCCAGGGAGATAGCTCAGTGGAATAAGTACTTGCCTGGCAAGCGGAAGGGCCTGGGTTCTGGCCCCCGGTCCCCAAAAAAAAAAAAAAAAAAAAAAAAAAAAAAAAAAAAAAAAAAAAAAAAAAAAAAAAAAAAAAAAAAAAAAACACTAAAATTCATACCAACCTGGAGATAGAGAAAGAAACCTTACTTAACACTGATGCAAGGTCCAATGGGCTTCTTAGGACTCATTTTTACTGGAGATGGAGTGCCAGAAGCATGCTGCTGCAGGCTACCCCACAAGGTGGTATTTAATAGCTGTTCAGACCTCCCCGGGGTTCCCAAGAGTTAAAAGCCGTTCTTTGGAAGATAGATGAGAATATAAACACTCAACAGGAAATTCACTTACTCAACAGCTTTAAATTTCCTCTTTGCCCATGTTGGAGGTTTTGTGCATAGTGCTGAACAAAAGTGAATATTGCCCTTGCTTTTGTGTGATTTTACTACTGCAGAAAACTTACTTTAAAAGATGGTGGCTACTACTGTTTTCCTTTTCCTTTTTTTTTCAAAGTTTTATTGATAAACAGATAGCAATGAGACAGTTTCAAATCAAATCGGAAGTACAGTTTCAACAAATAATACACTGCATATATTCTTCTTAGTGGTTAATTGCTGTACAAGAAGCAGACTTGAGATCCTACTTACAAACACCATTAGAAAAAATCATTCTATTCATTAAGAGAATGCAACTATATATCTATCCTAACCACTTTAAATACACAGATACAAAATGGACATTCATCGGTATACCCCATTTTACTACTGTTTTTCTAGATTCTGTCACTAAATACATAAGGAAATTTCTCAGAAGAAATACATGATGGGTTTAGGGGAATTGCCAACTGTTGGTTTGGAGGCATTTTGAAGAGTAGGTAAAAAGTTTGGTTGCTGCAAGTTTTTCTAATCTTTGTTTGTTTTAGTTGGTTCTTATATCAATATGAATTATAAAACTATAAAAATACCTAACTATAAAAATCAATACCTTATTAAGTCAGATCATTTTGTGGTGACTTTCACCCTTCATTGTGGTCATATCTGCAAAGATTACAACCAGATGGACTTGAACATTGCTGAACCTTCCTCATTGCTTGGACTCTGGGTTGTTTGCTTTGCTAAATTTTGATTATGCAGACCTTGGGTACTTTAATTCCTTGGGATTATTCTTCTGATAGCTATTGCAATATTCTCCCTGATATGTTGTAGACCCTCAAGAGTCTTCAGTGTATCAACTCAGCTCTTCTTAGAACAAGGAGCAATGTCATTATGGCTACAATAACAGAAAGACAAGGAAGGCAGAATGAGTTATCCAACTAAGGTGACACCATGACTTCTGAAATCTGTACTGAGACCAAATAAGTCCAATACAGTGATGACCAAAAGAGTCACCAGTACCCAACCAAGGTCAAATCTGAAAGGCTGGCCCACAGGGGAAGACTGAATTCAACTCACGTTCACCTCTAGTTTCCTCCTTACAATCTATTTAACATGTAAACAAGCTCTCATCTAACTTTAGCAGCCTAGCTTTCAGTCAAGCACAGGCTACAAATTGCATCCCCAGATGGCCAAGTGCTGAGCAGTAGCCACTCAAGCTATTTCTACAGGTCACTTCTTTTATCTGTCTATAGGTTCTGCCTCTTCATGTGACTGGATTGAGCTCTTTAACCTTGTACTGGAACAAGGTGCTGCTCCCTTCATGAGACATTTCTTTTTTCAAATAAACTGCTACATGTATTATGTCCAAAGTTGTATCACATTGCTTCAGAGGCTGGGCAACTTGGCAAAGTCACCCTAGTAAAAAGTAAAATCAGACAGACGCCCAGCTCAGAGGTCGAACTCCTGAGCCCATCTTCAGAATCATTGGGTTCTCACCCTTTTCCAGGGCTCTGTTGCATCCCTCTGATCTGCCTGACTTCCCTTCAGATAAGAAATCTAACAAAGATTCCCTTTTACCTTCTCTCCTAGAAGGCCAGATTATTTAATCTGTTACCCTGGCCACAAAGAAATCTTCTGGGAGAATGCCAAAAAAAAAAAAAAAAAGAAAAGAAAGAAAAGAAAAGAAAAGAAAAGAAAAGAAAAGAAAAGAAAAAGACCATGTAGTGAGAAAGGTAGCACAGAATTCTGGCTTACCAGGACATTTTCAGACATTCTGTAAGAAGAGCTTTGCATCACAGAGCAGAAAATAATATAGACAGTCTCCCCTGGGAGATGTATTCCATGTGCCAGTTATAGCAATTACGGCAGGTCTGGGAAACAGCAGTAGACACTGAGAAGTATAGGCAGCCTGGGTTGCACCAGGTCCAACCTGATCCTACCTTCCTCCCCGCCCCCACTTAGAAAACTCCACACCACCTTGACCCTGCAGATGGCTCTTCTCAGTGTTTAACTTTTAGCATCAAGGACTCATTCACAGAGCCCTCCCTTGGCTGCCCAATCCAGAGGAGCCACTTCCGTAGAAGCCTTTCTCACAATGCCATCTTTTCATAGTGGAACTCATCATAAGAGGTAATGATTTCCTTGACTGACTTCCCTTCTCTTGTTAGTGTGTTATTAATTTTCTGAAAATGCTGCAACAAAATGTTAGAAAAACGAGCAGCTTGAACAACAGAAATGGATTCCTTCTCAGTTCTGGAGCAAGAAGCTCAAAGCTCACATGGGTACCCTCAGTATGCCACCCCAAGGGAGCCTCAGGGTAAATATTTCCCTGCCTCCTTCTAGTTCCTAGGCATAGCCACTGGCCCCAGGAACTTCTTAGCTTATGGCTGCATCACTCCAGCCTTCCTCTGCTGTACACAGCATTCTTCAAATATGTCTCTGCACCCAAATTTCCTTCTCAGAGGCCATCAGTCTTGTTGAATTATGGGTCCACCCTACTTTAGTGTGATCTCATCTTAATTTAGCTAATTATATCTGTAAATGACTAATGCTAGCTTCCAGAACTGTGAGAGAATACACTAGTGTCCTCTAAACTTCATAGCTTGTAGGAATTCCCCATAGCAGTCCTCGCACGCCACCACAGAAAAACTCACTGGGCTTTGTTAAACCCAGGGATTCACACCTTATAGGACCAAATAAATATGATCTCATTAGCTATCGACAACCCTTTATTCCTTTCGCGGGGAGATGTGTGTTTTAGAAAAGTAAATCTAGTCTTTTTGTTTTACAGATGAGGAAATCAAGATTCAAAGAGGATGATGACTTGAGTCCTCACACGTGGTAGGATGGAAATGGCTCAGACGCCATGTCCTGCCTGAGTTCTCTTGCCCATCAGGCAGTTTTCTCTTTCCTTTCCTTCTCAGTGTCTCTGGTAAGTGAAGTGCCTCGGGGAACCTTTGGCTTGCCCTTGAGCTCATTAGAAACAGAAGAGGTATTTTTTCCAACTAATGAAGGGAACTGTGAAGGAAATTACTTAATATTTTTCCCTCCAGTAAGAGAAGCTATTGTCACTAAACAGCAGTTGAGACAAATACATTCATGAGCAAGAGCACCTGATTCTATGTGAACTGTGACTAAAGTAGGCTGGGACTCAGTGCAATTATAGCTAGCTTGGTCTCCATCTCCATCCCAGCACCCTGTGTGCCTAAGGAGTGAGAGAAGGGATTGTGAGCATCTTCTATCTGCAAAGGAGCATAATTTGATTAACCCCACTGAGGATTCTTCTATCCTCTGCTTCTTCTCTTTTTTATTCCATAACCCTCCCAACCTCCCCAGGCACGCACAAGGCACCAGAACAATCCACTCAAGCCCTTGCACAGAGAAGCCCACTTCTCCTACCTTCCACCTGGTAGGCTGCGGTGGCTGCCCCCCAACCAAATCCTGCTGGGAAAGCCATGATTCCAGAAGCTGCAAACAGGAGCTCAACATCTCGTAATCAAGGAGCCAGGGAACCAAACAGTGTGAAGTGAACTCTCACCCTAGTGCAAAGTATCAACATGTGCATGTACAAACAAACTCACAGGCTGCTAGATAAAGGTTCAGCCTTGCTGAGAATGCAGGTCATTGTGCACGAGATAAATAACTGCACATTCTTCCCCAGCCTGCCCCTTGGCAAGTGTCGAGTTAACCTTTTCACTTTTAATGTAACCCATGGATATTGTTTATTAAAGTTATATAGTTTGCTAGAACTTTCTCTTAGCCAAACTCCCGGTTCCTCATCTGTTCTGCTTACTATGTTCCATTTTCCATTGTATGTTCTGGTATTTGCTCCCATGTTGTTTAAATAATAGGGTGAGATCAGGCCCAGTGAGTGTGGGAGAGCTTGTGGCTACCCTGCGCCTCTAGGACCTACTGGTCCCAGCCCAGGCTCAGCATGGGTGAGACCCTCTTGCACCCTGTTTGGACACCTCTCACCACTCCGCAGCACCTCCCCCACCCCGCCCTCTGAGTAGGAATTTCTGCCACATTCTGGGTACCTCCAGACCCAGTCCTAGCATAGGCCCGGTGAGTGTGTGGGAGAGCTTCCAGCTACCCTGCGCCAGTGGAACCTACTGGTCCCAGCCCAGGTATAGCATGGGTGAGATCCTTTTCCATCCCCTTGGGACGCCCCCCACCACTCCGCAGCACCTTCCCTACACTGCCTGCCCAGTAGAAATTTCTGCTGAGTTCTGGGAACCCACAGATCCAGTCCTAGCCCAGGCCCAGTGAGTGTGTGGGAGAGCTTCCCGATACCCTGTGCTGGCTTGACCTACTGGTCCCAGCCCAGGTGCAGCGTGAGTGACACCCTCTTTCACGCTCTTGGGACACCGTCCATCACTCCTTAGTACCCCCCACATCCCACCCACAGAGTTGGAATCTCTGCCCCATTCCGGAAACCCCCAGATCAAGTCCTAGTCCAGCCCGGTGAGTGTGTGGGAGAGCTGTCTCTCCCTCCTATTCCACCTAGTCCCCTCCAGACTCAGCTCAGACCTGGCATACAAGCCTGCAGTGAAACTCTGCAGCTGCAATCCCTGCAGAAAGTGTAGGGGACAGAACCATCCAGCTAGTCCAGGAGCAGAACATCTTGGCAGAGGGGTACAACAGGTTCACCCCCAAGGGCAGCAGCAGGAAGGAGCTGAGCACAGCAGCCAGACCCAAGCCAGGCACACTTTAATAAATCCAAAATTTTTAGACCTGCACCTGAACTGCAGTAGGTGCTAAGGCTATAACTGCAACAAAGATCTACAACAAAGGTCAGAAGACAGTGCTACACAAAATGATGAGAAGGAAAAAAAATGCAATCTCAGAATGCAAGCTCACCCATAACAAGTACAGAGGACACTAACACAGAACAAATTGGGAATCACACAGCCGAAAGCAATGAATCGATGGCTTCTGAAATAAAGAAACAGCTGCAGAAAGGTACAGAGGAACTCAGATTGGAAATGAAAAAATGAATCCCTGAATTAATAACATCTGCAGTAAAGAATCAAATGCAGAAACATATGGAGGAAACCCAATGCCCACCCAGAACAAGTGCAGAGGACACTAGCTCAGCTCAAATCAATGAATTAATAGCATCGATAGTAAATAAGCAACAGCAGTAAGTTATGAAGGAACTCAGAGTGGAATTCTTTTCTGAAATAAAAAAAGAATTCTCAGAACTCATAGCATCGGAAGTAAAGAATCAACTACAGAAACATAGGGAGGAAACTCAATTTAAAAAAATCACTGCAGTAAAAGAATTTATAACTGTTTCTGAAGAAGACACTGACAAAAAAAATAGAAGCAATTAGAAAAATGACAGATTCCTTGAATAAGCAATACAGGAAAGAAATAGATCGCATGAAGCAGAGTCAAGGAGATATAAAGGAAATTAAAATCTCAATCACAAGTTTGCAAAACCATTTAAGTGAAAGTGAAGACAGAGTTTCAGATCTTGAAGATGCTGGTGCAGGTAGTGAAAAGGAAAGAAAGAATCTGTTAAAAACAACTAGGATGCAGGAAAGAATAATCCATCACATGCAAGATGATGCAAAGATGAACAATGTGAGACTAGTAGGCATCAATGAGAAAGAAGGAGTCAATACAAATGACATTTAAAAAAATGGGTAGAAATAATAGCAGAAAACTTCCCAAATATGAGGAAACAATCTGACATTCAGGTAACCGAAGCATACTGAATGCTAAATAATCTCAATCCAATTAAAAACACATCAAAACTTATAATACTCAAGATCCCAGAAATTCAGCCCAAGAATAATATACTGAAAGCCACTAGAGAGAAGAAGCAGATCACATGCAAAGGAAAACCCATCAGAATTACGGCTGACTTCTCTTCACAAACCATGCAGGCAAGAAGAGCATGGAGCAGAGTACTCCAAGTCCTCTATGAAAACAAATTCCAGCCCAGACTACTATATCTTGCAAAACTCTCTTTCAAGTTTGATGGAGAAGTGAAATACTTCCAGGACAAAGGACAGCTAAAAAATTTCGCGATGACAAAGCCAACCTTACACAAGCTACTGAAAGATGTTCTAGAGAGGGACCAAAATGATCAGAAATCCATGAATGAGATCGGAAGCAACCAACTAAATAGGGTAAGCAATTAAACACAGGAGAAAAAGGAGTAATCGATAACAGGTAAATAACATGGC
>NW_004524582.1:14867385-14873289 GCF_000260255.1 Octodon degus
GATTTGTTCTAATGGTGTTTGTAAATAGGATATCATGTCTGAATATTGTACAGCAATTAACCACTAGGAAGAATGTATGCAATGTGTTAATTATTGAAAGTTTCCTACCAATTTGCTTTGAAAAAAAAATAAAATAAATACATAAATACATAACAGGCTGATACTGCCACTTCTTAAATTTCTTTAAAACATTTAGTAACTATTCACTTCTGGATGTAAGGATGGAAGAACTAGAGAATTCTCTCTCTCTCTCTCTCTCTCTCTCTCTCTCTCTCTCTCTCTCTCTCTGTCTCCCTTCTTTTCTGTCTCTTTCTCTCCTTCACCTTCTCTCTCCTTCCTTATCTATCCATCCAACACAAAATAGCTTTTATATTTAAAACCACTAAATATTCATACTACTGGAACTCCGTATGATTCAAAGACTCAAAGTTGAAGACTGGTGACATAGCTCAGTAGCATATTGCTGTCTTAGTGTGTGTAAGGCCCTAAATTCAATCCTCTACACTACCAAAAAATGACAGGTTAAACAAAATCAAAGTTACATTAACACGGACAAAGGATCTACAATCTTCAATATGGGGTTTCAGGATAAATCCTGAGGGGATTTGACTGACCTTTTCAGATACAAAAGATACATTTCTTGTTATATTCTTCTTGCTTTATCTTGGTCTTAACCATCCAGCAGAAAAGTATAAAAAGGAAGTATAAAAAGTAAAGCCATATTGATATGCTGAGCTATAAAAGGCTTAAGTCAAGAACTTCTGACATTGCCAGTCTTACAGAAATCCCACTACTATTATGGAGTGCTGGACTATTTTGGAATATTTTGCTGAATTCACATGTCTACAATATTTAAATGGCAATGGAACACCCATTTCTGACGAAACGAACCAAAAAACGGAGATACAAATGAACGACCATTTGGTATCTGTATATTCAAAATACTTAGGATAGATGTGCAACCATATTATCTTAATTCAGTGAATAGAAAGATTTGTTCTAATGGTGTTTATGGACAAAATATCATGTCTGCATCTTGGGCAATGAATAACCCTAAGACAACAATATGCAATGTATTAATTATTAAAACTGTCCTACTAATCACTTTTGGAACTGTCTCATTGCTATTTGTTTCTTAATATAGTTATTTTTTTAAAAATCAAAGTTAGGCTGTGTAGTATGCCACGCTCACCTGAACCTTTACTTTTGCTTTTAGTTTCTGAGTTAATGTCTCACTAATGTAGTTCAGACTTTGGACTCACCATGTACCCAGACTGGTCTTGAACTTGAGACATCCTCCTGTCTCAGCCTCCCAAGTGCTGAGGTTACGGGCATGCCCCACCATGCCAGAACAGATTTCTATTTTCTATGGAACTGATCAATTGTCTGCTCTCTATATTTATTTTACTTTTCTCTATCCATATTACTAATTCATTCCCAAACACTGTGATAGAATTACCAATCTCTGAGTTGTTCGAACAACCGTTTTCCTGTTCTGTTCCTCACTGTTTATTTTCAGGTCACCCGATACTTACAACGCACGACCCCCACGCGTCACTCCAGGAGCTCTCTTCCTCTCTCTTCTCGTCTTTCTCTCTTTGTGTTTTTCCTTTCCTAGAAACAAGCCCTCAGGTCTCTTCTTGTTAACGCGTTATGTGAAACAAGAATTTCAGCACGCTGCCATCTGAAATGGCCTTTAGTCTGACATCATACTTGATGTGCAGTTTATTTGTTCCTGAATCTTACAAAAATAAGTTCCGCTGGGAATTTTGAAGGCATTGCTGTAGGCTTTTTCTAGCTCCCAGCGTGGCTACTGAGCTGTCAGCTGGGGATCTGAGACCGGGCCCTGTACACGTCATTCAGTTTGTTCTTCCAGCCCTCTTTGCTGTCCCCAGCTCCTAGCTCTGAGACCTGTCAGCTGTGCGCCTCAGCGTGGGGCTTTCCTTCCCGGGTGCGCCCTGGTCCCGCAGACCACTTACCCCAGGCGCAACTCGCCAAGCCGAGGGACCCAGGAGAAATCGCTGCGCTACCACTGCTACTTTTCCATGAACTAAAATCGAGCCAACGTTTTTTAAAAGCCCTCAGAGAGAAAATTAGACAAAAGCAGTGAGGAAAGTCACTTTCTTGCTACTGTCAAGCACGCACTGAATGTTGTGTAAGGACAGGAATGCAAGTTTTGGAAGGAAGCAGAGGGTGAAATCCTACCCTCTTCAGGAATCCTAACCCAAAGGTAAGAAGAAGAGCTTGCAGGTGCGAGCCTGGGAGGCAAGATAATTAATACATCTGAACACACCTGATGGATCAGCATCAAAGGTGAAGGTCACAGTCTTACATTTAATAGCTAGACTCACTGAGTTGTAATCATTGTAAAGCAAATGAAAAAATAAATATTAAAATATTTTCATTTGTGGACACTAGATGGCAGTATTGCAATTGTTTAGGTTTACACGTGGCTAGAGGAATCCCTATTGCTGTTTAGCGTCCCACCTGGGCCAGTGTAGCTTCCCCAGTCCCTAGGCAAAGACCACGGCTCTTCTAAAGATTCTTCTCTGCAAGTAGCCTGTATTCTCAGGACTCCATGTTCTCTGAGGTGATTTGCCCACAAGTGGCAACGTTTCATTTTTTCTCCACTGTGATCGGATCCTCTAGTTCAACAACATCCAACTTCTGGTGCCAGAAACTCTTCAGACTCCTAAAAACAATAGGCTGCTGTGAAGTTGGTTTTTGTTTGTTTGTTTGTTTGTTTGTTTGTTTTCTGTAATGTGAGATAGATGTCTAGATAGGTAATGTTTCCTGTATTACAAATTGAAGCAGATGTTTTTAAGTACTTATAGTTCGTTCAATTTTAAAAGCAATGTTATATATTTATTTTATGAAAACTAACCATAGAATATGAGACAAAAGAGAACTCCAAAGGGTAACTAGGAAGAATACAGAAGAAGGACAATGGGAAGTAGGAGGAATATGCCCCAGTGGGAAGGCGAGCACAGGAGGAAGGAGAGGGGAGGGGGTAAGGCAAAGAGTGGAGGATGGAAACAAAGCTTTTGTAAATAGGCGTGGAAGGAGGGATTGGAGGGAGAAGACGGGAATGGAGGAGAAAGAATGAAGAAGTGGCATATACAGGCCCATCCCTGTGATGACCGCCACCAATCCGTATGACAACATGTGCTCATAAAAAGTAAAACAAAGTTAGATTCACAAATGGTAAAAAAAAAAAAAAAAGAATATGAAACAAAGGAATTTTGTGAGAAGAGTGGCATTGTTTTTCATTTTCGTACATCTCTGTCATGCCCAGTTTAGCAGAACATGGCTAGACGCTCCAATTTTCTTCTAATTCAGTTTGCTGCCTATGGAGAACTCATCTGTGCAGTCAGAAGTGAGACATGAGGTGAGGAAGGAGAGTCCTGTACACCAGGATTACTTCAACAATTTTGAACTTTGGGATTCAAAAGGGAACTTGAGGGTCTGGTGAGATGGCTCAGTGGTCTAAAGCACCTACTTAGAACAAGTTTACAAAGCACAGGGACCGCGGTTCAATCCCCCAGCACCACATGCCAGCCAGCCCTGCCCCCTGGTGGGCTGAGCTGGCCACACACACACACACACACACACACACACACACACAAAAAAAAAAAAAAAAAAAAAAAAAGGAACTTGAGGTCCCTGTGGTCCGTGGATCGCATTTTAAAACAATGGAGGCTCCCTGGGGACTCACCCGCTCATCTACATCTACTTCAGTGCCTGGCTGCTGCCCCACACCTCTCTGCCTCCAGGTCACTTTCAAAGGTTCCTTTTGGGCAAGGGAGATGGCTCAGTAGAATAAATGCTTCCCTGACAAGTGCCAGGGTCTGAGCTCAATCCCCGATTCCACCAAAAAAAAAAAAAAAAAAAAAAAAAAAAAAAAAAAAAAAAAAAAAAAAAAGGTTCTTCTCAGTGACATCCCCTTAACTAAGGTTTTTGTGCTTCTTACAGGAATCTCAAATGGGAAAGAATTGTATGGCTGGGTGTTTGTTTGTTTGTTTGTTTGTTTTTTGTTTTGTTTTGTTTTCTTTACATGAAAAGAATTCTGACTTCATAGCTCTGTCCAGAAAATCTGGCTGAAAATTTGACTTGTCAGTATTCAGATTCACTTCATTTTGGGATAATAAAGGAAATTTAGGTTTTGTGAGGATTGATGTTTAAAAAATGTCTTTGCCTTATGTTCCTAACTCCCCACTTTCCAATTCTTTCTCCTAAGACTTCTTTACACTGTTAAAAAATAATTGATATTGCTAAGGAGTTACTGCATCACATGAGGATGTTAACTTTCTGAACCTACCATGGTACCATCGAGTCCACGGATGGCCACAAGTTATCTCACTTTTTATAGGGCTAAGGACCAAACCTAAGCACATGCTCTCCCACCGGCTCCACTGCCAGGCATGTTAGTCATGTTTCCCATGCAGGAACGAAACATCCAACTCTGGAAGCCTAGAGGAAGAGAGGTGTATTTGCACTCACGGCTTCAGTGGGGTCAGTCTGCAGTCAACCGAGCATCACGTGATTGTTTCTGCAAGGCAGAAAGGGCATGGTGGAACGGTGTAGTGAATTATAGCTGGTTAGCTTTTGAGAGCCAGGAAGGAGAGACAGACAGACAGACAGACAGACAGACAGACAGACAGACAGAAAATGACAGAGACAGAAACAGACACAGACACAGACACAGGGACAGAGAGCAGCAGCAGCCAGGGACAGGCACACCACGCTGTCCGTGACCTACATCCAGCCAGGACCCACCTTCAAACCACACACCCAGGACTAAACTCTTCAATGGATAAATGCACTGATGAGCATAATGCTCCATAACTCAATCGCTTCCCAGAAGAAAAGGCTTCTGGGTACATTTTTTCTCTCTATCTGAGCACCAGCTTATTCTTTCATCTTTAGGAATACAGATCATTCCAGTAGAATAAACCTGAGATCTTAAGTTTGTCTACCTTCATCCAATCACACACTAATCTTTCTGAAGTCCTGCCCTGTCCTTGCAATTTGCAAGACTCACCCATCAACCTTTGTCTACTGCCCATCCTGAAGCAAATTAAGTTCTCTGCATTATGGTCCTGTCTTCAGGTATACTCTTTCTAGAAGAGTATAGGGAGTGCAGAGAAACTGTAAATTCAATGTTCTTTAATTCAAAAAAAAAATCTCTGCTAACTGAAAAACAAACAGTTCTTTAGTAAGAATTCAATTCCATTAGCCATCACCCTTATCTTCCCAATGTGAAGTGCCACAACTCAAAAACTAAAGATTCCTTGTGCTAAGGGGAGGGTAAGGATCGGAGGGAGCACCCGCCTGTCTGTAGCAAGGAAGCCCATGTGCAGAGTTGACTCCGTGTGCTTTTCCCACTAAGTCTAAATTTGGACGCCATGTATCCATTTCCCTGCACATAGGACTGGGCCCATGACTACATCCGGGCCACTGGTGTTAGGCTAAAGTGGTGTGTGCTCTGCCAGACTGACTCAATAAAACCCACATGCAGTTAGAATACTGGATTTTATACATAAGTAGGCATTCCTCTCGGACACGAGCTGTGTTTAGAAGCTCCAAGAGGGGCTCCAAGCTCTGGGGGCTGCTGGACAGACTGAGCCTGGAGCCTTGCGTCGCTGCAAGGAGCCAGGCTCAGGACCGGCCACCTTCCAACAACCCGCTCTGGACTTGATGTGAGTAAGATAGAAACTTTGGCCTTGGTAAATTGCTGTGAGTGGGGCATTGGCAATAAGTGATATATGCATTCTGAGTAAGAAATACCTACCTATTTATATAGTGTTATGTATTTTATAGTATGTATATCATCTTTCCACATACTATGAGATGTCTATGATATCTAATGATATATAAAAATCTATTGTGTATATATTATATATC
>NW_004524582.1:14873429-14918078 GCF_000260255.1 Octodon degus
AAGTTCTTCCTCCTAGGGACAGAGGGCAACTCTTTAATGAGATCAGGTCATTATATGAGAAAGGGCGCGAAGGAGAAAGTACAGGAGTGCCAAGTGGAATGAGGCCCTCTGATGGACAAAACCATCCACAGTTGCTTACATCATGAATTATTTGTCATGATTCTCGGTATTTGCAAGAAAGATCTCATCAGATTTTGAACTAAAAAGGCACATCTTTACCAAGGCACTCCCTAAAAAGGGCCCTTGATTGCTACACACTGCTGACAATTCTTTAACTGTTCAATAATTCCAATTACAATTGTTCATTTACTTCCTAGGAAACCTCCTAGGCTGTCTAAAATACCAATTTTATTATTTTAGAGTGAAATTATGTAAACCTATTGTGGTAATACCAGTTTCTCTTGTATGAAAATGCAAAATCATCTTGGTTATAACAATGTCCTCAATTTCTACATAGAAAGAATTTGCCAAAATATGGGTTTAGAAAGTAAATCAGTAAGAGAAGAAATCTATATGAAAACTCTGACAACTGTTATGTAAGCATGTGTGTGTGTGTGTGTGTGTGTGTGTGTGTGTGTGTGTGTGTGTGACAGGAGGGACAGGGACATTTGTTACACTGAGGCAATGAAGACTTAGTCACTTTTGCACTTGTCACAGAATCCGATTTTGGTTCAGGTATCTGCCATTGCTCTACACAGCCCACACCTTTCTGGAAAACCTGACTCTGGACCCCTCCCAATAATTCCCAAGCTCCAGGGATTCATACTCCTTCTCATAGTTCACGGGGATTTGTGTAGGTGTGGGCTTGATGCTCGATTCAAACACCGAGGAATAAGAGAAAGCCCATTAGGGTTTCATAGAGGGAAGTTTCCTCACCTCTCATTGAAGTTACTGAAAAAGATACACTCTTCCTGCCACACCAGGAAAGGCAGAAGGAAAAGCCTTGGAGACCCCACAAATTTCCTCTTGATTTAGGCCTGCTTAACTTGAGCTTCCTGTATGTATGCAACCAACATACTCAAACACAGCACATGTGTGTGCGTGCATGTAGATACTTTATGTATATACATGAACATTGAACAACACAGGTTTGAATAGCATGGGTCCAAGTATACAAGGATTTGTGTAGTTTTGTTCAGATTTTCTGCAATTTGAAAAAACTCTGTAACTTACAAATATCAAAATCTTAAGAAAAATTTAAGGAGATCAGGAATGCATAAAATATTATGCAGATAATATTCCATTTTTAATGTCCTACCACAAATTATATACCAAGCCCATAAGAAAACTTAAAATTTATCAAAACTCACTTAACTGACACAATTCACAATCAAAAGAAATGTGAATAAACATTAAACAATCACCACTAAATCATAACTGCATAAAATTAACCATAATGCAAATGCTCTCACTTTAGTCATTTCCTAGCCATCTCCTGTTGCTGCGCCAGTGGCTCAAATGTGGTGGCTCCTGAAAACAACATGGAACGCTAATTATTTCTCTGTGAGCAGTTTCTCTCCCAGCACACTGCACAGCATGGCAAAAGGGGACCTCTCACATTCTCACATATGTCTCTCACACAGAACACATATGTGGAACATGTGTTTGTTGACTTCATTAGTTTCTAGTTGGGAGAAGGCTATTATTAGTAAGCGTCTGGAGTCCAACATTAAACATGAATTTTCCCCTGTGCACAGGCTTTGCATCCCTGACCCCCCTCCCATTTTTCAAATGTCAATGTATGTGTGCCACATTTATATGTGCATGTGTTCCATCCATCTACGCATGTAGTTTTATGTAGATCCAGATGTACATCAGTGAGTAGACATATTTAAAATTAGATGTGCATATCCACATGCACATATGTGTGTATACTTCTTATGTGTCTAAGCATTATCAATTGCCTCCAAATAAAGAAACTTTGAAAATTTATTTGCTGTAGTTCTAGCTGTCAAATCCTGGTCCAGATCACCACCTTGGAAATGAAGAGATGTGTGAGAGAATGAATGGTGAGATTAATCCAGTGAGATTCAATGACATTATTTGCATTTATTTATTGAAGTCTATATGTACCCCATTAAGAGTTAGCATGAAAGAAATATAAGACAAGTGTATCACTCAATGTTTCAAGAAAGCCATACTGCTACATAATTAAGAACTACTGGATAGAGTAGTTTTCAAAACATGCACTGCCCTTCAAGGTGTGGACAGGCTGATAGCAACAATGGCATACAAAACAATCCCAAAAAACACTCAACACTGAGCTTGGGCACTAGAAGAATAAAAGGCAAGGAGTAGAGGTCGAGCCCTTGAGGTTCCTTGTGAGCGCTGGCCAGCAAACGCCCACAGCTGTGAGATCGTGTTCCAGGAGTAGCACATTTGAGACATTCCTCTCAAAGCAGCTGCCAGGGGCTCCTCTCTCACTGAGAGGACTCGGATTCATCAGAGATCTTATTCCACCAGACCTACAGTCAGAAAGTCAGGTCCCCCTCCTAAAAATACCCTTCTTCCAACACAACCTACCTCCACTTGTATTCCTACAGAGGGCTTGGAGAAGTGTTACATTGAGCTGGGATTAGGGTGAAGCAAGTAGGCGCCTGGGATGGGGACAAAATGAAAGGAGGCGATGGCTCTAAATCCCAGCCTTGGTGTCAAGTACCACAAAGAACACTCAAGTTCAAAGGCCTTGCTACAGAGGACAAGCTGGTTTTAGTTTCAAACTGTTTGTGGTGGTGCCCAGGTGTGCCATGTGCCTCAGGACTAGAGAATGCCTAATCCACCTAAGTCACATAAATGTTTGCACACTGGGATTGTCTTTGATTATTAATCTCACTTAGGGATTAGGTCTGGCATCTTCAAAAGTATTTTCATCCTACAGTAAGTAAAAGAATGTACTAGAGGCCCACAACCTGGAAAGGAAGCACTGAAGAATCAAATCATGTTACATTCAAAACCAGAGTTAAAAATGAACAATTTTGCTGATAATAAAATTATTTTACATCACCTGAAGGAAGCACAGCTTCACAGCAGTGAAGGTCTAGGAGGAACTATCCTGAGCTTTCATTTTTGGCTCCCTAACCAAACACTGCCACCTACTCTCAATACCGTGCTTACCCTGCTCCATCCCCTTTTCTGCCACATGCAGCCCACTTGCAGTCCTTGAGACTGTTGCTTCCCGACATGTCTTACTGATGTCCAATCACATTCCAGTGATCTGTACCGTATGCAACAGGAACCATTTCATGCCTGGAAAATTCCAGAACAACTCCTAGTTTCTTTTTGTTCCAACACAGTATATTGTAGCTGGAGAACATTTGTAAATCACAAATTACTCCATGATGGTTCATGAAAGTCTAAGCTTCTGGTCTCTACAGAGCTTGCACAATCTGCTTCCTACTCCACACTCTTCACACTTGTGCCAGTTTTCTCTCATATTCTCTTGTAACTTTTCTTCAGGTTTTCCACAATAGCACATTCTGTGCTTTTTCAGCACTGATGTGTTTTGTTGTTGATTGTGGAGAATAGGGCAGTGTGGAACTCAAGGATGTTCTTTAAGGTGACCTTTCTAAGAATATATTTCCTGGGGTTGAGTCTTCCAGTTCTGCCATGTGCTCCCATTGTCCCTTGTATATCCACTACCTCAGGCTCATAACATTTCATTTTTAAAATTTATCCCACTTTCTGACTTCCTAATCAATTTATAACTTTTCTGAGTATAGAAACTATTAAAATCAGATGAGCTAAAGATTAAAGTCTTGCTTGATTTTTTTCTAAACTCATCAATTCATTTACTGAGTATGTATGGAACTTGTACTGTGGGCATCACAATAATGGGGCATCAAACAGACCCAGTTAGTCCCTGAATATATGTGCTAGATTTAAATCTCCTTCCAATCTAACAGTTAAGATCCACAACTGCTATGGTTTGTCACTCAAAGAATCATGTATTAGGAGCTTAGTCCCTAATGCGACAATGCTTGAAGATGGAATGTTTAACGGACAAGGCCTAGTAGAAGTAGTGTATGTTATTGAGGAACTAGCCTCAGAAGGAATTAGTAATTCTTGAGGGACAACATTCAGTTCCCATGACAGCGAGTTGTTATATACTCACCAGGCCTGACCCTGAACCTCTCTAACTTCCTGTCTCACTAGGCATGCTGGGTAATGTTACTGTCAACTAGACTAAATCAAGAGACTGCTTCAGGGATGAGTGGATCATTGGGATGCTATTTTCTTCAGTGGACTAATCCACCAATGTTCATAGCTAAATATGGTGATACAAGATAGGACTCAGTCTGAAGTGGGTCAGTGCCAGAGTGTCTTTGGAGGGTACATCTCTCACTGGTGCTCTTGCCCTGTGTTCCACTTCTAGTCACCATGAAAGAAGAAGCTTTGCTTGGTCATAATTTTCACGCCATTTTGCCATCATACATTGACTTTGGATCCAGCCGATAGGGATGTACACCTCTGAAGCTATGAGCCAAAATAAGCCACCTCTCTTTTAAGTTGTAGGTGTCAGGTATATTGTACCAGTAATGTGAAGATTAACTGACACCAAAGATTGGTATCAGAGAAATGGGGTCATGGCTATGACATCAGTTTAGCATGTGGCCTTTGAAACTGGTTTGTTAGAGGCATTTGGAATGATTTGACTGTGCGAACTAGAAGAGGCCCTAGAATGCTGTAAGACAGACTGATGGGCCATTCTGGTGTGAGCTCAGAAGAGCAGAATACAGATAGGAATGTAGACAGCAAAGGCCAGGCTCATAGGCTTCAGTTGGGGAAGAAGACCCCATGGGTGTGGGTTAGATCCTACATTTTACTACACTTGGGCAGGAATCTGTTTACATTTTTCCCATTTTGTGAAACCTTGAGAGAGGATGAGTTTAAGGGTAGCGGACCAATCAGTTTGGCAAAAGAAATTTCAAGGTAGCCCAACATTTCAGCCGGGGGTATTTAGCAAGATTTATAGTATGACTTAGAAGGAGAGGGAAAAGCCAGAAGAGAACATTTAAAAAATTTAAATTTGGAAAGGTGATTGGAATATTAACAATTTTCAAATTATAGATGACACTACTTCTGGAATAGTAAAGGCCAGGGGCCTTAGTTTAAATCAATCAACTAACAGGGCAGGTGTGAGGTACAGCTTGACTATTTCCTAAACAGGTAAGCTTGAATGCATTTCCTGAGTCCTCTGAAGTAGTGTTTCCATCTGCAAAATGGTAAGCAGTGCCGCTAGTTCCCATGATTAGTGTGACAATTCAAGACACAGTATATGTGAAACCCTGGGAACACCGTCAAGCACATCACTGGCATCTCACCAGCAGTCAATATGAGACACTGCTATTTATTCTATGCAGCAACTCGACTTTCAGAAGACTGTGAAGATGGTATAAACTGGTTTGGACAGGACTTTTTTATTTTCCTTGGAATAGAATATCTAAAATATACTAGCTGAAACATGACATGGTCTAATGCTAACACACAAGAACAAGGCTTTGTGTTAAGATTTTTTCCTACATCCCTGTGTCTTCAGAGATAGTTCTTTCTCCTTGGATATAAGGAGAGCATTTGTTTCTGATGTGCTCTGGAGAGGACAGGTAGCTTTTATGGCCTACATCAAGAGGAAGAGAAGGGATCTTCTGCTCCTTCTGCAGATGCTAGGTGTCACATTTGGAGGCAGTGTCCTAAACTCCCCACCCCCATCAACTGATTTTAAGAAACCACTGAAATCTGGAAGCACTAATTTACATATTTTGGGCAATATTTGCTACTAAGTGTTGGAAAAATATGTTACACTAATATACGTCCCTTGATCATAAAGATTATTTTCAGCTAACCGCACTTTAAAAACAGCACACCCTATACTAGAGAAAAGAGATATTCTTAACATCAGGGAGGAAAAAAACTACCATGCAAAGGACATCCCGCCTATGTCAGGTGAGAAAAAATATTCTTGTCACAAGATCAAGGAGTGAAAGCTAAAACAATCTGTAGAGACAGACCTTATTAAATTAAATCTTCCCTTCCTTCTCCCCATACATGTAAGTTACTTTTCCACAATCATCGCTCTTTCTTTAACCTACTGTGTAAGCGTTTAGGGTTTGCTACCTCTCATGGGCCTCATTTTCCTATGGGGGCTCTCATATGTGTAAAAATCTGTATGTTTTTCTTCCAATCATCTATATTGTGTTGATTTAATTCTCAGACCCAGCCAGAAGAGACAAAAGTAAATATACTAGCACATTAGCTGTTGCTATAACAGAATGCCTTAGTCAAGCTTCTTCAATTTATTTTACTCATGGTTTTGGAGGCTGAGAAGTCCAAAAGTAGAGCACTGGCCTCTGCCAAGGCTGAAGGGCAAATGAGGGGGAGTGTAAGAAAGCAGGGGTGCAAGGGTGTAGAACTCACGTTTTCTTCAGGAATCCACTTTATTCCACAACAGGGACACTAATTCATGAGGGCAGAGCACTGGTCACCTCTTACGGGTCCCACCTGTCATCCTGGCAAATGTCTGTAATCTCAGCCCTCTGGGAAGCTAACACAGTAATAGGACAAGTTCCTGCCCAGCCTGGGCAACTTAGTAAGACCCTTTTTCAAAGGTAAAAGAAAGGAAGAAACAAACAAAAGGGGGGAAAGGATGGCAGGTTAGGAATGTTCTTCCCTGTGCAGGCTCTGGCTTCAATCCCAAAAACCAAGGGGAAAAACATCTCACCTATCAGCACTGTTGATTTGGGAGTTAAGTCTCCAACATACAATGCTTGGAGGACATAATCAGACTATTAAATACAATTTTGCTGCCCTCCACTAAATTTGCAGCACTTAATTTTCAGCCCTACAGCAAACCAAGTTGTTCCTGGGGGTTTGTCATGAAGTTCTCCCTCTAGTTCTTAGAGAGACAAACAGAAAGCATAAAATTGAAAGAAGAGAGGGAGATTATTAAGGACAGTGTTTGGCCCCTTCTATTTTAATGCATTCAAGATATTCCTTTCAGAAAGACAAAAATTCCAGTCAGTGTAGCCATGTGTATTTCTGGATCCCTTTCACCAGCTTCCATGCCATTTTTGTTTTAGTTCTGCCTGTTATCTAGAAGTTTCAAGGCTACAAGCTAAAAAATAACAACTTTAATTTTTGGCATAGTAGCTATTGTTTGCTTATATTCAGGGATTTTTTTTGCCTCCCAAACAAATTGATCCCTAAATCAATAGTTTTTAAAATAATTGGATCATCAATGAATGACAAACACAACGAAGCTCTACAAAATTGTGGTTATTTCCATACAGTGAAAATGTACACCACTTCACCTCTGGTCTATTGAGCTGTCCATGCTCATTTCTTCTCCCTGTCTCCTACAGCTCTTTTTTCTCTTCCCCTCATGGATGCAGAGCAGACCTTCCAAAAACTTTGGCAGCTGGAATCGTGTAGCGGCTCGTGAGCGTGGCTCTTACCAGCAATCTTCTTCCTTCGCGGCAACCACTTACATACATCTGCTAAGAATAAAATGCTTTATGCTCTTAAAAACTATGATTAGCTTACCTATTTCTTTGATGCTTTAAGCAGAACTGTCAATTTTGTCAGGCTAAGGAAAAAATACTTTCATTTGCAATGCTCTCCACAAATAGGTTATGTATGACTTTTTAGTTAAAAATGTATCATCTCCTCCAAGTGTAAATATTTTCTTGGGATGAAAAATCCAATAAAACCACAGGTCCCCAGCCTTTGGGGTGCATATAAACAAGGCTTGCTTTTTGTGCTTTCAGTTTCTAAATATGACAACTACGGATTTTATTTTAAATGTTATAGTTTGCATTTTTTCTAATATGGCGGCAAGATTTATTCATATGTGGTTAAATGTTTCCATGTCTCTGAAGTCACCTGCTAGCACTGGCCCCACTTTACAGATGGGAAATCATTTATCAGAAGTAAACAATATTTCCTTTGTATCTTTAACCACCAGTTGACTCAGCCTCAACTTCACAATTAACTGAATTTCTAAAATTATTTTCCTGGTGTGCACTGTGATTCTTTTCTTCTCTTGGAGAACAACATTGCTTTATCCCAAGTCCATACTTTAGCTTTTGAATGTCCACAGTGCCTTCACTCTCCAGGAACATTTAGCTGAGCCCCTGCTGTAGCGTGGTGTAATATAAAGAGTCTGTAGATGGAGCCCAGGTAAACTCTCCAGGGGTCCACCTCATCTGTAAGGATTCCCCCCTTTGCCCCACCCCCGCTGGCTTCATACACACATATTCCCTACAAGAAGTGTTTCCAACATGTGGCTGTGTCTTGGTGTTGAGATTATAATGATATCTGTCTTCATGTATGTTTGTATTTTTACAAATGCTTCATGAAGGTATATATTATAATTTGGGAGTAGAAAAGCCTTTGTCTTCAAATGAGCCCACAAGAGAAAGATCTACAATTTACCAGCCATCTGCAAGCCCTGATTCCAACCGCTAATATTCTTCAAAGCAGGCTGTGTGTGCATTCCTCTTCTCTCAGCTAGAAGAGGGAAAAAACACAGCTACACAGGCCTACTGTTCCTGCTGGAGCGCTCGAGACAACTGTCGTGAGTGGTGGCACAGAAGCACGGAGCACTAATGTCACAACTGGCCGCCAGTCTTTCTGAGCTAAGTAAAGCTAACATTCTAAGAGGCTCTTGCCTTTTGCTATTTGGACTTTCTTTGTCCACTCCAGCACATCTTTTCTTTTTTTTAGCAGGCAGAAATTCCTGTAGTACAGCTGCTCTTTGTGCCATTTGGCAGAGCAGTTAACTACTCACGGTCCTGTCCCCAGCTCCGTACATTCTGCAGTGGTCAAGTGGAAGCAAGACCTTCATTCAGAGTCATAAAACATAGAGCTAAAAGGCTCTATTCATGGAGTTTTCAGAGCAATCCTCACTTAGGGTCATAGAGCCTTTTGAGATGGAAATGATATTACGAGTCATTTAATAAGGTGCAACATTTATAAAGGAAGAAGAGAGCCAGAGAATTGGCTAGAGAAAACTGTTACAAGTCAGCAAAGTCAAAGCTCAAACCCAAGTTTTTCCACCCTCAGTCTTCCTTTTCCAGCATTTTCATTCCATTTGAACATACAGAGTCATATTATTCTGAAAAGAGAAAGCATTTCTACCTTACAACCCATGCACTGAAAGAGCCCAAGAATTACAGTTTAGCTTGCTAAGGCCTCATCGAATTCTGTGGCTCTTTTAAGGCACACACTTACCTTCTCTTGATAGTTCTGCTTTAGTAGATATAGAGCCAACAGTAACCAAAAAGACCACAAAACTGCACTTGCAGCCTCAGCCCATCCTCAATGTGCATCTAAAAAAGAATTACTCCCTCTATTCTTTCCTTCCTTTCCTGGTTAGAAGCAGAAGAGGAAAAAGAAGAAACAAATCTAGAAATGTATGTTGATACATGCTGCATCTGGGAAGCTCCCAAAACTCCAAGGGGCAGGGGAGGGGGGTGAGCATTGGAGGATGAAGAAAAGTAAGAGTTAAGATGCAGAAAGCTGGGGTCAGGTGGATCCTCCTCTCCTGGAGCCAGATGGAGCCTCCTCTCCTGGATGGAGAAAAAGAATTTCCCAGTGGCTGTAGCGCGTTTATTGATATATGCAGGAGGTTGTTCTCAGTTAAAACCCCTCTGCCTAGCAACTCATTTGCTGGGCTAAGCTTGGGTGTTTTGCATTCTGTGAGCTGGAGCAGCTTGCTCACATGGCTCACCTCAGGCACTCTGTGTCCTCAGGGCTGGCTTTGCTTTGCTCCCACATCTGTGACCAATCTCTAGCTTCAGGTGCTCCCCATGGGTCTATGCTTGGCTAGTAGATTAATAACCATTAGAATGAAGAAAACCCTTAATACCACTTCATAACCAAGAATTGGTACCACATTGTCAAGAACATAGGAGAACAGGACTCCAAACCAAAAAAAGAGATTTAAAAGGATCAGAATATTTTAGCTGACTGTCTCTTGCCAGGGTCAACATATAATCAGGATTTTGGCATTCTTTTGCTGGACTAGCCCCATATTTTAAAAAGTAATAATAAAACTACAAATTGGTTCTTGGAATTTTCCTGTGAATGATCCTAGAAGAAATAGATGAAGAGTCTACTATTAGAATAATCACTTTCTTAAGCTAACCTGCCACGGACAAGTTGGGATTAAAGCGTGAACATGCAATATGTTTCCTTGTGCATCACACGGTCACCACTGACATTCCTCTCTTCATGATGGCAAATAAAACAAAAGACCTGTCCATATACAACAAGCATGTTAATCAAAGTTTTACATGCCACAAAACCTTCAGAAAGGACCATTCAGAGAGAGGAGAACTGACTGTTTTATGCTCAGGTTCAATGAAGAATAAACAGCTGTTGGAAAATTGGATTGAACAAAAGTGATCTGAGCCAATAACCAACATAGGAACCCAGCAAGTTCTGGCCACACTCTTCTTGGCCTCTCTGTCTAGCATTTCTTCCTCCCAAGTATGCATTAAGATCCCTCTGGATTAAGGATCTTCTAGAGAGAAAGGAGAAAAATTTTTGTTTTGTAGCTTGCTATAGAAAGAGAGGTTCTAAAATTAAAAAAAAAAAGAAAGAAAGAGAGGTTCTAGTTTCCATGACCTTCTTTGCTGAAGGGGAATTCTGATTTCTATGAATCACTTTGTGGAAAGTAAGGGTGGCTTAGAGAAGGGGAGAACATTAGAAGAAATCACTTGGGGGCTTTCAAATCCCCTTTAATTGAAAGTATTCAGTGCATCCATGTGCCATTCTTGAGGATCGTGTTCTGAGTCTCAGTGGGACCTCCCACCATTGCAGACCAACACTAACAGAATAATGGTCAGCTTCAGGAAAGAAAAGAGTGGCTTCCCCAAGTCAACAGCTCACTCCTCCTCACCTTTTTTCTCTCCAAAGACACCAAATTCACAGATAAACTTCAGATGATTTGACAAATGGAGAGATGTCAGCAAAACAGGCAGGCCCATGTGTCTTTTTGTTTTTCCAGGTATCAAACTCAGGACATTGTAATTTTCAGGCAGCACTTATGCCACTGAGCTATCTCTCTGGCCACTTAGACTTTTCTCAGCGCTTGTAGATAATATATATGGGACTTCGATTCACTATGTGCAAGCCTGGGGTAGGCTTAAGCACTTCAGTTCATCATAAGCTTTTCCTCTTCTCCAAAGTAAAACCAGGTATTTATGAATAAAATAAATAGAATTAAGTAAAGACCAGGCCTTATCCTAATCACTTTGCCAAGCTTATTTATCTGCTCTTCACAACCATCCTAAAGGCCAAGAAGTCTTGTAAGTCTGTTACTTAAGACTTGGAAATGGAGGGTCATGACATTAACTTTGGTCAATTCAAACTTGGGAAAGAGTGGAATGGGAATTTATTTGACAACAAAACCTATTAGCCTTACTCCAAATAATCATTCTTCCTTACTGTGCTAAACACTCAAAGATAATCTCCAACATGGAAAGATATGACGATCTTGGCTCTTCATGTCTGTGCAGGAAGAAAAATGATGAAATGCCACCTATTCTGTCTTTCTGTGAAGCTGAATTTAAATTAATAATAATAATTTTTTACTTAAGCAAAATCCAGACTTTCAAAAAAAAAAAAAAAAAAAAAAGTGTTGGAAAATAGAGGATAAGCGCTTGACTGGCAAACGCAAGGATCTGAGTTCAATCCCCGGTTCCGCAAAAAAAAAAAAAAAAGAAGTGTTGGGAAAGAGGAGCTTCATCTCATGGAGAGTTTGATTTTGCCTCAAGAAGTAAAAGGAAAAGCCATCTTCAATGTTGGACCTGTTGTTCTATTGCTGTATGGAAATCACTGAAGTAAAAACTGCAGTACTATCTTCTGAAGAGTACTATCTTCAGTACTGAGGAGTACTATCTTCCTGTCTCTTTGAACATGCACACCGGTAGAAATCAGCTTTTCTTGATGCTCTGACTTCTAACATCCTGGACAATTAGCACCATCATCTAAGGAGCTCCACCTCCTCCACACTACTTCCACCCTGGGACTGAGACTGGAAACTCATGTCTGTAGATGTTAAGCTCCTTGAGGGTGAGGAATCTGGTTTAATGCTGTTGGTATCTACTGAGAACTTTATCTGGTGCTCCTGATTCTGGTTGAATAAGGAAGGCAAGGTGAGGAGGAAGAATTAAGAATCATAAGGAAAGGGATAAGGTTCAGAGAGAAAGAGAGATAGACAGTGATACAGAGAGAGAAATAGAGAGAGACACAGACAGAGACAGACAGAGACAGAGAGAGACACAGAGAGAGAGATAGAGAGACAGAAACAGAGAGACACAGAGAGAAACAGACAGAGACAGAGACACAGAGAGAGAGAAAGAGAGAGACAGAGACAGAGAGAGACACAGAAAGAGACAGAGAGAGAGAGAGAGAGAGAGAGAGAGAGAGAGAGAGAGAGAGACTGGCTGCTGGTTTTCCCAGCTATCTCTGGCTCTGCACACCTCTCCAAGACTGTTTTCCATGAATCGCCCCAGCCAATCTCTTTCTCATCTTCATGCATCCCTTACTTGCTTTTAAGCCTGCAATTAGGTAAACATTCGCTCACGCATGGCTCCATGGATACCTAACTTATTATTCAAGCAGCAAAATGGACAGACCCAGTCCCCGGGATCTCGGGCCAGGAAGCTGGATCTGATATCCACAGCCAGGATCACAGAGCAGGTGGAGGCATCATCTCGTGGAAACTGGTTGTTCTTGTGAAGACAGGCTCTTAGGAACTGTTGTTAGTTGCTGTATTTGGTCAATGAGGAAGCTAAGACATTTTCAGACCATAGATATAAACAGTAGAGGGGTCCAGGGAGATAGCTCAGGAGAATAAGAGCTTGCCTGGCAAGTGCAGGGTCCTGAGTTCAATCCTTGGTACTGCAAAAAAAAAAAGTAGAAAACAGAGCTGAAACTCATGTAGCCTTCTATATGCTCTAAACATGCACAGCTCTGGTTCAGATGGAGGGTGTTTATAAAAGGATTATAATGTTGCAAAGATCATTTTAACAATTACTAGAAACCTGTATATTTTTTTAAACCAATCTCTGTAGTGATTTACGTTGTCTTTCCTATGGTAAGCCATTGTTATAAAAAAAACACTAATCTTCAGAGATAATTGTATTGTCTTTTGTTTTAAGTTTCCATTTTAGTTTATCTTATTTTTTGGCAGTGTTGGAATTTTCTATTTAAGAGAGAAAAAATAATTTTAAAAAACGTAATATGGAATTTCAAAATAAAAATGTTACTTCCTTTCCATTTATGCTAACTCTTAAAATAATTAACTCATGGCCAATGGCCTGAGATAATTTCAATGTTTTAGCTTCTCGGGTAGTCAAACCTGAGTCATGACCCACCTTAACTCAAACAGTAAAACTAAACCAGGTACAGTCCCTACACACTGGGAGGCTGAGGCAAAAAGACTATAAGATCAAGTTCTTCCTAAGCAATTTGGCAGGATTGTCTCAAAAATTAATTAGTTAATTAATTAATGACTTTTAAAAAGGGCTGGAGATCTGGTTTGGTGTGAAGCCTCTGGGCTCAGCTCCTAATATCACTGGCCTCCGTTTTTAAAATTAAACATGGAAGTAAGAGATTCTGCACAAGCCACATTCTAGGGACCCCCAGATTCAGTCCTAGCCCAGGCCCGGTGAGTGTGTGGGAGAGCTTCCCGCTAACCTGCACCGGCGGGACCTGCCAGTCCCAGCCCAGGTGCAGAATGGGTGAGACCCTCTTTCACCCCTTGGGGCCACTCCCAACACTCCACAGCACCTCCTCCACCCCACCCACCACATGAGAATTTCTGTCATGTTCTGGGGATCTCCAGCTCTAGTCCTAGTCCAGACCCGGTGAGTGTGTGGGAGAGCTGCCTCTCCCCCCTACTCCACCTTGTCACCTCCAGACTCAGCTCAGGCCTGGCATACAGGCCTGGGTGAAACCCTGCAGCTGCAATCCCTGCAGAGAGTGTAGAGGACAGAACCACCCAGCTAGTCCAGAAGCAGAACATCTTGCCAGAGGGGTACAACAGGTTCACCCCAAGGGTAGCAGCAAGAAGGATCTGAGCACAGCAGCCAGACCCAAACCAGGCACAGCTGGAAAAATCCAAACTTTGTAGAGCTGCACCTGAACTTCAGTAGGTGCTAAGGTTATAACTGCACCAAAGCTCTACAACAAAGGTCAGAAGACAGTGCTACACAAAATGACGAGAAGGAACAAAATGCAACCTCAGAACTCAAGCCCACCCGTAAAAAGTGCAGAGGACACTAACACAGAACAAATTGGGAATCACACAGCTGAAAGCAATGAATCAATGGCTTCTGAAATAAAAAAACAGCTGCAGAAAGGTATAGAGGAACTCAGATTGGAAATAAAAAAATAAATCCCTGAATCCATAACATCTGCAGTAAAGAATCAAATGCAGAAACATATGGAGGAAACCCAATGCCCACCCAGAACAAGTGCAGAGGACACTAGCTCAGCTCAACTGTATGAATTAATAGCGTTGATAGTAAATAAGCAACAGCAGAAAGTTTTAGAGGAACTCAGAGCAGAATTTTCTGAAATAAGAAAATTCTCAGAACTCATAGCATCTGAAGTAAAGAATCAACTACAGAAACATAGGGAGGAAACCCAATCTGAAAAAAAACACTGCAGTAAAAGAATTAATAACTGCTTCTAAAGAAGACATTGATTAAAAAAACAGAGGAGATTAGAAAAATGATGGATTCCTTGAATGAGCAATACAAGAAAGAAATAGATTGCATGAGATTCTGCACAGCAGAATCAGAGGCTGCCATTCTTTGGCTAAAAGCTGAAAATATGCATATTCACACTCAGGGGCATTGTTTTTCATTGTGACCTAAATCTGATTCTGAAGCATTCTGAGCCATGTAGATCATGGATACAATTTCAACCTTCACCTTACAGGAAGAGCCTCGAGTGGCCCGCATCCTGCCTGCTTTTTGCTTATCTCACACATCCTCCTGGCAGCCTAACAGAGCCACCCGCCTGACACGTCAGTCTGCAGGTTATCACACCACTCCCAGTATCCACCTTATCTTGGACAGCGTCTCTTTGCACTTCAAATATGGCAGCGTCAGAGGTGGAAGTGAGCGCTGGTGCTGACAACACAGAAATGAAGCACCATGTTATTTTTGACTCTCACTGGAAGAACTTTTAACTTACCTTAGTTACAGAATTGTTCATGAACTCTGAAGTTGCCCATCCTATACTATGAATGCTGCTATTAGCTTTTAAAATTTTTCTAGTCCTTTGCAGCTATTTCATTCCCATGATTTTTAATTGGCATAATGTTAATTTTGTATTACCTATTGAAATGATTTACATTTTATGCTACATCTCCTAAAAATTGACAGTATTTTTAAACACTTAATATGTATCAGACACTGACTCATGTCATTTAATCCTCCATTGAATTTTCCAACAACTATAAAAGAAAAGTATTATTATTATTATTATTATTATTATTATTACTAACCTTACACTGCAGATTATCATAGAGATTGAGTAAAGTCATCTACCTTGGCCAAAGGCTTTCAAACAAAAAGTAGAAGATCAGGATAGGAACACAAGTTTTCTAATTCCAAATCCCAGACATTTAATTCCTGTGCTCCCAGCAGCACTTGGGTCAACTTGGTTATTTCTTTAAGCTGAAACTGAATCATTTGAATGATTGCACATTCTCCTAACTCTTTGCACAGAGCTTCTTACTAAGTATTAGAGAAGGAGAAAGAGCAGGAGGATGAGGAGGAGGGAGAAAGGCAGGGAAGCAGGGAGAAAGATCTAGAAGTAAAGGGAACATGGGAGAGAAAGACACAGCTTCCAAGAATGGTGAGGGCATTGTACTTAGACCTCCTGACTTCCTCGGCTTCTTTCTAGACCTTGAACTCTGGTCAACACTCTCCACTGCCTCTTCCCAGCTTCCTGTGGGGGTACGAAGGTGGGAAGGGAGCAAGCAATGCATTTTTAATTTTCTGCATGGGTGCCTTAGTTACTACTAAGATATTGTCAAAGGGAAGTAATTTCAAAGAAGAGAAGTTAGCCTGATGAAGAAGTTCGATTGAGATTGGCTTTTTGAGAAAATATTAAAAGCTCAGAGGAAAAGAAAAGATTAAGATTGAAGGCTGTTAAAGGGATCCCCTCAGATATCAAAACGGCAGTGGGCAGCTGCTCCTCAGCACAATGCAAAGCTTCACACTGATGACGTCTTTTGTGATAGGGATCACAACAAGTGCACATTGTCACCTTGTTCAAGGCCACGCACATGATGTTAGCTGTAATGCTAATAAGCTTCTCATGTTTCAATTCAGAGGCTGGAGGCCCTCTCCCTGCTTTCTCTTAACTAGAACTGTTAATGGTTTAGATTCCAAGCTTAGCACAGAAAAATTTGCCTAGCCCTGCCCTTTCAGGTGCTGTAAATTGATTTTTCTCTACTTAGAGATTCTCTGAAACCAAAGTAACCACCCCAAACACTTCTTAGCTAAATAATAGATGTATTAGTTTTAATGGAGCACATTGCCATATGTCAAGTTCCCTGCTTGTGCAGTTCTTGGCAGCGTGTCTGGATTCTTCCAAATGCCTTTTCTTCCTACTAATGCTGCTTGGTAGAAGGCCTGGTCATCAGTCTGGTAGTTGGTGGTCCGGGATTTGGCCTAAGGAGTTTAACCATGAAAAAATGATAATAACTAGTACTCTTCAGAGATCTCAGAGACAGTCCTCAGGAACAGTCAGAATATTGATTCATATTCTTTGACTTCTTTAAATCCTACCTATTTATATATCTAAACTTTATATCTTCTGCAGAATTAAAAATCTGTTTCTCAAATAGGCTCTGGCTACTCCTCTGGCCAGTTCAAATTTGCTACAATTTTCTGGCCTTAATAATCACAAAGAGAAAGCTGTTGGGTTTGGCCATTGGCAGAGCTGTAGCCAGCCAGTACTACTGAGCCAAATACACTACAATTAAATTATAGGGCTCCCCTGAGAGAGATAATGGCTAGGAAATTGGAATTACCAGGAAATTAAAGGATCCTTTTTGCATTCCTTTCCTCTAATTTTCCTTCAAAGTAAGCAGCTCAGTGTAAAAGCCCTAGGCTCAGGCCCCAGTGAAAGGAAGGAAGGAAGCAAGCAAGCAAGTAAGCAAGAGAGAGAGAAAAAAGAAGACACTGAATTTCAAAAGCCTACATTTTTACATTAAGAAGTGATATCTCCACTCTAGGAGTTTATAATGACAAATAGAAAGTTTTCCTGATACTACATAGTTGTGTGCTCAAAGTTTATAGAATCATCTCACTTAGTGAAAGAAGAATTCCTCTATGGTTTTACACAGAAAAATGTAAAACTGATGGCAACAGTTTTCAACATGCCGCTCCCCACCCTGATCTGTGTAATAATGCTCTATTTTTTGTAACAGTGAGGAGTATTGTCTTGGTTACTTTTTTCTCATGACTGAGACAAATACCCAATGCCTAAAATTAAAGAAGGAAAGGTTGATACAGCTTACAGTTTGTGGAAGTTTCAGACTGTAATCAGCTAGCTCCAAGGCAGAGTGTTCTGGGGAGGGGCAACAGTTCAAGGCTACAGAAGACAGCAAAAACCGCAGGAGCAGAAAAGGGAGAACAAGCCCCTTTTGCTCCTTTGTATCATAAGCAAGCTATCTGCCCTGGGGTGGGGCAGTCTTTTGCACTCATATCCTCTCCATGCCCTCCTCTTACACAGGCTGAAGGTGTTTATGAGGCGAGGACCCTGGCCCCCTGCTCAGTCGCTCAACTGTAGACTTCTCAGGTTGACACAATGAACATCTTGGAGTGATAAGGGCGCGTCCTCTATACCTCAGGACCCAGAGCTTCTCTGTTACTTAATTAAGCTTCTAGACTTCTTAAGCTGACACAGTGTATCAACCATTACAATCTACCTCTTGTCAACTCCGCATACTTTTCTTCAAATTGGTCTCCAGATACAAAGATATGCTTATAATTACAACTAACATGTTATAACTACCCTGTATACAAATGGAAATGCACTAATTGCCTCTCTCTTGGCTATAAGGGTCCAGTTCTTAGCAGGATGGGCACTCTAAATCCAACTTTGCAGAACAATATTTTTATGCTGCTGCTATTCTCAAACATAATGTGGCCGCTGCCATTCTGGTACATGCTACTTTGTGACTTTCTCCTCAAAGCAAAATCTATGACTTTTGCAGTTTTGAGGCTGCAAAGCATAGAGATTTGCTGCTTCTCGGATGCCCCAGGCCCATCTTTTCTATTCTTCTGTTCCTTCTCAGTGAAATCTCCTCAGCTCTACATTTGTAGTCCACAACTTTACTGGAGCTTCTTTTCTGGCCAAACTTGAAATATTTTAAATCATCCTGATGGGCTCTTTCCTCTTGATTCATAACATAAATCTAGCTAAAAGCCCCCAACAATAGCCATGCCACTGTCTCAACATTCAAATGCCTTGAAATTTCTTCTGCTAGACTAGACTCCTACCCTTAATCTTAGTCTCAGGCACAGTTTCTGGGCACAAGAAAAATGCAGACAAACTTCCTGCCAAGCCATGATCTACAGACAAACAACCAAATGCAGTGCTTCTTCCCAGGAGAAAACTCCGGAGCCTGGTTTTTACTGGCAGTATTTCTACCAGACTTTTGGTCTTCTGAGCTCTGTTAGAGTGTCTCATACAGAGCAGCAAAAGGTGTTCTACTGCTCCTCCTTCAGTTGACATCTCTGAACCCTTCCTACCTCTTCCGACAAGCCATTCCCTAGGGCTCTTGTACCACACAGTCAGGTACGATTACAGCAAGAACCCCACTCCCAGTATCAAATTCTATCTTGGGTATTTTTTGTTTGTTTGTTTGTTTTTGTCTTGTTTTCTGATTATTTGTTTTTGCTTTTGTTGCTCTTGCTGTCCTGTGCCAACTTAAACTGTTGCCCCTCACCTTGCCCCTCTGCTTTGGAGCCAGCTTATAATGTACTGAAACCTCCACAAATTATGAGCCAAATAAACATTTCCTTCCATCATTTTGGGCATTGTAGAGTTTATCTCAACAACAAGAAAAAACGTAACCAAGAAAAGTATATATGTTTAAGGAATGAAGTGGTATTCCAGAAATAGAAAACTTTCCTTGGAATTAGCCACTAGCAATAGTTTTTATCCCAATGTTGCATCTGTCTTTCTCAAATAATTAAATTCCCAAGAATTCTGATATTATTTGATCTAAACTCTTTTGGTTCCTTCTGGATATGTGTGGCTATGCTATACAGGCAATGAAATTTCAGTTAATTTAAGATAAATGTTCTTTTGGAAATAAGTGAGAATCATCATAGGTATATTAGAAAACTACAGTAGCAAAAATATGAATATATGCATCCAAATTCTAGCAGTAGTTAACATCAATCAGTGTTATACTTTCTTCTTTTAAAATGGAAAGTTCATTTCTTTATATCAGTCTTCATAGTGTTCACTAGTAAGACGCAAATAGCTACTTAACAACCCATGTTTATCACCTACACCATAAACTAAGCAATTAAAAATATGGGACATAGCTTCTGCATATATTTGATGTTTACAAAGGCCAAGCAAACTTTTTCAAAACTATAGGGTACTGAACACCAAATACGATGAAATGAAAACTCATCTTTATTTTCTGTGCAATCCACACTTCTTAACACTATGAAAACAGTAGAGCTGGCCAGATAGCTCAGCATACTAAAACATGTGCTTAGGCAGAGTGCAGCGACTGATGTTTGATCCCTGGTGTGCCATGCTGAGCAGGCCACAAGGGTGCGCTGAGATGGTGATTGAAACTGGGCATGGTGGTGCGTACCTGTAATCCCAGCCCGTGGGAGGCTGAAAACAGGAGAATCACTGAGTCTGATCTATGTAGTAAGACCTTGTCGACTCTGTACTAAAATACATAATAAATAAATAAATAGAACAGTAATATACTGTTATATTCGAATTTCAAAGAAGAAGAGATGATTGCAATGAAATTTGATTGGCTAAAAAACAAATGAAAAAGTAATAATGAATTTAACAAAACTAGAGAAAAACAAAGCCAAAGCTACAAGTCATAGATGGCCAAGAATCAGTGTGACTTGGTTCTTGGAATTCCAAAACCTAAAAGTGAAGTTTCAGATGGAGCTAAAAATGGAAGAAATCACTGAAAATGTGTCTACCAAGTAGCAAAATGTAACACTGAGCTGATAAACAACTCCTTATCTGTCTAATAAAAATTCTTGATTGCCAATTTTCATGGTGTAAATACTGTTTCCCTCACCATGGCTACATTTAAGGCTGCTAATATAATTTTATAAAAATAGTTTCAAGAGGACAGGAGCACCCATCTTCTAGAAATGGTTCCAGCACATCTCTTATTTGATCCTATTAAACAGTAGAGGAATTATCCTTCTGCAACCAAAGAATGGTTGCTTCACTTATGAAGACATTTTAGAGAGAGATAAAGCACTTGAAGACATGAAGCTCAATTAAGAAGCAAATGAAGCATTAAATGGGAGACTACATGGAAGTGAATTTATGGTACAGCCCTTTCTTTTAGTTTCCAGAGCTGTCCATTGGCTGCAGACTAGAGAAAACTTTTATAAGGAAACTGAAAAGGAAAAAAAGTTAATAATATGTGGGGTTCTTCAATGAACCAGCCAAGCCCTATCACATGACAGTGAAGCCCCTACCTGAGAAACTGTTTTTCTTACCCAGAACTTCTGCTCAGAGGTTCAGGAAATACCACCTCCAAAAACAGTCCATGACAGATTAAGTGTTTCAAGTTAATAAAAATCAAGCAAACTGCAGAAGCAGAAAGGTCTCTTTGACTCCTTTTTCTCTTTCTCTGACCTCCTTTCTTTCTCCTCTGAGGTTATAAAAGGAAAGAGCATCATTAAAATATATATTCCAGAGAGTGCCTGTTCTATACCCCAGGGCCAAGAAGAATGTGAATCCATAGAGCTTGCTCTATTCCTCTCAGTTTATTACCACTACATTTTTTTGTTTTCCATTTAAACTTCTGCACAACTACCCATAAAAATTATTTTTTTCCTCTGAGGCTTTAAATCTTCACTTCTGAAGGTGCTCACACCACATAAAACTTCAGTAAAGTAAATCTGTTACACTTTTGTTAATCTACCCTTTGTCAACTATGAACCTTTCCAAGAGTGAACAAAGGGTAGTAAGCCTTCTCCCTTACAATGGGAAATTTTATGAGTGCTTGGCTTAGTTACCTTCTGAGACAAAACACATGACACCCAAACTTAAAGCAAGAAGTGTTTCTCTAGTTCACAGTTTATAAAGGTTTCAGTCTGTAATTGACCAGCTTCAGGGTAGGGTGGCATGGTAGACAGATCAGAGGAGAAATAGTTCATGGTGGTCAGAAAGGAGAAAAGCAAGCAAGGGCTGATCACATCCCTTTTATGTCATATATTTTATCCAGATTACTGATGCTCTTAATCCTAGCACACTTGATCCTAGCATTGTGGCATGAATCGATTCCGCACACTCCAGACACATCCACCTCTGAAAAAGCCCCAGCTATGACTGCATGAGGCTTTGTGGATCGAACATAAGTGTTGGTAATAATATTCTTGTTTTTCCCAAAATTCCTAGACATAATGTGAGATATGCACATGTGTCATTGTAGATATTTTGTCATCATCTACTGCCTCAAAACCAGAACCACTGATGCAGCATAAAGAAGATTAAATGTAATATAAAAATAATTTAGCCTTCACATTTATGAGAAATTAATTTTTGGCAATGATGTCATGGAAAATCAATGGGAAAAGGAAAGTGCGAAGACAAATGGATACTCAGAAGACAAAAATATGATCTTTGGCTCCTACCTCACACCATCTATAAAAGTTATCTCCAGATGGATCACATACCTATCAGAGCTGACACTATGAAACATCTGAAAGAAAACACTGGAGAACATCCATCTGACATTGGATGAAGCCAATGTCTCAGACATGAAACAAAAGTCAAATATGTAGAAGGAAAAATTAACATGACAGTTATTGCTATAGTTTTGATATTCTTCAAAGATTTATGTGCTAGAAACTTAATTCTTGAGGCAAGAATACCAAGAGGTAGAATATGTCAAAGAAAAGAGGTCAGTGAAAGATGATTAGTTCCTAAGAGTGCTACTCTCAGAAGGAATTAATTATGGTCTCAAAACAATGGATTAATCCTTACAAGACTGAGTTTACTAAAGGGGACAAACCTGGTCTCTCTCCAAGCTGCTGCTTCCTACCTAGCCACATAACCTCTTTCTCTCTAGCTCCTCCCTCCTCCAACTGTTCCTCTACCATACTCTAAGGTAGGCAAAGGACCTCCCCAGATGTTGGCTCCACATTGTTTGAAACCTGCTCTACCAGAATCACCCACTATAATCTACCTAATCTCAGCTATGTTGTTCTAGATTCACAAAACTGAATAAGACAAATTAAAAGTATGCACTTCAATAGTAAAAAGGCAAGAGACACAGACTGAAACCAACTACTTCAGCTCATGTAACTGACAAAGCTTCTATTAGGGACAGTGGTAGAAGAAACCCTACAACACAACAAGAAGCAAATGGAAGGTTTTTACATGACCAAGAGATTTGAGGTGAATAAAGGAATATTTGCACGTGAGCAGTAAGCAGACCAAAGCATGTCGAACATCACTAATCCGCAGGGACAAGCAAATCGTCTCCATGAGACGATGCTGTACAGGAATTTGAAGGGCTGTCATTTCAGTGTCTGACAATGCCAAGCCTTATTTAGGACATTGAAAAACTAGATTTGCCATTTGCTGGTGAAAGAACAGCTTGAAACTTTAGAAAACAATTATGGTAGTTTTTTTTTTTTTAAAATAGCCATTCAACAAAGCCTAGGTAGAGTATTTACTTGAGGAAAACAAGAACTCATCCCACCCAAATATGTAGATATTCAATAGCATCGTTATTTGTCGTACTAAAAGACTGGTAAGAAATCAAATAAATATCAACTGACTAGTGTAAAGATTCTCTAGGATGGCACACTAGTCAGTGACAAAGGGGACAGATTGCTTTTACACACCACAACATAAATGAGCCATAAATGCATTATGTTTTGTGAAAGAAGACGACAAAAATAACTGCTAATCTTATAATGTCTGTATAGAATTTCTAGAAAAACAAATCAAAAGAAACAAAGCAGAGAATCTATTTCCTAAGGCCAGGTTTGGGGGCCCTGGCAGCCCATAAATAGACCGTTGCTTTGATGAAGAAGAGCAACATGGTACTAGCTGTACAAATCTGTAAATTTGTTAAAAGTCATTGTACAAATGTAATGGGTGAATTTTATAGTATGTGAGTACCCCAATAGAAGTATTTTTAAAATAGAGTGACTGGAAGGCATATGAAAATAGCCATTGTTGAATCTCTATCATTTTGTTTAGTGAAATTCTATATCATTTCTAATGGGGTTCTTTGTTTCTTTGTTTGTTTGCTTTTTTCTATTCTCTTGAAAAATTTTTAAATTTTTAACAAAATGGCAAGCAAGTCCAAACAATGGTGGTTATCAGGCTTTTGTTTTCTCATTTAAAAAAATTTAAGCTTTTATTTATTAATTTATTTATTTGGTACAGAGTCTCACTAAGTAGCTTGGACTTGTAGTGATCATCCTGTCTCAGCCTCCCCAGCACTGGGATTACAGGCATGCACCACCACACCCAGTTCCAGGGCCTGTACCGTATGCAGTACTGGGGATTGAACCTAGGTCCTTGTGCCTCCCTGGCAGGCACTTAAACCACCTAGTTATCTTGCCAGGCTTATCATGGACATTTTTGATGAGTCTACAAAGAAATATAAGAAGTTACCATACCATTTTTCACTTTATGTTTATCTCAAACTACCTTAAGGCTTACCACCCCATAGGAAAAAAAGTTACCATACTAACAGCCTGTAGTACCAGCAACTTGGGAGGCTGAAAACAGATTGATCACTACTAGTCCCATCCGTGTAATGAGACCCTGTAGAACTTGTACTAAAAATACATTAAGATAAATAAATAAATTTTTACACAAAATATGTTCTGCTCAAAACTAGTAAAAGAAAGTTTTATAAGGAATGAAGTTCAGGTCTGTTTAGAATTTAGAAGCCTAGAGTCCTAGAGCCCTATGCTTAGGATGTGGAAGTGTAGGCTGCTGTCCCTGGCCCTGGCTGTGATGAGTTCCAGTTTCCTTTTCCTCTGTACATTCCTGCTTCCTCCTGTACCAAAGTATTGTGTGCAGATATCTCAGCCCACACATGCAAGCTCCAGATACCCCCACACCACCTCCCTTGCCTTCCCTGAATCCCTAAATACTGAGAAGCTGAATACACTACAGACCAGGCAAGGCCACGTGTGGTAGTAAAACTCTGGCCAACACTCTGTCCGAGAAACCAAACCCCCATCTGCTATGAGCAATCAGGATATCTGACTGCTGGAGTCAGACCTTCAGGAAGACAGACTGTCTCTAGTGGCAATCCAGGGTCTCAAACATCATTTCAGTAACGAATGGCCTAAAATGTCTACATGAGTGGGTTAGTAACTGAGAGCTTCCCTCATTTTTGCTTCTGTTTTCAATTTCAGACTGACCAGAAAAAGCCAAATTCGCATCCCTAGCTAATTATACAGGATGCCCTGGTTCTGTGAGTTTGCCTACACAATTCCTGGCCAACAGCTTGCCATCGGGGTCTGCACCATGCTTCCTTTTCTTTCCTTTTTTCTTTTTCTTTTTTTTTCCCCCACTGTGAAACTTCCCTCTCCTCTGCCTGCATCTGAGTCTCTGCCAAAATGCAAGTGACAATGGCTGACACCTTTGTTACAGCAAGCTCTAAATAACATGCTTTTGCTTTTCCCATTCGATCAACACCCTCTGTCACAGAACCCACCACCAGCAAAGTGAAACAGAAGCGAGACCTACCAATCTCTGAAAAGCAGAGCGGGCCAGTGTGAAGTCCTAGGAGAATGGACAGTGTCTAAATGCAGAGACCCAGGGGGCAAACCTCCTCAGTCTTGATAACCTGCTCCAGTCTCTTCATGCCGGCAAGACATTCACGTGCTTGTAATTCACAAACAGCAGATGGCAAGCTTTCCAAAGCCCAGAGACCGGGGCAGGAGCTCTTCTTCCCTGGTTCTAGGACAGGTAGGAGACTGGCTTTCTCAAGAGACCAGAGACAGCTTTTTGTCAAAAGCAGATCAATTTCAAGACAATGATATTTTTATTCCCAATTTGGCTCAAAATTGCCTATAATTGCTCGGACTACACTTTAATTTTTGTGGTAGACTCAGCACTATCCCTTCTGATGAGGGAGAAAATTCTCCAAGCAATGATGATACTTGAGCAACACGTTCGCGGTGGCTGCCACAGTGAGTGAGAGCTCTGCCTGACTGCAGGGCTACACTTCTGACTCTTCAGGAAGAGAAAGAAGAGAGCCACGCACTGCTCCCCACCACTGCCAAGTCCCCGGGGGACCCACCCTGAAAATTAGACCCACCTTCCTCACAAAACCACTGCATTAGCCCACACCAAAAGCGTGTAAGAGAAATTATTCAGACACTTGGTGCAGATAGAAAGACAGATTTCATCCAAGATAGATGACTGTAGGAAGGACTTGGCAGTGTGTGAGAGAGAGTGGGGCTCAAGTAGGAACACAGCAAGGACACAAGGGGATTTGTATAGTCCAGAAGCCAGCTAAGGAGTCTAGGGGTTGAGAGCTCCTCAGAGGAAACGTCAGGTCTAAGGGGATTGTTGCTAGACTGACCCAACCAGGTTCTTACATAAACTGAACTCAATGGACTATGGGTAGAGATCAAGGCCTTAGCTTAAGCAGCAGAAGGACTCAGAAACTTGACTTGGGTTGGCTCACGGAGCAAGGCTGATCAGCTGCGCATCGCACTCCTTCCTCACTCTGCTGTGGGCGGAACGGTGGAACTGCCAGTTACTACTGCGTGGAAGGCTTTGCCTACCTGTGTCTTCTGGACTGTGGGCAACACCAGCATTGAGATTCGGGGATCCAAGTCAAAATCTGAGTTCCACTACTCATAGCTATGGACATTTCTATCTTTCTTTAAAGTCCATTTCTTTGTGTGTAAAATAAAGATAATAGTATCTGACTGTCATGTTACTACTGGATGTAACATTGATGTGGCTACCGCAACTTTTGCCAGTATTATTGTTGCCATCATGTGTCCCTTCTCTTCCTCAGTGTTCTATCATTTCTATCTACTTAAGTATATCAAATTATGCATCACACATACACACACACGCGCGCGCGCGCGCGCGCGCGCGAACGCACCACTGCGTTATGGAGAGAACTCTTCCCTTGATAGGAAGAAAGATAATGATACCCAATGGGTCTTTTCCATTTCTAATTTCAGTCACTCTATGGTCCTGCAATTACTATTGCCAGCTAATCAACAAAAATAATTATGCACAATTGCAAACATATCATGAAGTAATAAGGCCTTTAGTTTTCATTGTGCCCTGAATGCTTATACCATTATAAATGCAAAGACAGAACTAAATCTGGACACATGGAATGGAAAGTCACAGATGTGAACAAGGAAGCAAGAAGGCCTAGAATTTACATTTTTAGCTTAGAAGTGTGTGACTATGGAGATGAAAATTTTAAAGGTCATAAATATGTTCACTGGTGCCCAAAGGTACATAGGACTCATTTCACTCAAGTCGGTATGATAAGAATTTTGTCCTTCAGTCCTTTGAGCACAGCTGTGAGGCAGCTCTGATGAAATGCAAGTGATCACGCATTAGGGCCTGGATTAAATCTTCAGTGTGAGCACATGCCCACACATGTATACACACATTAGAGAGAAGGGGAGAGAGAGAGAGAGAGAGACAGAGAGAGACAGACAGAGAGAGAGAGAGAGACAGAGAGAGAGATAGAGACAGAGAGAGACAGAGAGAGACAGAGAGAGACAGAGAGAGACAGAGAGACAGAGAGACAGAGAGAGACAGAGAGAGACAGAGAGAAACAGAGACAGAGACATGCAAATGAGCTCACGTGTACCCAGATCTGTGCCCAGGCCATCCAGGCATGCACTGATTGTCCTGCACCTTGGTAAATTAACTTTTGTCAGCTTTCTAAATTCAAATTTATAGGAGCTCACAGTATCATATCAATTGACTCATGAGCCATTATCTCTCAGGTAAACTCTTTTATAATGTTAACACACTAAAGTTTACGTATTAACATTATGATCATTTCAAATAAAGTCTGAAAATTCTCAAAAAATAAATAAATAAATAAATAAATTCAAATTTATATATGAAAAACATAAATTTAATTCTAAATGTATATTAATAAAAAGAAAGGAATGGCTAGGGAGATAGCTGAGCAGTCTAAGCACCTGCCTGGCAAATGCAAGGAGCTGTGTTCGATCCCCAGTACCACATGCCATGCCTACCCTGTGCTTTGCTGGCCACCAAAACTGGGCATGATGGCACCTGGGATCCCAGCACTGGGGAGGCTGAGACAAGAGGATCACTGTGAGTCCGAGCTGCACAGTGAGACCATGTATCAAATAAATAAATAAATAAATAAATAAATAAAGATTTTTCTTTTCACAAAGGAAGAGTATAGGTTTGTACAAAATAGTATATTACTTGTGCAGCATATCATTAAATAAAATGATATGGGCCGGGAATGTAGCTTAGCAGTACAGTGTCTGCTGCCCAAGCGGAAGGTCCTGAGTTTGATTGCTGGTACCAGATGATGATGATGATGATGATGATGATGATGATGATGATGATGATGATGATGATGTTCTATAAAGTAGCAGACTAGGTAGAACCATTCTTATCTCTAATGATGAAACCCAGTAAAATTCTCATAATGAGCCACACAGAACTAAATTATACACCTTACTCCATATCTTCAACAAACTACCAGCATATGTTTTCTAAACAACAAGCCAAAAATAAATAAATAAATAAAACTTTCAAACTGAAAGAACAGCAAGTCTCACAATTGGTTTGGAAATTACTTTAACAATTCTTTTCTGAATTAGAAGCTGCAACATGCTATTGCCAAGCCCTATCTCCAAAACTTGACAAAGCCACACGTTCTTTTAAATTCTGGATATATTTCTGTCCCGTCGTTCCCCTCGCAACCTGCTGTAATTCTAATCAGCACAGCACACAGCTTTATGCTCTGTCCTCCCAGGGCTCATTCTGTATTTGTTATTTAAATGTCCTTGGAGAACGTTGAGCATAACTATAGGTTCATCTTTCTTCAGGTAAAACTGTGTATGAATGTGGATTCCAAATTTTGTCACTTTTATTTTACCCCACATGAGATTACATTAAAATCCTAACTGATCTCAGTAAAGTACTGTCATGCATAAGGAAAAAATTACAACTGTAAGTCCAAATAGTGAACACTGATATTTCAACATCCAGGAAAGGAACATCTTGTATTTTCGTCTCCCACTGTATTCTTACATCTCTCCCACTGTCTTAGAAATTACAAGAAAAATGTTGAGTTTCACATCAAACAGATTACCTTAAAAAAGGAGCATTTATCAGAGAAAATGTTAATTGGTTGCTGGAAAGTACAGCTATGAGAATAAAGCAATCAGGAGTGAAATGAGAGATAAAAGCTAGAACATATAGCTAAGAAGGCAGGAATTTCCTTTTATGCATGTGGGAGCTTGCATGCATGTTTTCATTTTTTCCAAATTTTTAAGATGTTTAGATGAGCAATAACATGCCAGGAGCTTTGCCAGGCAAGCTTACCTTTGCCTTTCTTGGGTTGTGTGGAAGGAGACCTCCCCCTTTCCCCCATCTTTCTGATAAAGTTTTGTATTTCTGTGCTATGTTGGAAAATGTCCACACTACATCACTCATTTGCCAGTTGAAGAGTCACAGGTCCCACCCCACACTTGGGACTGGCAAGCTGGAATACCTTTTTCTTTCAAGAAGAGACCACGGTCTCTCGGCAACAGAAGTGGATGTTTCAGTGGATTTATTGGGCCCAAATCCAATACCTTGTTCCCCTCAGCACAATAGTACAAAATGCAGAGTGGGGTTGTTGAGGGGTTGGGTGAATGGGTTCAGGACTGGCATGGCAGTGATCTTCTGGAAGACCACAACTCAGGGTCCCCACATTCCGTCCCGCTCACTGATTTCTGAATCTTAGCCTAATAAAACCCAACCAAGCAAGAGATTGGAAATTAAAGAACTAGATAACAGAGATGGGTATTCCATTGCCATTTAAATACTGTAGGTGCATGAATTCAGCAAAATAAGACACAAATGAAGGACCATTTTGTACCTGTATATACCAAGTAGTTAGGATACATATGCAGCTACTTTCTATTAATTCAATAAGAAAGATTTGTACTAATAGTGTTTGGACAGGATAGCATGTCTGCATCTTGTACTATGAATAACCACTATGAAGACAACAATATGGAATGTATTAATTATTGAAACTGTCCTACCAATCAGTTTTGAAACTGTTTTATTGCTATTTCTCAATAAAATTAATTTAAAAAAGAACTAGATAACAGTAGAAACAAGATAAATGCGTTCATTTATGCTATGCATTGCACTTCCCAAACTTCAGATCATGTTGATTTTCTCGACCCTCTTCAACTCCTCTCAAGCCAGGTATACTGAGCATTTGAACAACAACAAAAAAAAAAAATTATCCAGGAGGCTTTCACTTTCCCTTACATTTTCCAGCACTCTTCCCATCTAAATTCTAAAGTTTTAATATCTGAAGCTCTTGTTTTAATAACAATAGTCAATGTTTGCTGCCTAATTACATGAGGCACTATTCTTAAGTCTTTCATCCTTCTTAGTGACATATCATTGAACAATCCTATAAGGTACCTTCTAGTACTGTCATGATCCAAAGGTTCGTGCCTCTGTAGAAATTCTTAGGTAAAAATCATAACTCCCAAAGTGATGGGGACACTTGAGGAGGTGATTAGGTCCTCAGGGAAGAGCCCTTATGTTTGGGATCCATGCTCTTGTACGAGAGGCACAAGGGAACTTCTCCATTCTCTTTTAGTATATGAGGACCCAGTGAGAGGTTGCCACTGATAGGCTAGAAAGTATGCTCTCACCAGTCTTTAAATCTGCTAGTACTTGCTCTTGGACAACCACTCTCAAGAATTGTGAGCAATAAATTTCTTTTGTTTATGAGTCCCCCCAGCCTACAAAAGTTTGTTTTTCATTTGTTTTTTATGTATTTCATACAGGGTCACACTACGCAGCTCGGACTCATAGCGATCCTCCCGTTTCCAGCCTCCTCAGTGCTGGAATTATAGGCATGTGCCACCACTCCCAGTCTCCATGGCCCTCTCAGTGTGCAAAGGGGTGGGATGGACTTGACATGTGGTGCTGGGGATTGAACCCTGGTCCCTGCGCTTGCCTAAGCAGACGCTTAGTCTGCTGAGCTATCTTGCTGGCCCAATAGTTTGTTATTGGAGCCCAAACAAACAATACACTTACTATCCCATTTTATAGATTTAAAAAACTGTCTTTAAGTGGGTTTTTAAAAAATATATTTAGTATAGAGTCTATAGGGTCTCACTACTCAAGTCAGACTTGTAGTGATCCTCCTGGTTTTAGAGCTGGGAATACAGGTATACGCGACCAGGCACGGTCTCAATTGCTGTCTCAGCGCACCCCAAGGGCAGGCCGGCAAGGCACACCACACTTGAATCCCAGTCCCTGCATCTACCTAAACGGGCACTTTAATCCACTGGGCTATCTGGCCAGGCCCAAGAGTTTTTAAGAAGAATGCTAATGACATCATAATTCTTCTACTAGGCGTCAAAATTTTAAAAGTTAATGTTTTGATTCCAGAATGCACATTTTCATTCACGGCTGGTGTAATTAATATCCTTACCCTTTTTTTTCCATCAAAACTTAATGTTCTGTTACTAACCATAAGCAAAACTGGCTATAGAAAGCTCCTAGGTAGTAGCTAACACTACTAGCAGTTTGTGTTAGGCAGCTTTTGGTCACTGAGATAAACTACACATGACTTAAGGGAGGAGGACTCACAGAATTTGGCCCACAGTGACTGGGTGTTCAGTGCGTGGTTGGCTGGCTCCAGCATAGAAATGTCATGGGTGATGTGTGTGCCCAATGCCAAGATGCTCAGTTCATGACGACTTGGAGGAAGAGCAGGGGGACAGCCCCAGAGAGCAAACAGCCCCAGACCACACATATCCAGGCTTCCACAGTCTGCCCGAACCCATCCAGAAGTCTGCTTAACTCATCTCCCAGGTGCCTGACAGCCAACTGAGTTGACAGTTAAGCTGAATTGTCATGGAGCTCTATCAGTCTTAAGGCTTCTATCACTCATATTCTCAGCAGTTGAAAATAAAAAGCAGAATATAATATAATCCAGCCTAGATATCTTGCTCAGTTGTTAATTGTCCATGCCTAAAATACCAGTACCCTAAATCCTTAAGGAATGGCAAAGATGCTGAGATTCTCAGGCCACCTGGGAGGTGGAAGGAGACATTCTTGAACAGTTACAATTTGGTGCAGGTTTTAAATGTCCTGGAGACATAAACACCTCGGCCACACCGGGAATGGCACATGACTGCGGATCTGTACTTCCTGCCTCAGGGTCTCATTGTCAAGGTAGAAGCTTATCCCAGGGCACTCATGCAAAGAGGACAAGATGCTACGTTAGTGATTACGGCACTGTCTGGGGCCAGTTGATTTCTCAGAGAAGTTAGACAAATAAAGAGACTACGGCTGGGAAATATGTCGAGGGGTAAATAAAATACTACATCTTATAAGCAATTGCAACTTCCTTTTCTTATAGTGCTGAGAATACAATCCAGAGCTTCACCTATTCTAGGCAAGAACATTACCACTAAGCTAAACTTCCAGCTTATAACTTCAAGATTTTTGACTAAAAAACATTCTAGGTGATTTAGCTCAGTTGGTTAAGGAAAGGGTATTTGAAAAGTGAGTAAAACATCTTTCTCAAGCAACCTGTCCTGTCCCTTAGACTCGTGCCTGAGTATTCTAAAGAAAATAGCTCCAGACAGAGCAAAAAAAAAACAAAAACAAAAACAAAACAAAAACAAAAAACAAAACAAACAAAAAAAAACACCTTCTCAGAAGGAAACAACTATGCAGTTATAGGGTCTCAACAGATGTTACACACTCTTTCTAAGGAAGTGATGCTCTGGTGTGAGATCTTCAGTAACTTGTCTCAGCCCCACACATGATGTGCACAAGCAAGATAGACTATCTTCTTCCTCCTTCATATTCTCATATATCAAATAATATGTGGCCCTTTCAGGTTAGTGTGAGGTGCATAAATCAGTGGGAATAAGGGTTTGGAAAAACTCCAGCAGCATGGAGTCACCTTGGACAGTCAGCAATAAATACAAGGGCCAGTACAGGCTCTCTCCTGGGTGAGAGGAGTTGAGGTAGGTCTGGTAGTCTCCAGTGACCCCACATAGCTCAAGCCCACCCTTACAGCACTATGTAAAAGAACACACGGGTCATCAAAGTTTATGATCAAGTTCTCTTTAGCATAAGTTACTATCAATAGATGAATGGATAAAGAAAATGTGGTACTTATATGAGACTATGACTTTGACCTAAACAATAAATCGGAGTCATTTGTAGGAAAATGGATGCACCTTAGTACCATAATGTTCACAAATAAATTAAACATGCCAAGTTCAATGGCTCATGGCTTCTCTTACATGGGAAACTGAAAATAAAAGTAAAGGTCAAGATAAAAAAGGTAAATAGGAGACAGGGAGATGAGTATTTTGCAAGTGGGGAGACGTGGATGTAGAGAAGAGAAAGAAGATAAAAAAAAATTAAGATATGTTATGCACACGCACTCACTCCACACAAGGAATGTAATCACTGTATACTGCAAACATGCATTGATTTTTAAAAATTGGAAAAGAAGAAAATGACTGACTGGGACATAATACACAGGTCACAGAAAGAACTTGTGTATAAGTATACAAAGCTTTCTTATAAGTCAGAAAAGATAACCTAGCTGCTACTAAACAATAAGCAATAGGCATAAACTCTTCCCCAAAATATGAATGACCAAAAACACATACGATGCCAAATGTCAGTATTCATCATGAAAATAAACACTAAAACACAAACAAAATATGATCATTTTTCATGAAAAGAAAGACAAAAATAAAAATACTGAAATTCTAATTTGTGAAAAAAATAAGGATCAATGAAAACACTCATACAAAATGCCACCTTTTGGAAAACTGTTGTGAAATTTCTTATCCAAGGTAACACATGTATAGGGTGCTTATAGCACAATTTTATTTATAAAAACCCCAACTAACAAGAACTAAAAGGCTACCAACAAGTTAAAGGATAAATACATATATAGCTTAATTAAGTATGACCTGAAATAGATTTTTCAAATATATGTATATGTATATATAATTTATCTTGCAGATAATATTTTATCTACATTTTTTAAATTATGGTTAAATTTAGTTTAATAACAAACAAATTCTATATTACCTCAAGTTCTTGCTTTCCTTTTAATTGTGTGACACCTTTCTAATTTTATTTCTTCTTGTTCTAATAGTGTGTGTGCATAGGATATCAGGTCTGCATCTTCTACAATGAATAACTGCTAAGTCAACAATATGCAATGTATTAATTACTGAAAATGTGCTAGTAATCGGTTTTGAAACTGTCTCATTGCTACTTTTTTCTCAATAAAATTATTTAAAAAATAAAAAACAAATTCTATATTAACATTTAAACTAAAATCTATATATATTTTATTATAACAATTTATGCTATAATTTTCTGAAAAAGATGTTATAGATGAAATTATTATAAACAAGAAAAGTAATTATTCAAATCCAGATCTTACTTCCTTAAAAATTTTTCCCCCTAGAATAAGTGTCTGTCATTCAGGAACTAGGTCTTAACACTAGCAAGGTATTATGTATATTACTGAATATTACTTTTGTAACTAATACCATGCAAGCCTCAGAGAAACACCTATATTAGCTAAATAAGAAGTATTTGTGTTGCAGTGCCCTGGACCTGTGATTTTAGTCCCATCACCAAGGAGGGTAAAATAAGCATAAATAGGCCATTTGAAGATGAGTAAATATGAATTAATTATCTCTGAAATATTTTCTCTCCCACAGCCTGAATGTAACATATTCTTGCATTATATAGTTTATGTGATTCATCCATTTCCTTCTCATTGTAGTTTAGTTAATATTTCCAGAAATACTTTTGAGTTAACTAAATTTTTATAAGAATTGCAAAGAGTGGATGAAGATCGCTCTGCAATGTTAAATGGACTTAGTTTTGCGTAGAGACATCCAGATATAACATGAAAGAATATTACTCATAATTTACATGGGCAACTAGACAGATATTAAAAGCCAGAATTATAAAGAAACATTTTTGATACTAACATATTCGAATAAGTATAATGAGATTTCAAAGATTAAATGAATACGTCAACTCATTTAAACTTTGTTTTGTAAAAGGATTTTACTGATTATAATTTAATATTTTTTAATTTTTAGATCATTTTAATATTTAAATTATACATAAGAAGCTACCAAATTTCTTTTAGTGTTTGTTTCATTTTACATCTATCACAAAAATGTTTTTAATTTCATACTTATGTAAAACAATTTGTGAATTCTTGTTCAATGTATTATGACATGTGTAAATAAAGTTTTATTGGAACACGGTCATTCTCATTCATTTGCATAACTGTCTGGGCTATTTTAGGGCTACCGTGGTAGAATCAAGTATTTGTGACAGAGACCATACAGCTGGAAAAACCTATATCATCAGCTTCTCCACAGCATTTGTCATCCCTCCTTTAAATTATTATTGCCAAAGAGACACAAATTATGTGCATCTTTGATTACACTGATATGATTAGTCACTTTGCTGAAATGCAGAAAAGAAAAATAAATTTCGCTAAATAAATACATAAATTATGTACAACTTTACTGTTTATGCATAATTCTTTGACCCACCAACAGAATATCCAACTGTTTATGAAAACAATAAAAGCAGTCATCTCTGTTACGTTTTGCCAATTTTCAGTCCTGTGAAAATCATAGCTTTACAAATTTTTTTTTCTTTTTGTTTTAGGAAGGCACTTTTTTTTCAGTATAGAAAATAACTTCATATCTTAGTGATACGTTTACTATCTGATTTACAACTTACAAATGATGTTGACACATGGAAGGGATGCCTCCCTTTATGCTCTGCCCTACACACAGACAGGAGGAGAGAAAAGCGCTCCCCCATGCCTGTAGCCCTGCCACCAGCCTCCTGCAAGATGCCTCCATCGGGAATTTGTGTATCAGACAGGGAGAAGATCGATTTCGCTCTTTGGTTCTTCCAGAACCAGGTAGAAGAACCTCCTCTCCTGATGTTCTTTCAGTCTCCTGTGGTCAAGGCAGCCTCTTGCTTCGAGAAGATGGAAACAGGAGTGGGGAGAAATGGGTGTCATAGTTTTCTGCAATGTGATTTTCTAGACTACATAAATCAGGTAACAAGAAAAACATCTTATACTAAAGGTCAGAATTAGTCACAGAGCAAATGATCTCTGAGGCTTTCCCAGACCAGGATGGTGGTAATGTTTCCATCACTCTTTAGAGACTTTCAATTCACATTTTTGCCCCTTTCTTCTCCAGTACAAGTGCAAGCTTTTCCAAGTGTAAGCCCCTGGGATCTTTACAACAACTTTCCTTCTATCTTTGCCCACTGTCCTTTGTTCTACAAATCCTCAAAAAAAAAAAAAGCTTGACAACTTGTTTTAGCTCAGTCTTGGACTACATCAAATTGTTAGACAAGATTTTGACTACAGTGTTTTTTGTAAACAGGAAAAATAAAAATACCTCAAGGACTCACTTTCCCACTTTGAAGTGTAGCTTATTACAGATTTTCTCCAATTTTTCAGAACAGTATAATCTGGTCAAAATGAAAAATAGCATCTCTCCCCTCTTGCTACCTATATTCCTACCCCCGCCATACTCCATGTCCTAATATTGCTTCAGGCTGGCAAATTCACCATTTCCTAAGGGCAGACACTGCTTTCAACTGAGTGGGTGCCTGGCAGGTTTACTGCAAATCTGGATTTACTGCAAAGCTAATGAAGCTGAGTTCACGACCCCTCACTCGCACAGGTCCATTTCAAAAACCTAGGAAGACTCTAGCCAGGGCTCCCATAGTCACGCTTCACTTTTCATCTACAATGAAGCTGTGGCTCACTTTGCAATGAAAGTAGTTCTGCCCATTATGCAAGCTTATCCAGCAGGATAATCCAACGGTCAAAGCCAGAGTCCTCATTTCTTATGTTGTTTTTCCTCCTCCATATGAGTTACTTACACATTTAATTCTACATGCATAAATTTGTGTTCTTTATCTTAAAGACAACATCCCAGATTATGTAAGGTTCTAGCCTCATAAAACCTTAAGACATTTCCTTATGCAGAAGTGAATAATCTTCCAGGGTCAAATAAATCTCAGTTTACCTAACATCTTGATTTTATTGAAAGTATATCATATAATGTATTGAAATAGCACATAGTGCATAAATTAAATGCCTGTTTTTAAAACTATGCATTGTACTGGGAAGAGATCATACAAAGCAAACAATTTAGTCAGATAGAAATGGGTTTAAATTTTCCTCCTAATATTTAATTTCATCAAGTTATTTAATTCCCCTCATTTCATGTTCCTTACCTGTGCAAGTATGATAATAATACTTTCTAAGGATAGTCTGAGATGATGTATATATACCTCTGAATGAGATAGTTGAGCATACAAAATGCATTTTTTTTTTTGCAGAACCAGGAATTGAACTCAGGCCCTTGAGTCTGCCAGGGAAGCGCTTATTCCACTGAACCATTTCCCGGGGCCCACAAAAATGCATTTTTAAAAAGCATTGGGAGGCATGATATACAGGTGGGCAAAACAGATTCCGAAATCAGACTACCTAATTTAAATCTTCTCTTGGAAGCTAGTTATCTATACAATCTGGGACAAAATATTAATCTCTTTGTGCCTCTATGGCCTCATCATTAAAATGGGAATAAAAACGGTATCTATATTAGATAATGATTATGAAGATTAACTGAGTTAGTATTTCTCCAGAACTAAGAACATTGACTCTGGCACCTCACTAGCATGCTATATGAGTATATATTAAATTGTCAGCTATATATGTATTGAAAATCTTTATTCCACTAGACCAGAACTGTTCTATTAGGTACATGCTATAGAAGAATAACCATAGCATCATCTTTGAAGATGTGGAAAGTTTGTTCTAATTAAATCCACATTTCATTGTTCTGGTTTCTTGTAGCTGTAGATTTACAGTCAACTTTTTAAAAGCCAAAGTTCTGAATCTATGGCAACATGTTCTGCCTTGTTACTACAAATAAAGACCCCAATTATACTACTTGGTTACTGCCTTCAAAGGTATTTTTGGTAGCAGTTGAACAAAAAAAGGTTCTAACAAAAAACTATTGTTTTCTCTGGGACCCAAGAAAGTTTAATTAAAATGCCAACATGATCAAGCGGGCTAAGAATGTTTTCTCATTATTCCAATTAAGAGTCAGTAAGATTTGATTAATATTATTCTGGCTGCTTTGGGCTTTGGCAGATCTGTATATTTTCATTTAGTTATTCATCTCTACTACACCCTATTAATTATCTCTCTTTCTCTCTGCCTTTCTCTTCAACATAATCCTTCCCTCCCCCCAATGGCCTCTGGAGTTTTTCCTTAAAATAGTAAAAGAACTATTTCAAGTGCTATACTTAATTTTAGTCAAAATTCTAAATACCATTTTGACTTAATTCATAGCTCAAATTCTTCATATAAAAGGAATATGTGAGCTTAAAAAATGGAGCTTTTCAGGCTTGATATAATTTACTATGTAATTCAGTGTCTACCCGAGAATTAAAATGATTATTTATGTTCCCCAGACTCAGAGAATTAGAGAAACATTGAACTGTGCTGATTTTATAAAACACACAGTTGGAATTGTTTAGTAATGCTTCATTTGTATGCAGAAAATCTAACACATATTAAAATAGGTATGCAATTCTATGTTGATTTCAATGAAATGAAAGGAAGCTAGTTTATCATCAAAGTTTGTATATTAAATACCCACCCCAAATTACATAAATGCAGAGCCACGTTTGAAATTTTAAATAGACAGAAGTCTAAAATCTAAACTTATGACTCCCAGGGAAACGATAGCTCATTCTTTTATACATTTGGAATATTAAATTCCTGGCTTAATATATAATTCTGAGAAGATGTGTGAAATGGTTTTCTTTGGGGAAAATGTGTAGTTAGTGCTCTTTTTCAGCCTGGCAATTATGCTGGTATTTTAAAGTATGTTATTATACCCAGAGGTTTTAGAAATGGTCATATGGTTTATAAAAATATGAATAAATGTGAGATAGAATTATGCCGCAATTTTTGTGAAAACCATAATTCTGAATTGAATGCCTTTTATGTTTTTAAACCTCACCTGCATAAACATGAAAATGAGTTTTAAACAGAAAAGCAACTGTAATTATAGTCTAGATTCTTTACGTACTCCGTCCTGTGCTCATGCCTGCTTGTGTGCACACACAAACAAATAGACACATTTTTGATTCTCTTCTATGAAAAAAACACTCCCTGAAAACTTAGGATAAAATATTATAATAAACATAAGTCTAAAGAGTTCTTGGTTTTTTTCCTTTGGATTGGGTTTTCCTTTTATGCTTTTGTTTTTCTTTTTCATTTAAGAATTTGAAAAAGAAATCAAAATATGTGTTACTCTTCCACGTGTGCCCGCGACCATCCCAGCTGGAAATCACACCTGGTTTGATTCACATCCAAGTCTCAATTTACACTCCTGGAAGGTAGAATTCTTGACAGTGCTTATACAAAGTGCTTTTCAACTTTATTGAAAAAGATTGAATTTTTCTATTTTGTTCATTGTAGAACAAGATAGAAAAATTTACCATGATTACAAACTATTAAAATTTTGCATGATATAAAAAAAAAAATCCTTGGCCAGGAAGATGGCTCAATAGAATAAGCACCTGCCTGGCAAGGGCAAGGTCCTGAGTTCAATCCTTGTTACCACACACATACACACACACAAAAATAAAATTCTTAAGGCAGCCAGCTTCTTCCTGATAATGTAAAGAAAGGAATTCTAAGTGAATGTGGTACATTATCTTGAAATATGGAGAATTAAGGTTCTTGAATGGCATTAGTGTCAAAAAATCCTCCATTTAGAGAATTACGTGCGGCATTCTGATTCACTCCTTGAGAGTAAAAGGAAAAATAGGAGGCAACACAATAACACTGAGAATCTTTTATTACAAAATGAATGAGAACCGGTCTCCAGCCGTGTTAGGTTCTCATTCCTTTCTCTGTGCTCTGCATCTTTTACTTCATGGTTCGGGTTTAAAATAAAGTAGAGGAAATATCTTCCCTTATGAGCAATGACAGATCTCAATGATATAATTTACATGAAATGTTTAGCTAATGCCTGCAGTGCATTCTCAGCGAGTGATAGTTCCTATTTCAAAACTATATTTCAAAAACGGTCTTTTTGTGCCATCTTGAAAAATATTCTTTCCTTTTTCAAACGCTTACTCTTGCAATTAGCACAGTAAAGAGATAATCCATGGTAAGAAAAAATATTTGGAAACCATACCTCTAACAAGCGATCAACATCCAAAATGTACAAGAAACACTATTTCTTTTCTGGAAGTACTGGGGATTGAACTTGGGGAGTACATTCCCCACTTCCTTCTTTAGTTCCTTTGTCCTCTCCCTCGCTGTCCCTCTCCCCTTCTCTCTCCCTCTCCCTCTTCCTCTTCTTCGCTTCTCCCTCTCCCCAACCCCGCTTCTCTTGCTCTCACACTTGTTCTTCTTCTCTCTGTTTCTTTCTAGACAGTGTCTGGCCCATGTGCCCAGACAATACTCAAACTTAATGCCCTGAGACCTCAGCCTCGCTAAGTCCTTGAATTACAGATATGCAGCACATGAGGAGCAGAACAACTCAATACATAGAAAACAAACTGACTAATCTTAAAATAAAAGCCTAAGCAGAAATTTCTCAAAATCAGATATACACAAGGCCACCAGACAGTACAGGAAAAGATGTCCTGAAACACTAATCATTAGCGAAATACCTTTTAAATCCACAATAAGAAGTAACATCACACCTGTTAGAATAGTTTTTATCTAGATGATAAAAGATATTTTCATTGAAGATCATGAGAAAAACGAATTCTTATTCACTACTGATGGTAAGGTAAACGCACTCTGGAGATTCCTCACAAACTACAAATGTAGTTCCCATCCCACCCAACGGTCTCATTTCTAAGTTATTTATCCAAAAGAACTGAAACTAATGTGTTAAAAAAATCTATATACCCATAGTTATTGCCACCCTTCACACAGCAAAGATATAAAGCTACAAACAAGATTATCCACACAGGACAGTATTAAGTCACTATTTTCCTGCAATAATCAACACATGAATGGATTGAATATATACATGATGTATATCATCTATGCGTGATGGAAAAGCCTGCTTTTAAAAAGAAGAAAAGAAGTCATCTGCATAATAGGGATGAACTTCAGGGAGGATAAAATAATAAAACTACACCAGGTACAGAAAGACTCATGGCATATGGCCTCATTCACGTGTGGAAGTCAGCTACTTTTTCTTCACTGGGCTCCATACCTGATGCCCATGATTTAAAGTGGGAGAGGTGCACTTTGGCTCATGGTTTCTAGAGGTGTCAGTGCAGAGTGGGCTGGCCCCAAAACAGAGTGATATGGTAGAAGGGGTTGGGAGAGGGGAAAGGGCTCCAGACAAGGCGGGCAAGATGCGGCAGTGATCAGGGGAGGCACAGAGTGCAGATTGCCTGTCCAGGCCTGCCCAGTTCCCCAGCCCTTCCTGCCCGACCTCACCTCCAGACATCACACCCAGCTGTAACCCTCCAGAGGACCAATGTGTTGTCACATACTCATGTTCCAGTCTCCTCTCAAAGTCCCTCTTATGAGCATGCAAGGCTCTGAGGGACCTCTAGGTATGAACTGTAACAGGAGCCTAAAAAGATAAAATCGCAGAAGTAGAGAGTAGGGTGATGGATACCAGAGGCAGGCCTGGGAGCTGTAGACCAACGGGTAAAAGACTCTGTAGGGATTTCTGAGACAAAGTCACTCTCCATAACCCAGGCTGGCCTGGAACTCACAGAGATCCTGCTTCAGCCTCCCACACACTGGAAAGTTTTATGTGGACAATACAAATAATGTAGGGGGCTTTCAATACATAGAAAGAATAATCTAGAGATCTTTTCAAATCTATCACCAGAGTGTCTGTATAAAAAATAATGTATGGGGCCAGCCAGATAGCTTAGCTTACAGAAGTGCCCACTTAGGCAGAGCGCAGGGACTGGGGTTTGCTCCCAGGTGTGCTGTTCTGGCCCGCCCATGGGGCGCACTGAAACGACAGTGGTGGTGTGCACCTATTATCTCGATGCTTGGGAGGCTGAAAACAGGAGGCTCACTACAAATCCGATCTGTGTAGTGAGACCCTGTAGACACTGTGCTAAACACTAAATAAATAAATTAAATGTATACTTCAAGACAACTAAGAATGTAAGTTTCTAATATTACAACCAAAAATATACATATTAATATGCTTAGTTGTCATATTAATGTGCTGTTTTCATATTAATATGCGTAGCTGTACAAGTCTCAAGTCAACAACTTCTGACATTACCAGTCATGCAGACAACCCACTCCTATTATGGAATACAGAATATATTGGATTAGTTTGCTGAATTCATGCACCTACAATATATGAATGGCAGTGGAATACACATCTCGGACAAAACTAAACAAAAAAGGGGGACACAAATGAAGGACCAGATTGTACTGAAACAAAAATATATGTCTGTATATACAAAATAATTAGCATGGCTAAACAGCTACTTTCTCTTAGTTCAAGGAGAAGAAAGTTTTGAACTGATAGTGTTTAGACAAGATATCATGTCTGCATCTTGTACTATAAATAACCACTACAAAGACAACAATATGCAATACATCAATTATTGTAACTGTCTTACTAACTAGTCTTGAAACTCTCTCATTGCTACTTCTTTCTCAATAAAATTAATATTAAAAAAAAACAAAAAAAAAAAAAAATATATATATATATATATATATATATATATATATATATACACACACACACACAAAATGATGGACATGTTACCTTGATTTACTCCTCCTACATCGCTTGCATACATCAAAACAATATGTTGTACCCTATAAATATATATAATTATTATTTATCCATCAAAACTATTAATTTAAAAGCTCCAATGCCACCAATATGCAAAAGTGTTACATTAATGAAATATTTATTATCATTTTTTCATAATTTTTTCCAATTTTACTATTGATTTGCTTTTATGTGTTTGTTTTTGATAAACAAATAGGGTCTCACTGCGTAGTTCAGACTAGCCTCAAACTCCCAATAATGCTCCTGCCTCAGCCACCAGAGTGCTGGGATCACTGGCACGTGCCACTACACCCAGCTGCCTGTACATTTTAATTATAGGAAATATCCCTCTATTTTCATTCTAAAATTGTTTACTTGGAGTTTTATGCACTAACTACATTGTAAGATCAAGTTTCTCTACATTACATGTAAAATTTTCTCAAGTTTTGAACATTATTTTAACAAGATCCTCCCTGCTTTTTGTTTTTCCAGTAGCTGCTGTATCTACAAACAAGAATAGTATATCACCATTTTCTTTAACTGTGAATTAGTAAGAATATAAGAAAGTTATAGAATTTAAATTTCTTTACAAATTTTTTAGTTTTATTTCTGAACTTACTTTCACTACCCCTGCCTACGGAACATTCAAGGATTAAGTTAAAATTCAGATCTGACCATACTGGAAAGAAAATGAGATTACCCTAAACACCGAAGTTCATTACAATTTAAAAAGGAAGAAAGAAAATTCGCAGGTGACAAGCACTGGAGCATCAGCATCTCATCTTTGTCCCTTCATGATGGTGCTTAATTTTAACTCCGTTAATTGTATTCAGAATGGAGTGCCTTTACCTCATCACAAGCCGCCAAGAATCTGTTTAGACATTCACCTGGATTAATATGCATATTATTGTTCTTCGGTTTGGAGAGTGAAGTTCTGGACAGAATCCATTATGTGTGTGTGGCGGTTCGCCTGAGCGATTGTTTCCTGAGTGCATATTAATTTGACTTTTATCCTTTTAGCTGCAGCTCCCTCTTTGTAGGACAGCTGTGAGTAGGTCTGGGGGCTGCAAAATGGGCTTCAAGTGCTTCAGATTGCTTAACCTGAGAGCAGTCGGCCACGCTGGTGACCTGCTCATTGCGTAGAGCAGGAGACTTGAGCTATAAGTCCGGGGTCCTTCCAAATGTCCCTTTGTTATCCATAGTGAATTGCAAAACACAGAAGTGCATCTGATGCCTAGAAGAAGAGGGGTCTGTAGGTGAAAACTGAGAAAGGCATACTACAAACCCACTGGCATCAACTTGTATGTTCATGACCTCATGTGTGCTCAGAGAGGATGTGAAAAAAAAATCATTTAGTTTTGTTTAACCCTCCTCTTCCTGAATTAACTTGGACCCCTACGAACTCAACAGCCATAAAGACATTTTCCTTTGATCTTCTTTTCTTTTTAGCAAAGAGCAATTTTTACTAGGAAAGAAAGCAACAAATATATAAATAATGAAGCAATGAAAGTTATTGCACTAATGAGCTGCCTGAGGGCAGTCTGTGAGATCCCGGTTTTCCTCAGCACACTTTGCCCACTCCTGAAGCATGATCAAGACCCCATTTTCTGACCTATTTATTGTTTCCAGCAGCATTTCTCAAGGTACATTCCGTAGGCCATTAGCTCCCAGAGATGTTAACGAATAGTCCTCAAAAATGAGTAGAAGGGTCTAAAATTAGAGATCCGCAGAGTCGTGATGCAACCTCTCAGATCTCTTGTGATCTAAAACACATTGAGACCTCCCCAAAGTCATGAATTTGCCACATTTCATCCTAGACCAACTGTTTTTTAAGAATGTCTTGAGAGATGTTTTTAACCCAATGATTGTGGAATAACAGCTTAACATTTTAGCTCAGCATGTCTTTAAAAACACAGAAAGCTAATATATGCAGAACGTTATCAGCAATCAACCTAAGACCTTGTGTGACCTCTGAGATCCTGGTAATGAAAAAGTATAGAGAAATTTACTGTGTAATTGTCAAAAAAAATTTGAAAAATCAAAGGACCTTGTTATTAAATATTAACAAAAGCTATCTAGCTAAATAGAAATTAAAAATATACAAAATAGAATTGGTAAATAATAAATATGCATGTGGATAGATGAAATACATAGATGATAAGTAACTATATATGTCTGTGATAGGGTGACGATGCTACTGAAATTTTTTGTGAATTTTACATATATAGGCAAAGTACTTTTCCCTGAACAAATGAAAGTCCATGCTTCTATGTGTCCTTTTTTTTTT
>NW_004524582.1:14918483-14925446 GCF_000260255.1 Octodon degus
CCCAGTCTCAATCTTTATCTCAGCACCCATGGGGCTGGGGCCAGCACAGCATGCTGGGGACAAAGCCACGCTCTCGCACATGCCTAAGCAGGCGCTTTAGTCTGCTGAGCTATCTGGCCACCTGGCCGGTCCTTGAATTCTGTCTTTCTTTCTTTCACTCTTTTCTTCTCTCCTCTCTCCCCTCCCCTCCTCTCTGCTCTTCTCTTCACTTTCAGTCCACTAGTATTACTCATAATCGATTAGTTCCCAAAGCAGTGCAATGATAAAGATGCAGATGTAGGACCTGCCAAAGAGCTCAGCGGACTAAAGCGCCTGCTTAGGCAGAGTGCAGCGGCCGGGATTCGATCCCAGGTGTGCCGCACCGGCCTGGTCCCTGGGGTGCGCAGAGAAGGCAATTAAGATTGGGCGTGGTGGCACATGCCTATAATGCCAGCACTTGGGAGGCTGAACACAGGCAGATCACTACAAGTCTGATCTATGTAGTGAGAACCTGTAGACCTTTACTAAAATACAAAAAAAAAAAAAAAAAAAAAAAGATGCACTATAAAAAAAAAAAAAAAAAAAAAAAAAAAAAGATACAGATGCACTTTAGTTAAATCCATGAGCTCTAAGTACCCAGTCTCATTTCTGAGGTCACCATGTGAGTAAGCTTAATACCATGACAACTGTAGGATTAGAGCTGTGCCTGAAAAGCTGGGGACATAAGAGGAAGGGGACCCAGAGCTCCAGGAGACTTGGTGCAGGAAAGACTTCCTAGAAGAGCAGTTCGCCACGCTGAGACTCCCCAGTTGCTGTCCTGATCTGTCTCATGATTGCTCCCATTTGAAAATCTTCATAAAGCATGGAATTAGATCATAATTTTATCTTCCTTTTGTAGCTTGATTAGAATTTGACAACAATGGCAGCCTCTTCAAAATTTCAATTGAAAAGCACATTTATCCAGGGCTAATAAAATACCATCATTAAAATAACAAATGTGGCCTCCTGTGTTTTCTATAGAACAAGAAATTATCACTAATGAAGATGAAAAAACAATATTGGCTCCCAGAATGAGGTAGGACAATCACTCAGATCACCCATGTTGAAGAAATACTGAAAATCCTCTCTTTTTGCTGACTGCAATCTGCTGCATAATTGAACCTTTGAACCACTGAATCATTAATTTTAAAAAATCACATTTTGCCAGCCAATTACTCAGCATTCCATGACATGATCAATGATGTTAAAGGTTTTCAGCTCATTGTATTAATCAATTAAGCACCAAATATAAACAAAAAACAACTGTCAGCTGATCTGGATCCATTGCTGATGAATTGCTGTTTAAAACAATTAATAATGAAGCAATGCTGGAAAACTAAGGGCAAAGGCCTAATTGATTTTTCAAAAGTAAGAACACTCTAAATGCTCAATTAGTTAATAATTTGCCTACTAATTGATTTCTTCAAGGTGTCTGCCTGGCAAAATTGAGAAAGGTTCTATAATTGCTATCCTTCCACCAAAAAAAAAAAAAAAAAAAAAAACTTGTTTCTAGGCATCTAGGAAGGTTGGAAGATCAATTTAGACTCCCATTAATAGTGTAGGAAACTTTCTCCAAGGAGGAAAAAGTAACTATCAAAACTAAGAAATCATCAACTAATAAATTTCTAGGGAGTGCTTTATGAAATGAAGTAACAATACTAATAAATAGCACAAAAAATGCAAATCTGTAATACAAATAACAGACATTTAGCAAATGTAAAAAGACAAGTTTGAGACTGAGAGACTTATGATTCAAATGGTTTTAATGGCAGGTGCCAAACTAAATGAAGAGGAATGAATATCTGAGGAGGATGATTAGAATTCTGCTAACTGTTTTTTCCCCAGTTCTTTATTTCCTCTGTATAGAGGAAATAAGTCACACAGTACTTCTTGGCAAAGAATTGGGTGAAGGGTGTGTAGACCCTGTAGCAGACACTGCAGGTGCTAACACACAAATCCAGAAGTATCCTGAGGCTGGATTGCAATGCTAATAGTGTGGATATTAGTAGCTAACAGTGCTGGAACACTTGCTATGTGGCAGCCACTTTGCTAAGCATTTTATGGAGATTAACTTGTTCCACCCTTACAAATCCTCTGAGAGCTAACCTGCCCTTCCAGTTGGTACGGAACTTAATGCAGACAGGACCGTGGCAGGGTGCGTGCATGCAGCTTCCACACTCTATCATCAAATGAGGCACTGTTTTCATTCTTCTTCTACATTTTTTTTTAAATTTTGACAGAACTCTGTGTAGTAGTCACTACCCACTGAGAAAGAAATCCTAACCATGCAATTTGCTCCAGGGTCACTAGGCTGAAATATGTCATCTTTTAGGAACCTTCAGGCCTGATATCAGGCCTTTGGGCTGCACTGGGGACACACAGGCAGGGTTCTGCCATTAAAGTAACCTTTGATCTTTGGTTTTTAATTGCTCTGCAGAGCTCCACTTCTTCCCTTTCTCCTCTCTCTCTCATCTTCGGTACAACCACAGGAACTTATCTCTTTTTCAGGAGTGCTGGGAGAAGAATTTTCACCAGTAAAAATTGCACATGCAAGTTATAAAGAGGAAGATATACAGTATATGAACATTTCTTTTACATGGTGGAAAGAAATGATGGAGGAGAGGAAAAAGAGGAAGAGGGAGGAGAGATGTGAAAAGGAAGAACGGAAGACTACTACAGAGACTACTAAATGATGTTCTAGAGAGGGAGCAAATGGATCACAGCCCCATGAATGAGAATGGAAAGAACTTGCCAAATAGGGCAAACAATTAAACACAGGAGAATAAGAGGTATACAATAGTAGTCTTTCAGTTATTCTTTTGTGTTCAGCAGCAAAATATTTCCATCAGAACACTCTACAAATGGACTTCTCTTCCACTCTATGGGTCATGATTCCGAGTCTACAGGGTGGATTTCAAAGCAATAGCTGTAGCTCAGTTTCACAAGTGATGCCTAGCCACCAGTAACGGTCACGGTCATTATGCATGTCCACAACACACTAGAACTTTGTGCGATATCCTATCCTCAAACTGTTAGAAGTGTGGAAGGAGAAAAGGAAGAGGAATAAGAGTGGAAGAGAAGAAAGAGGAGAAGAAAGTTGGTGAGCAAGAGGAACAGAATCAGAGGAAGGAGGAGAAGGATTAATTATAAATAGCAACTATAAGGCTGAGTCAGAAAGATTGCAACTTAAGCCCAGTTTGGGCAATTTAGCAACACCACAAGTTCTGTCTCAAAATACAGAACTACATAAAGGGCTGGGAACATAGTTCAGTGCTAAAGGCCCTAGATTTAATACTCAGTGCTGGGGTGGGCGTGGGGGTGGGGTCCAACACACATTAGTTGCCAGGCGAATGCCCAGGAAACAGTTTGTTCCTTAAGAACACCTGGCCAGGCTCTGACTTCAAAGTCACCAGAGAGGAGCAGCATCCCTTTGATTAATGACAAAGGATTCAAGGTGACCCAGCTTTCCCCCCTCCCTTTTTCTATCTGTTTATCTCCCTGGAAAATGGAGATGTAAATAGGAAGAGGCAATGCACACATTTTGTACAATCAGGAGCATCTGTATTTCTTCTCAGTTTATTCCTGAATAACCTTGGTTGGAACTGTCTACTGTTAATAAAAGATGAGATGCTTAATTAGAGTGTTAAGGCTTTCACTCCAAGTCCTCTCTCTTTACTCATTGTGAAGTTGGAAATGAGGATGCTTCCTGCCTAGCTTGATTGTGAGGGTCAATCAGATAACATCCAACGTGGCTAGACTTCATGGCTGAGATGCAGACTCCTTTCTTGTGCTCTCCAACCCTGCCAGCCACCCTGGGTCTCCTTCTTATTTACTTCCTTACTGCACTGAAGAGAGAAGGGCACTGAGTCAAAAGACTGAAACCCAGTCCTCTATCTCGAGTTTCACCTAGGGAATGCTTCAATCTGTATATTTTCCCACTTTTTCTCTCTTCTCACTCCATACTGGCTGTGGGTTGTTCTGTCTAAGTGAAAACCTACAGTCCATTTTCCTTTTTCTCTGTGACCTTTCCCCTATAACTTTAGCTGTATGCCTTGCATCTTGGAGGGGATTACATTAAATACAGAGAACAGAAGTATTTTGTCTTTGGTGTTCAAATCTGATCCTTAAATCCACAGCTTAAGCAGTAGACTTGGAATGATTTTCTTTGAATTTATATTTTCCCTTCTCCTCTTCTTTCATCCCCTTCCCTTCCTCCTACTTCCTTTCATTCTTCCTCTCTTCCTCCCCCACATTTGTTGGGTTGCTTGAGCATCAAGCCAAGTTCCAGTGAGCCACAAATTGCATATCCAAACATTAGACTGGAGAGAAAATAATTAAGCAGCAAGAATACAATCTAAATAAGTATATGAAGGATTTCTTCTAAGAAAAGAAAATCAAGTCAACTGCTGGTATAAGTTTATAACAAGGCTAGGCAAGCAATGGAAGGCAGATAAAAGGAAGACATGAGAGAAACCACAGGGATGCTCATGGGAACAGAGACCACAACCAATGCAAACCAGCTTCTGTCAAGTCTTGCAAAGATATCACCATGACAGCTAGTATCAGATCCTGTATCCTAAACCAATACTGGGAGCATTGGCAGAGTGTGCCCAGGCTGAGTATCTTGGTCAATCCTCTGGGTTTTCTTTTGCTCCAGAAATCAGGTAAAAAACCACCTAGAAGTGTCTCATGACCCAGAGATGATCAGAGGAGTGTATAAGAGGTGACATCGCACTAGAAGGAATCTTTCACTGGGACAAGACAAACCTCAAGTGAGTACGTTCTTTACTAGCAAAGATGGAGAACTGCATACTAACTTTTCACAGACAATGGCAGTTCAAGATTTAGACACATAAATAGCTATCTTGTCCTTCAGAAGTATATGTTTTATTCTCACCAAAAAAGTACACTTTATAGTCTACATACAGTTTTAACCCTCAAAAATAAAAGTATTTAATTTGAGAAAGGTCTAAGCTTCTTCAGGTTTATTAAAATGAACTAGAAGCTTTATTTCCATGAATTCAGAAATATATATGATGACCATTTTACCCACTTCATAACAAAACCCCCAAAACAGTACATTTACCATCAGCGTAAATTTATTTCTAAAAGTTTTGGATACTAAGAAGCCCAAAACCACAACACTAGCATATTTCTTGCTTGCTATGAGCCTCCTTTTAGTTCATAGACGTTGCTTTCTTCCTGTGTCTTCTCATGGTAGAAGAAAACAAATTCTCTTAGGACTATTTCAAAGGGTACTAATTCTACTTTGGAAGCCTGCCTCCCCAAGCCTAATCACCTTCCATGGGCTTGCCATTTAAGATCACCATTTTGGTATTTAGAGTTTCAACAAATACATTCTGAGGAACTGACATACACAGATCCTAACTTTAAGAGTGATGTTAGTTTGTGGCAGATGTGGTAGTGCATACCTATAATCTCAGCACTTGGGAGGCTGAGGCAGGGGGATTGCTGCGAGTTTGACGCCAGCCTGGATTATATAGTGAGTCAAAGGCTGCCCTGAGCTACATAGAAAGAACCTACTTGAAGAAAGAGAGAGACAGACAGAGAGAGAGAGAGAGAGAGAGAGAGAGAGAGAGAGAGAGAGAGAGAGAGAGAGAGGTCATCTTGCATACTTTTAATACAGCACAAGTCTACATTGTTTGCTACTCCAGTTGCTGAGAGAAAGGGTTAAAAGCACACTCAAGGTCAACCTTAGCAAGTCGATGCTGGCCAATGTAACACGTTCCTGTCCCAAAGTGAAACTGCAATAGCACTGAGGTTGTAGCTCACTGAGAGAGATTTTTCTCGGTATATACAAGGACCTGGTTGAATCCCCAATATCAAATATATATATATATTTATAACAGAACTATTTGCAACAGCCAGAAGATTAAAATGACTCAATTTTCCATCGGGATGAAAAGATAAACAAAACACGAATTATCCATGCAATGGAATATTATTCAATCTTGAAAATGAAGATACCAATAAATGCTACAATGTGGATAAAACTTGAGGACATTATGCTCAATCCTCGTCACAAAAAAAAACCAAATATTTAATCATACACTTATATGAGATATCTACAGTAGTCAAATTCATATAAACACACAGTAAAAGGTTATTTGTCAGAAGCTAGTAATAAAGGGGAACAGAAAATTGTTTGATATTTAGCAGATACAGAATAAGGAGTTATTTGGTATTCAAGGGTCAGAGTGTTTCAGCTTTTTCAAGATGAAAAGCGTTCTGTGGGTGGAAGTTCATAAGAGTAGCACAAAAAGGAAGGAGCTAAGGTACAGCATACCAAGTGGTATGCCAATTACTTCAAGATGAACTCACATGAGAAACTAATTTCAGAAAGGGTCAGGGGCTGGGGAGATGGCTCAGTGGAATAAGCGCTTCCCTGGCAAGCGCAAGGGTCTGAGTTCAATCCCGGGTTCCGCAAAATAAAAAAATAAAATAAAATAAAATAAAGAAAGGGTCACTCCGTCTGTTTTCCTTTCCATGCAGCAGTCCTTAAAGACTCCTTTGGGAGAGAAGTCTTCCACATACGAGGCCGGAACAGAGCTCTGGGCACCAGAGCCTTCCAGCCGGGGCTGCCGTGAATCTGAACAACGAAAGTCTTCCGCTAGTGTCTGCATCGCCCCGCCCATGGCCTAGTAATGTCCCTAGAGTTTACCGCCCCAGCCTGTATCTGTTTGTCCCTCCATTCCCTCACAAAGGTGCTGTTTTGTCTATAAAGTGTAAAAGCATGCTGCTTTGGTCACTTCTTCAAATTCTACTGTCCATTGAAGATTCTCATGGGCCTGCAAAATTAATGAGACTTATCCTTTTGCCTTGTAAATCAGCCCTTTTATTAACTGGGTTCAAGAGACAGCTAAAGGGTTCACAGATGAACTAAAGGGGTGGAGAGGGAATAGAGGGAATCTCTCCCCTACAACA
>NW_004524582.1:14936321-14943322 GCF_000260255.1 Octodon degus
GAACTGCCAGGACCAAGGCCCCTTGGGCTTTGGTGACCCCTTCACTAGGGTGTCTGTTTGATGATTGATTTTGCTGTACCCCGCTATATTTTCTTTCCTATTTTCTAATCATTTTGTAACACGTGTGCTGACTTTTCCTTCCCTTCTCCTTTCCTTGGGAAAATACAATGAATAAAAAGTCTTATTGGTACTCAAAAAAATAAATAAATAAAATAAAATAAAATAAACATAATAGACAAACTCCTAGACAATGTCACAGAAAAAAAGGAAAGAAAAAGAACGAAGCCAAATGCAGTTGGAAATGAAAAAGGTAAATTCACCATGGATATTGCCAAAATCCAGATTAGAAATAACTACTTTGAGAATATTATTCTACTAAATTAGAGACTAAGAAGAAATGAGTAGATTTCTAGATACATATGAATTGCTAAAGGTGGGCCAAGGTATAAAAATCCTAAACATTCCAATAACAGGCAATGGAATCAAAGCCAGAATTATACCAAACCACTCGTAGACTAACTTAGTATTTACATATCCTTAATCCTAGTATCACACAGTTAATCCCAGCATGACCCAATCCAGATCCAGCCATCTCTGAAAAAAATACTTATGACTGCACAACATTTTGGAAGTCCATCTAAACATAAGCCATAACAATGAAAAAGTGAAAGTCCTGATGAAGGAGATTAAAAGATTAAAGAGAACATCAGAAAAAAGAAGCCCAGGCAAAAGTAATATAATCAAAATAATACACAGATTTAATGCAACATCAATCAAAACACCAATGCATTGTGCCCAAAACCAGAGAAAACAATCCTACAATTTACAGGGGGCAAGAAGTGACCTAGAGGGCCAGCCAAATAGCTCAGTGGATTAAAACACCTGCAAGCAGGTGCAGGGGTGGAGGTTCCATCCCCAGACCTGCATGCTGGCCCCATCCATGGGACGTGCTGACACGGCAATTGAGACTGGGCATGATGGCGTGTGCCTGTAAGCCCAGCTCTTGGGAGGCTGTAAACAGGCGGATCACTACAAGTCCAATCTAGTAGTCAGACCATGAACACCCTGTAGACCCTTCCCTAAAATACAAAAAAAAAGAAAGAAAGAAAGAAAAGAACTAGGCTCTAAATAAAAGACTTAGCAAAAAAATGAGCAACTGAAATGAATAAACCCTTCTCAGAAGAAGACATACAGTCAATAGAATCACTCAAATGTGCTCAACATTTCTGGCTATTAGATGAACACAAGCTAAATCAGCAGTAAGATTCCACTGTATTCCCAAAAGAATGGCCATCATCAAGAAATCAACTAATAAAAAATGCTGGGGAAAAGGGGAAAAGGAACCGGAACCCTTCTATAGCACTCATGGGCGTGTACCAAGAAAGCCACTGCAGAAATCCATATGGAGATTCCTCAAAAGCCTAAAACCGCAAATTCCATCTGACCGGGCTCTTCCCCTCCCAAGAATCTTCCTATAAGAATGAAAGCATCATAAGCCTGGCCATATAGCTCAGCAGACTAAAACACTTGCTTAGGCAGAGCGCAGCGACCAGGGTTCAATCCTCAGCGTATCATGCTGGCCTAGGTCCCAGGATGCACTGAGAAGGCGACTGAGGCTGTGCATGGTGGCATGTGCCTGTAATTCCAGCACTTGGGAGGCTGAAAACAGGAGAATCACTGTGAGTTTGATCTACATAGTGAAACCCTGTAGACCTTGTACTACATACATTTTTTTAAAAAATGAAAGCATCATATTATGCTGATCGATGCATACTCATATTCATATCAGCCCAGTTTACAACAGTTAAATCTTAGAAGTGGTCTGCGTATGTCCAGCAGCAGATAAATGGATAAGGAAAATATGGTATTTCTACCTGATGGAGTATTACTTCCCCATTAAGAAGGGATGTTTGAGTCATTTGTAGAAAAAGATGCCCCTTAAGGCCATAATGTTAAGTCAAATAACTTAGACACACAAGCTAAAAGATCGCATGGCTTTTCTTACATGAGAGACACAAAATATAAACAAAGAACAAAATAACAATTAGAGAAGGGGAGGTAGAGAGATATATCTTTTTTCAGATGGGTAAGGTCCTAAGAGATTGGCTGAGAAGTGAGGGAAGGGAAATGTGATTTAAAAAGTGAATTAAATTGTGTTCTGTGCATGAACTAGTTCCCCACAAGGAATACGGTCATCATATACCTGTACTACAAACATGTACCAATAAAAATTGAGAAAATAAATAACTAAAAGTCATTTTATAAGGACCAAGAGGCTGGCTGGAAAATCAATAATTCTCTGATCAGTGATTAATGGGAGGTTCCTACCCAAAAAGCTGTGGGACCCTGATAATGACCTTCAAAGTGAGAGCATTCACTGAATCCTGCAGAATTAACCACAACCCTACAGGTGCAAGAAAAATTCCTAGGGCTGCTTACTAAGGAAATAATGGGACACAAAGCTGGGATTTCAAAAGCTTGTTACAGAAAAAGTATATTTTATTGGCCAGTGAGATAGCTTGGCAGACAAAGTATCTGCTTTGGCAAGCGCAGGGAGGGGAGTTCGATCCCTGGTCCCACGTGCTGTGCTGGCCTCGCCCCTGAGGTGTGCTGAGCCTGCAAAAGAGTCCAGGCGTGGTGGCACAGGGCTGTTATCCCAGCACTGGTGAGGCTGAAAACAGGAGGCTCAACATGTGTCTGACCTGCATAGTGAGACACTGCACCAAATACAAAAATGAAAAGAAAAATAAAGGAACAATTGTATATATATATATATATATATATATACATTCAGAAGCACAGTAAGGAAGACTTTACCCAAGGCCATTGAAGTATGTGCACTGAATTTGGAGTCAGGGAGTTTGGCCTCAACTTAGAGTACGGAGTAGGTAAATGCAAATTCATAGTTCATGGTCAGTGTGAAGTCCACGGACAAAAGCGACTAAGAGGCAACTTCAGCTGTAAAGAGAATTATGGCCAACTCAACTGACAGGATTCTTGCTAATTGTAAGCCAGGAAGATCAGACATCATCCAGGAATGAAGAGTCGTCAGCCAGGAGAGGGATCGGACGTCAAGGGTGAGGGGTGCCTGCTAAACGGATCTGGAAAGGTTCTCTGTACAAGTAGGACTAGAAGGTTCAGAAGCCTAACTAGCGCGGCCAAAGCTTGTCACATATGTACTAAATATGACAAGTCATACAGAGATGACTTAAAGTACAAGGGAGGATTGCATAGATTATATGCAAATATCATATTCCTTCATATAAGGAACTGGACCATCTTCAGATTTTGTAGCCGCAGGAAGGACCAGGACAAATCTGTCTTGGATACTGAGGGGTAGCTGATTGTTACACATGTATCAGTTGAATTAAGTATTGCATCATTTTTCACTATGTATCACTACTAATTTGAATTAGTTTGTGTACTAATATGTATACTTATATACAAAATTTAATTTAAATATTCTATGTTTAATTTAGGCCTACAACTTCTAGGAATCATTCTATTCACATTCTCTTTGAGTCAGAAAATGCATTGTGATAAAATATTTTACACTTCTGACTTCTATCCTCTTTCGAAGTACAATAAATAAGTCAATAAAGCTAACATGATTGAATAACAAGACTCAGCACTTAAATGGGCTTTTCTCTTCGTACATCATTATGGACTAATAGTTTTTCAGATTTACAGTGTGTCAATCGACCAAAGTCATTATCCTCCCTTTGGTGCTCCAGTTGTCTCAAGTGCACCTTAAATTGGTTCCTGTGGTCTTTGACATAACCCCATTAATCTTGTACAGCCTCCTTGTGTCCTAGCACAACCGGGTATTCCAACCTCACATTATCACTTCCAAGCCTTGCATGGAATCAACTTGGTCTGGTGCTCTGGGGAATCTGTGGTTTTGGCCCTTGGTCATAGGGCTAAAAATGAACTTTCCCAAGCCCTAGGTTCAACCCACAGAGTGCTATGATTTTTGTGCCATCTTTCTAATTCACTTCAAATGGTGAGGCATTCCTCCAGGAGCTAGGAATTCAAAAGTAATATATTGTTAATATTAGGCTGAAAATCTTCCCATGAAATTGTGTGCTTGTTTTACAAACACTACAAGAAGATAGCTCTGCGATAGCAATTTAAAATACATGCCAGGGCTAGGGACATGGCTCAGTGGAATAAGTGTTTCCCTGGCAAGCGCAAGGGCCGGAGTTCAATCCCCGGTTCCACCAAAAATAAATAAATAAATAAGTAAAATAAAATACACCCCAAACTAAAGCAGCTAATGAAGTTCAGATGTCTAGGCAGATTCTTTGGTTTTAGGCCATAGTCTCTCATGTCTTCGCAGTAATATTAATTTATTCTGAATTTCTTCAGAGTCCTCCATTTATGTGGCTGCATTCTATAAGTATTTATTGGATGGCTGCTTTGGTGTGATGATTTTAGTTCACTTTCTCATTGAGGGTACTGCAGTTTGAACAGACATACCAGAAAAGTCTCTAAAAGTAAAGACTTCCCATTTCTTATAGATTATAGTTACAACAGAAAAAAGAAGATCCTTTCCAGTAGAGCACTGAGATAATGCAAAACCTCAGGTCCCTGTCCATGCTTCTCAGGTACAGCAGCTCAATTTCACCACCAACTTGACCATCTACCCTGGAGATGAGAGCGCCTATTCAACCCATGGTAGGTACCAAATACAAATAAATGTGTCCAATACTTGCATGTGCATATAATGGCCAGTGAAATAAACTATTTCTCTTATTTTTTCTAGCAAAAGAAGTGCACACGTTCAGTTTTCTTATCACTACAAATTATCGCCTTGTCATTAAAGTTTTAAAATTCATTTTGCTCCCTTTTCTGAAAAACAAGCTCATGTTTGCTTTAGGATATACAACCTCTTTTTTAAATTAAATACATCATTCTACCAATTGTTATGTCAAAGTTTACAACTTAAAAATCCAAATAAAATCGCAAAATGGAACCTCAATGGGACATGATTGTAACTGTCTTCCTGCTTAAGAGCCAAAAATCTTTTTAAAAATCATAGGTTTGGACTGAGGATATACTCAGCAGCACAGTGCCTGCCTGGAAAGCATGAAGTTCTGAGCTTAATTCCTGGTACAAAAATAAATAAATAGATAGAAATAAAAAGCACAGTGATTGATATATTCCTTATTGCTAAGAACATAGTGCTGACTTCTTTCATTGGTACTGTACACACATTGGCTATTTTGGTTATTACTAGATGTTTAAGGTTGTACATTAGCAACTCGTAGGCTCTTCCAGTTCACCAGAATATTTAGTTCATATACTGTTAGTCTATAGTACATATTCATTACCAAAATATACATATCATAAAATCTACCATTTAATGATTTTAATTGTTCTGTTGATTGATATTCAATACATCCACATTGTTGTGCAACAATTTCCATCATGTGATTTATCTGTCCTTACTACACAACTCCCTGTTCTATCAAAATTCTCAGCCCCTGGTACTCACCATTCATCTTTTTGTCTCTATGAATTTGAATACTGCAGGTATTGCATACAATTGAGTCACATGGTATTTGTGTTTTTGTAACTGATTTACATCATGTGGAATAATATCAAGGCTAGGTTGTTGTATGTATCCAGAATTCCTTTCCTTTTAAAAGTTAAATAATAGTGTATCCCCGTTTATATAGACTATATTTTGCTTATTTATTAATCTGCTGAGGTAAATTGGATTGCTTCTGCCTTTTGACTATTATCTATAATGCCTCTATGAATATCAGTGTACTAATGTTTTGTTGTGACCTTATCCTCTATTGTGGTCATATATCTTCTAATAGAATTGCTAGATAACATGGAAATGCTATGAGAATTGCTATGGTATTTTTCCTATGGGTTGCACCATTTTACACTTCCATCAACAGTGGGTCGGTATTGTAATTTCTTCACATCCTTCTTGCTATTACTTAGTTTCTCTGAATTTTTGGTAGTAGCTAACACTGTAGGTGAGAGATGTTGTTCTATTGCGATCTTGATTTGAATTTCTCTAATGGCTCCACGTGTTGACCATAATTTCACAAGCTCACTTTCATGTGTTCTTTGGAGAATTATCTATGCCAGCGCACAAAATCCTTTCAGATTGCTTGACCTAGGGAGCTGAGAGTAGCCTTATAACAGAGACATCACTAAGAGATTAGAGCTACAAATATAAATAGTTCAAATGAGGTGTGATGAAGAAAGAGGTTTGATGAGTACACTAAGCATCACAGGCCACCCTCTGCCCCGACTGGTCTACAAATATGACAGAGATATGGCTCCAGCCTCTCAGTCCTGGACTGCCTGTATATCAACTCCATCTGCTTTTAAGATACATTTAAGATACAACTGAGATGAGAGAGAGAGAGAGAGAGAGAGAGAGAGAGAGAGAGAGAGAGAGAGACAGACAGACACAGACAGATACAGATACAGACACAGGGACAGAGACAGAGACAGAGACAGATAGAGATAGAGATAGAGGTAGAGGTAGAGATAGAGATAGAGACAGAGAGAGAGAATAAAAGTACTCTTACCAGCTTTCCTCTCCAAGCAACCAAACTTATGAGTAAAATGTTCATGGATCCTCTAAACTCGACCAGTTGAAAAATACCCAGCAAAACCAGCTGACACAATAGCAGAAGAATCACCCTGCCAAGCCCTGTCCAAATTCACAGCCCACAGATCAGGCCCACGTAAATGTTTTGTTTTATAAACCTAATAGAATATCTGTTATAGGGAGGTAGATAACCAAATAAGATAGATACTATTTCAAGTATTTAAAATGGGAATTCTACATCCAACAATGGTGCAATCTACATATCCTGAAACCCCTGACGTTACAAACACTTTAAAACACTAGGTAGATATTTCTCAAATTATTTTAAATGCAAAGCTAAGCTCGCAGGAGGCTATGAGGTGATTTAAAAGGGAAGGATCCCAGAATGACTGTAGACTAGTAAGCAGGCACTGAAGCTGGC
>NW_004524582.1:14943422-14953015 GCF_000260255.1 Octodon degus
GTAACTATCTATTAACCTGTTTTGAAACTATCTTATTGGTACTTCTTTCTCAATAAAATTAGTAAAAAAATTAAAAAATAATAAAGAATTAAGACAAAAATACCTTTTGCCTTCTGTCTTTTAGCTACACAGCTCTGTCACAAAAGTCATTAAAATATAATGCTCTTCTGTAGAAGGGAGTTCTGTGATTTCCCACAGCTCTCTAGCGCCCAAGCTCACGCCCAGTGGTCCTGAAGCCAGGCCGAGTACTGCCTGCCCCGTGGTCTGCAAATCCACACCTGAGTCCACGTGGGCAAGCAGAACACAGGCGGTCATCCAAGCCTAAGTAAAACAGGTGGCATGCATGGCACTTAATACATGATACTCTTTGCCGACCATTTGAATATTATCGCTGATCTGTGAATTTTAAAATGTTTTTAAATAAAAATTGTTTCAGGGTATCTTTGATGCTCAATAATTCTGAGTCTACTTACAGGCTTTGGTCTGTGAAATAATAAATCAGATTTACTGTTTAAATATTAAGTGGCTCATTTTCATTTGTTCCAAACCAAAAGAAATTTATCCCTATAGGCCTTTTAAAAATATAACCAATTTCATGTGCTGTCCATTGCTATTGAAGTCCAATAAATATCTATTTAGTGCTTATAAATGTGAAATAGAAAAAGGATGGCTGTTGTGACAATAGAGAATTACTTTGGGATTATACAATATTTAGACAATATTGAAAATAAGTCATAAATTCTAATACACTAAATGCTTGCATTCAAAGTGGCACATGAACAAATATGCATTTATGATTTTATATTTAAGAGCTTGTTTTATTACAATATATTCATGTAAAGTTTTATTTTTCTGTGTATTTAAAAGAAAATAAGGAGCTGGAGCAAGCTCATGGACCCAGGTATGATCCCTGGTATCGAATGCCAAGCCGCCCACTGAAACCAGGCGTGGTGGCACACGTCTGTAATCCCAGCGCTGGGGAGACAGAGACAGGAGTGTCACTGTGAGTCTGAGCTGCGTCACAAGACCTTGCACCAAATAAATAAATAAACGATTTTTAAAAAAATTAAAGGAAAATAGGACTTTTTGTGAAAGTTCTTTCCATATGGGGTAGGGAAGCAGCATTTTATAAGAACATTGGCTTGAGAATTGGGTGTCTCAGCTCTTCTGCTGTATGACCTTGGACAAGTTGTGTTACCTGCCTTGAATTCATTGTTCTTCTGCAGAAATGACAATGAGAATAGCTTTATTTGAATGTCTCTGAATCTTTTTTTTTTGGGGGGGGGGGGCGGGAGCCAGGGATTACACTCAGGCCCTTGTGCTTGCCAGCTAAGCACTTATTCCACTAAACTGCCTCTCCAGCCCCCTGCATTGCATCTTTCACGTTCCCACAACCATGGCGTTGCAGCCCCAAATGTCTGCACCAGATGTGCAGTACATCTGGCCACCTCACGCCCATAGTAAACTTACGTTCTTCCCACCAACTGATTTACACTAACCTAGTGTGACTCAGTTTATCATTCCTGAGGCCCTTTGTTCACAACAGTGATAAAGACAGACACTGACCACTCCCTATGCTCCAGGCCCTGTGCATGGCACACTGGGTATAACACCAGCTACGACTTTCTGGAGCCCTACCCCGTATCTGTGCCCTCTGCGGCATCCTCTTGTCTTGCTGTTGAGTCTCCCATCTTTTCGGTCTGGGCTGGCCTTGTGACATTTCTGCCAGTCGCAAGCAGCAGGCATAGTGAGGCTATAGGTCTGAGCCGAGGCCCCCATGCTAGCTCTTGGAATCCAGTCACACTGGGGCAACAAGCCCAGTTTTCCACCCAGAAGATGTAGCTTGTATAAAGCATAAAAAAGGAGTCTGTCCAAGAGGAACAAACCCCCCTTGTTGACCCTCAGGGGGCCCGGGGTGCATTATCGAGCTCTGGGAAGCACAGCTCACTTGAGCAGAACCACAAAGCTATAGTAATAAATGGCCACTGCTTGGGCCACCAAGTTCTGTGGCCAGTGGCGTAGTGTCCCTGCGGCAACAGTAACAATTTTCCTCCTCTAAGTATATCGCGTATTTTTCTCATTTACTTATGCAAAAGCGTGATATTGCTGTCCCACCACAGCAATAAGAAAAGTAGGCACAAAGAGATGAATTGATTTGTCCAAGATTACAAAATTAATGTATCTTACAAACAGTAGAACACCATTGATTGTCACATGCACCCTTGTTTTATAGACTTCAAGAAAGAAAAACAGTAATATTTTTCCAATATGCATCCTTATTTCAGGAGAAGATAATTTCAGGATTAAAAGGTAAAAAAGGAGCATATAAAAATTGAGCAAATGTGTGAGTAGATACTGAAAACTAGGCCATTGGGATATGAATTACACTTCTGTGAAATAATTTGAGTTCTTAATGCTTAAATAGTAGCTTGAGAATTGTATGAACTTTTTACAGTTTTCTAGAAAGACAGAACATGTGTTTTCTCCTCTCAAAATTCTTTAGTTGACATCCTGGGCTTTTAAATTGTTCTCTTCCCTTTTGTCAGTGGTACTATTTTCCTTACTCTCTAAGTGGAACTTCTATTCTCTGCTTTGTATTTCATTCTGTGCATTAATACATTAACTTTTTCTTTTCTTAAATCCATCTCTGGTAGGTTGGTTTTCTAAAAATTCCTCCAATTTGTCTATGTCCCTTATAAGAAATTAGATACTCACTTACTAAATTTAGTACTAAGACCTAATCATTAGTGCTGAATTAGATTAATTACCTTGCTTTTTTTGAATGTGACACTCATCAATCAATTGGTATCCCACATATGTGTGATTCCACCAAAGTATTCCCTAAAGCAGCTTAATCTGATGATGGCTTTTAGATGTAGCTAGACCAGGATAAAATATTGGTTTGGTACACTACTTGCTCTTTATATAATCTTAAACAACTTAGTTAATATCTTTGAGATCCAGTATCTTTGTATGAAATGCTATGTAACATTCTAGCCTGTATTATGCTTGAATAGAGAAATAGAATTAGTGGGAAGAGTGAGTGTGTGTGTGTGTGTGTGTGTGTGTGTGTGCGTGCAGGCATGTGTGTGTGTGTGTCTGTTTCTCTGTGTATGTGTGAATCACATAGAGTTGTGACAACTGTTAAAACATCCAAATGAAGCTTGTCGTCCTGTTGCCTGATGTTAGTAAAGCCAGAAATCTGAACAAGATGAAGTTGAAGGATACGTTGCAACCTACAAGTCTAAGAGAAATTCACAAGAATTTTCTGGAACACCTACTGGTTTCTCATTGTCCCCAACCCTCCAGCACTCGTGATGGAGTTGGGGGGGTCCTGCTGGGTAAGTTGCTTCCTTCTTGTCAGAATGAAGCACCCACCTGACCCTGGCATTGGAGATGGACTTGTGACACTGAAAGGCACAGCAGTTGCTGGATGTGCTGCAGACCTGGCAGCGTCCTTGCACCAAAGGGTGAAAGCTGGTTTATCAGCTACAGTGTATGACAGTGACACTGGTGACTGCCCTCCTGCACTCAGTGTTGACATATCAAGCAAATATAAATACAGAGTGCCCAATTCTATTCAGACTTCTCATAAATAATTTTATGTACATTCCCAATGCTGCACACAAAGACTTTTTGATACACGCATGACCTATGCAGTGTGGCAACATATGTAAAAATTATTTTAGTTTTTCTGAAATTCAAACTTAATTAGGCAGTCTGTATTTTATTGCCTACTTTACCTTCACTGAGTTTCAGAGTTTAAAAATACCATTGACTTCTACTTTATCTCTGTCTTCCAAGCCACATGTAAAAAGTTATCTTGTGAGTAAATAAAAAACATAATGAGATGCCAACCTAAAATCATTGGCGTGACCACTATCAAAAGAACAGAATACAACAGGAGGATGCAAAAAAGGACCCTTATGCACTATGAGTGGTAATGAAAAATGGCATCACTTTTATGAAAAAAAGTATGGGGGCTCCTTAAAAATTTTTAAGTAAAACCACTGTACAGTCTAGTAATGCCAGTCTTGGGCATGTGGTTCCATACTGAAGTGGGAACCAATTAGCTGTTTCTAATGGCTAGTTTCAGGGTGCCTCCTAGCGATAAACTATTTTTAGTAAACTCTCTTAACTCCTAGGTTAAGAACCAAGAAGACAGTTATTAGCCAACATCTTGAAAGAGTTGTGATAAAATGCTCTGAATGAAATGAGAAAATTTTGGTTGTCTAAGAGGAAAATGAAACAAGAAGTAAAATAAAATAAAACAGGGCAGAGGAAAAAAGGGGGAAAGGCGAGCAAGAGAATCTGAGGGCAGGAGGCAGAGAGGGGCATGTGGAAAGCCTTGCTCAGAGCTGTGCTGTCTAGTGTTCTCCTTGACATTTTTACTTCTTAGCCAACTAAATCATTTCTCTGTTCCTCTCCACCAGCTTGCACATATGCCATCCCCATCTTCTCTCTTGTCTGCTGAATTCATGAAGGATATGAGGAGACTGTTTCCATTCTTTTGGTGTAGGAAGAATTCAGCTGTGCTACTTTTGACTCTGAAAAAATGTCAAAAGAAGAGGCAAATTCAAAGGAAGAGGCAACCATGGCAACATTAGCTACCTGGAAACTCACTGAAATCAAGAAAGTGTTGGAGTTTCCACAAAGATGTGAAAATAAATACTTTAGTCTCAAATCTTTCATATCTATACTCCAATTGCACAGAACAGCCACCATGAATACTTCAGGTAACTTTTCAGTCTCTTTGTTGGTGCACATTTGTGACACATAGTGACCACATTCATTTTGGGTGCTTGGCACATATCCACCACACACTTTAACTCTTCTTGTGTCCCTTTCTCCTCTCGCTCTTACTTCCTCCTTCCAGGTCTTGGTTCCCTTCCCATTTGCAAAAGATCTATTTGTTTCCTATGCATTTTATTTTGCTCATTAATTTATGTTATATTTCTTATATATGAAATGCAATGCAATATTTAAGCATGTGTGATTTATTTCACTTAATGGTATGGATTCAAGGTGCATTCAATTTCCTACAAATGACTCAAATGTATCCTTATGTATAGCAAGCAGCACTCCACATTTTCTTTAAGCATTCAACTGTTGTTGAACATACAGGCCTTTGCCAATACAAATCTATTATGAACTGGGCTGATATAAACATAGATACATATTTATCAGTACAATACGATGTCTTTTTAACTCTTTCAAGAAAATATCTACTAGGAGACTAGCTGGGTCAAATGGACTTGTTAATTTTAGTTTTAGGGGGTTTTTTGTTTGTTTTTTAATCTCCATATTGATTTCCACAGTGGCTGTATTAATTTATATTCCCACTAACAATGTAAAAGGGTTCCTTTTCCCCTACAACCTCACCACCATTTGTTACTATTTCATTTCATTTTCTTTCTTTCTTTCTTTCTTTCTTTCTTTCTTTCTTTCTTTCTTTCTTTCTTTCTCTTTTGCACTGATCAAACTCAGAGCAGGCACTTATGCCACTAAGCTATCTTCCCAGCATTATTTGATTTCTTGATGATAGACATTTTTTCCTGAGTAAGAGGGAACCACAGGATTATTTTTGAGTCTTTCTAATAGCCAGAGATTTTGAACATTTTTTCACATATTTATTGGTCATTTGAACTTGGTCTTCTTTTTTTATGCATTTGGTACACAGTCAGCAGGGTCTATAGGGTCTCACTACATAGATCAAACTCATAGTTATTCTCCTGTTTTCAGCCTCCCAACTGCTGGGATTACAGGCATGTGGCACCACGCCAAGTCTAAATCACTGTCTCAGCACATACTGGGGGCAAGGCAGGCACGGCATGCAGGGGATCAAACCCCAGCCACTGTGCTCTGCTTTAGTTTGCTGAGCTATCTGGCCAGCCCTGAAATTTGTCTTCTGAGAACTGTTCATTTCATTTGCACATTTTTTTGATTGTGCTTTTATTTGGAAAGGTTTATTTTATTACTTTATATATTCTAAATACTAGTCCTCTGTTCCAAGTGTGTCTGGAAAAATTCTTTTCTCATCATATAGGTTGTGTCTTTACTCCATTAGTTGTTTCCCCTGCTGTGCAGAAGATTTTAAATTTCATATGATCCTATTTGTTGATCCTTGAGACTACTTTTAACGCAACTGGGTTTCTGCTCAAAAAGTCCTTGCTTATAAGTCATGGCTTCAAGAGTTTTACCTATTTTATCTTCCAGTAGATTAAGTGTTTCTGTTTCAACATTTAAATCTTTGGGGAATTTCAAGATGGCTGAGTGGTAAGAAGCAAAAATTCAGGTTGAGATTTGGAATACAGATACTGAAAATTAACAACTTGGGGAAGAAAATAAAGACAGAGAGAGAAAGAGAGAAAGAGAGAGAGAGAGAGAGAGAGAGAGAGAGAGAGAGAGAGAGAGAGACACAGAGAGAGACACAGAGAGAGAGAGGTAGATCCTCAGGAATCAGAAAGGAACTGGCAGGAAAATCAAAAGCTACAGAGAAGTAGAAGAGGTGGGCCAGAATCCAGAAAAGGGAATGAAACATTCTAGACTTTCTCTCAGAGCTGGCAGGAAAAACAGGGGCTATGGACAGGACTAGCAGTTGTTATCTGCAGAGACAGCACAGGCTTTTGCTCAAATGGGTGTCTGTGAACACAGCAGGCAACAGCAGGACAATGACCCCACCACCAGTGCCTGCCATATCACTGGAGAGAGTGTGGGCTAAGGGTGCCAGTCCAGGAAAGGGCCGACCATTTGAATCTGAGACACTCGGATGGGGAAAGACCTCACTGCACATTTCCCAGTATTACCTTCCCACAGTGACTGGATAAGAGACAGTCATAAGAGACAGCTACAGTCAGGGAGTAGGTGAGAAAAAAACCTCTTGAGAGGACTGAGTTTGGGCAGGGATGAACACTGGCTCTGCAACCCGAGTGAAAGGATTGGCCCCACTTGAGTTGCTCTGGATTTGAAAGTCTCAGATTCAAGTCTTTGAGCCTTAACAAATTGCCTGTGTCTGACACAGATCTGGGGTCAGACTGCCTTCCTTGTGTATCAGTGTAAAGGAAGAGAATGACATAGCCTGGGTAAACTACAGGGCCTCTGAAATAGTGGGGGACTTCAAGAAAACACAATCCTTGGGGTTCTGCAGAAAATATAAAAATAAGCCAAACTGCATGGGAAATACTTAAAAGAGTCAACAACTGGCGATCTCATCTTTTTGAAAATTTTCTGCACTTCAAAGCAAATCTCCAACAGAGTAAAAAGAAAACCAATAAATGGAAAAAAATTATAGTCAACTGTCCTTCAGAAAAAGACCTTCTGTCTACAACACACAAAGAATTTTAAAAAATCAGGCCTTCCAAATTCAAAGACCCAATCTAAAAATGGGCATCTGAGATGAATATACACTTCTCAGAGGAAGAAATACAGGATAATGTGTGCACTGGTGCTCCTGTGGGTGTGCAGGGCCTTGCTGGAGCCTCTGAAAAATGCCCTTTTTGATTTGAAGTCAATAAAAGGAAGTGTCCATAATTTACAAACTGTTTCTAAGGATGTCACTTGCAAGGAACTTAAAAACCTATTGAGTTTCAATAGTATTATGTTAATTGATGTTAGACAGAAATGGGAAATTGTGGAATATGGAAAAATCCCTGGATCGATCAATATACCCTTGCTTGAAGTAACTGAAGTCCTACAGATGGACTCAAGAGACTTCAAGGAGAAGTACTGTGAAGCCAAGCCATCCCAGTCAGATAGTCTGGTGTTCCCTTGTTTAGAAGAAGAGAGAGTAAGAAGCAAGGAGGCTCTGGACACAGCAAGATCTCTGGGCTTTAACAGTGTTAAGCACTAGGCTAGAGGATGAAAGGACAGGTCAAACTATGAATTCTCAGAGAAGAAACAAGGACTTTAAATTTTGGAGTGCAAGTTGGCTCTTTATGTACATGCTGCCCAGGACAGTAGAATGAACTAAGAGAATTCTAGTCCTGACACCACTGGCTAACGGTAAGGGCATTCTGTATAAGCCACCTATTTGTTCAGTCTTTTTCACATCTGTAAATTGAGTATAATGCCCACCCTCTCCCCCAACTGATCCTTTTCAAAGGCTACTGAGGGTTGAGATAATGGGTATGCCTCATTCTGGAACTGTACATTTGGATTCCAAGAGCTAGTTTTTCAGTCATATAAAACAGTTTAGTAGTATTCCAAAGACCAGGTTACTTGTACTATGTAATCATGTGTGGCCATTGGGGTTAATATAGGTTCAATTCATCAAAGAAGAAATGAAACTGACAGTAGACCAACAAGTAGACATGACCTTAAAAAAAAAAAAAAAGAAAGAAAGAAAGAAAAAGAAAATCAGGAATCTGGGATGCAGATTAAATGATGAAAATACATTAACATTATCAAAAGATACATGGCAGTGTCTTGTGACCAGAATAGTGGTGAAACAACTTGAAATTTAAAAAATGAAAACCAATGTGAGTAAAATGGGGCTAGAAATCAGAACAGTCAGGGCTAGGGAGATGGCTTATTGGAATAAGCACTTCCCTGGCAAGTGCAAGGGCCTGAGTTCAATCCCCAGTTCTGCCCCCCCCCAAAAAAAAAGAACAAAACAGAAAAGAAATCAGAATAGTGGTTGCTTTTGTGGTACATTAACTAGAACAGGCAAGGAGGGAGTTTTCTAGTGATAGAAGTGTTCCATGTCTCATCTTGGGTATTGGTACATAGGTGTTTGTACTTTAACAACTCAATGAAGTGAACACAAAAGACATGCTTGTCTATAATTATACCTCAACCCAAAAATAAAGAAATAATAGAAACAAATGTCTACATGTAACTGACTCTCAGTAGCTGGGAATATTTATTTGGAGTGTTAAATCCTACACCTTGTCCCAGTGCACCAGTATCAAAATAAACCAGTGCTTTATCAGAAAAAAAGAAAGAAAGAATAAAAGAAATAATGCAAACATGTGGAAATTAAACACAACCATACTAGATAACCAACAAGTCACATAAAAGATCAAGGAAGAAATTAGACAGTTCCTACAATCAGAGAATAACTGCAGTACATTATACAGGAGCCCACTGGACATAACTGAAGGAATAACAAAAGTGAAGTTTATAGCTGTGAGTACTTATAGCAGAAAAATGAGTGAGTTCGCATAAATTACCTAATGGTTTGCCCCAAGATAATAGCAAAACAACAACAATCCAAATTCAAATATAGTACAAGGAAAGATAATATAAAGATGAAAAATAAAATTGGGACTAAAAAAAAGTACAAATGATCAACTAATCAAAGAGCTGGTTCTTTGAAAGAAATAAACATAATAGGCCTCCAGACTTCACTGGGGCCAGCAGCCGCCCGACCAAGGGCCTGGGGCCACGGGCTCAGCCGAAGATCATGGGCTCGGTGTCCAACCAGCAGTTTGCAGGTGGCTGCACCAAGGCAGCGGAGAAGGCGCCCGAGGAGGCGCCAGCGAAGGCAGCCCGGGCGGCGGACGAGCCGCAGCTGCTGCACGGTGCCGGCATCTGTAAGTGGTTCAACGTGCGCATGGGGTTCGGCTTCCTGTCCATGACCGCCCGCGCCGGGG
>NW_004524582.1:14953115-14966253 GCF_000260255.1 Octodon degus
AGAGAGAGAGAGAGAGAGACAGACAGACAGACAGACAGACAGACAGACAGACAGACACTGACAGATACAGACACAGACACAGACACAGAGAGACAGAGACAGAGATAGAGATAGAGACAGAGAGAGAGAATAAAAGTACTCTTTCCAGCTTTCCTCTCCAAGCACCAAACTTATGAGTAAAATGTTCATGGATCCTCCAAACTGGACCAGTTGAAAAATACACAGCAAACCCAGCTGATACAATAGCAGAAGAATCACCCTGCCAAGCCCTGTCCAAATTCATAGCCCACAGATCAGGCCCACATAAATGTTTTGTTTTATAAACCTAATAGAATATCTGTTATAGGGAGGTACATAACCAAAAAAGGTAAATACTATTTCAAGTATTTAAAATGGGAATTCTACATTCAACAATAGTGCAATCTATATATCCTGAAAACCCTGACGTTACAAACACTTTAAAACTCTAGGTAAATATTTCTCAAATTATTTTAAATGCAAAGCTAAGCTCACAGGAGGCTATGAGGTGATTTAAAAGGGAAGGATCCCAGAATGACTGTAGACTAGTAAGCAGGCACTGAAGCTGGCGGCTGCCCCAAGGGCATTGGCTGACCTCCAAGAAGAAAGAGGTTTCAGCCTTTAATTGCTGAGAAAAATTCCTAAGCCTTTCACAGAATTGAGAATTGAAATGAAGATGCTGAATAAAGCCAAAAGCCTAAAGGATTGTACCCTTTAAGAGATCTGGATAGAAAAATACTATCCTAGAGAAAGAACGGAACTATGAAACTATTTTTGACCTTGAGTAAAGGAAAAAAAACAAAAAGAACATCTCGCCTGAGAATCGGTAGCAGAAGCCTCCCTTCCACAATGTCTGCATATATCAAAATATCATATCACACCCCATAGGTACACACATTTATTACCTGTCAATTTTTTAAATAAAAGTACAACAACAAGAAGGAGCAATCCTCAAATGGGTTGAGTTTCCAATTCAAAACTATCTGCATGCTCCAAAAACTCTAAGAAATTAATGCAAATTGGCCTGACCTTGGGAACAGTTCCAGGTACCCAGCAAAAACAAAGGCAAATCCTTTGTAAAGAAGGGGCTCTCAGTCCCAGTCTAATAGGAATTTCACACATAAAGGCAGTAGTGGGCTGGAACTGGCTTTTGCAGACTAGTAGGACAGAGGTCATTCCCCGTACCACTTCCTAACTTCACAGTTATGTCAAAGTTTGAAATTGGCTACTCTAGGAACAATCTCACCAAAGAAATTGGCAAACACCACAAAATGGGCCTTTTAAAATAAAAGCTAATTAAGAGCCAGTCTCATATACACAGATTCACCATTAAAAACACCACAGACAGGTCAGCAGAAATAAAAACAGCCAGATTAAATTTATAAAGGCTTCAAAAAAATCAAATTACAACGTAAAGAACAAAAAGTGAGAATCCTTTATGTACTGACAAAAAATAAAAAACATCATAGTCATGGGCAAACAATGAAACTTTTTGAACGAATAAATAGACATCTAGGGGCTGGAGAGATAGCTGAGCGGTCTACACGCCTGCCTGGCAATTGCGAAGACCAGGGTTCTATCCCCCGTACCTCATGCTACCCCAGCAGGCCAGCCACCAAAACCAGGAGTGGTGGTATAGGCCTGTAATCCCAATGCTGGGGAGGCTGAGCCAGGAGGATCACTATGAGTCTGAGCTCTATAGCGAGACCCTGCACTAAATAAATACATACACACATACAAGAGTTTTAAACAATAGATATCTAAAAAATTTAAGACAGAGAAAACAGTAATATAAAAGGAATTGAGAATTTTTATTCAGTAATGTATGTACTCTCAATAAATTTACAAAGGGAAAATTTAACCTTGCACAACTTCTGCTGGTTGCAACAACTTTGCCTTTACCCTGCTCAGAATTAGGCTGCTGGGGCCCTATTTTTTAATTCACTGTTCAAGTGGAACAATGTAATATACATTGTGAGTTAAAATGTTCTACTGCAGTTTGGCAGCATTTTCTTTTGCTTTTGGTTTTATATTTTTTTATTTTATTATGAAATATATTATCCTTACAAAACTTACAGGTGTTAATATAGGGAACACCCAAGTGAGATATGGTGGTAGACTGACGAATACATATTCTAGGTCCTCACCCTTGGTTTCCAATGAGAAGTTCTACATCCCTGGTGCACCTTTTGAGTGATAGGAATGTCTTCTGCTCTAATGACTTACAAATCACTTCAGGTCAGTATCCACAAAGAACAAATTTTGATGGGACACCTAGAAATTTCAAGGAAAAGAGGAGGGCTGGAGATTGAGTCAATAATCAGCCATGGTCCTGTGACTAAACCTCCATATAAAGCCCTAAAGGTCAAGGATGGGGGAACTTCTAGAACATTCACTTCCCTTGAAGGTAGCAAACCCCAAATACACAAAATTAGAAGCCCCTGAATGTTGGGGCCTTTTTAGAACATGTTCCATAGGCAGCTTCACGCCACTGTTTGTTGGCGTCTTTAGAGTGAACCAGCAATAGGTGAGCAAACACATTTTCCTGAGGTCAAACCCAAAGGAAGGTAATAGGAATCTTCACCTTCTAGCTCTGGAGTGAGGAACAGGAATATCTGTGACACGTGTTGACGTCTGAAGTATGCATCTGCAGGACAAAACACTTACAATGAAAGCTCTGGGTTAACTTCACCCAACTGGGGTCAGAATTAGACTAAATTTCAGGAGTGTCCAGTGGGATCCAGAGAATTGTAGAATTGAATAATGTGGGGGGAAGTGCTGTGGATAAGAAAGTCCCACAGTTGGTATTTTCTATGCAGATTTTTTCATGAACTATATTAATCTCACAAAAGTTGTGAGCAGGAGAATAATGAGCATTCAGGTATTTCTATGTACACCCTCCTGCTTTATTCCATCCCTGTACATATTTAACCAAACCTCAAACCTGTATTTTAATCATTTCTATAAGTGACTGGTCATTATTACATATTCTGTATGTGCTGCAAATGGGCAGGGAGTGCACACCTTTAACCCCAGCTACTTGGAAAGCTGAGGCAAACAAGTTGCAAGTTTGAAGCCAGCCTGAGAAACAAGAAAGCTTATCTCAAAAATTAATAAATAAATAGCCCTGGGGATATAGTTCTATCCTTCCTGGGTTCATCCCCAGTACCACAAAAATAAATACATCAATAAAATAATAGAGTACATTGTTTAATGCTTTAAAACTTTATATAAAGCCTGAAAGTAGCCTTTTCCAGTTATCATACATTTCATTTTTTGAGATTGATCCAGAGTAAAAACGATCATCTCACTATATATACCAACACTGTAGTACTGACTTATTTCTTTACTTGTAGTATCCTGTCATATAAATATACAGTTCCTTTGATTACTCTGAAAAGCCATGTGACAGACTCTAGGCAAGCTTGAGATGCACCTTCTTCTTGACCCATCTGCTTGCTTTGTAGGCCAATGAGTCAGTAGAAGGCTGTGAGGATGACAGTGGTGGACGTCAAAATGATCCTGGATACAGAAGACATAGAATTAGGGGAAAGAGCCCCAAAGTCCATCTAAGTGCTGTGGAGATGCTCTCTTGCCCCCATTTAATACTTGGCCCATTCGGTCTGGCCTGGTGTGGATCTCAATAACTGGAGGTTTGAACTGCTGTCGCAGTTGTCAGCTTCCTGGCAGCAAGGGTGCCATATTCTCCATACACTCTGGGGTCCTCCCATATAGTCTTTGCTCTGAGCAACCTTCCTTGACAGAAAAATCTATTCCAAGAGCTCAGCTCAACTGTGGCGGATTGACAACTGGTGGTCAACTTGTTACACCCGGCTGAACTGAGCTAGCACGGTGCTCAGTTATGGGAGGCCCCCCTGAGGATTGTTGCCCTCAGTGTAAGAGGCAGAACTAAAAAAGCTGTTAGGAGGTTCTTAGGGAAGCTGTTGGGAAGCCACTGGTTCTCCTGGGCTATTCTGCTGGGGGACCTTTTCATGCTGGCTTTGCTGCTAAATTTGGCTTTTCTCATTGGAGGAGGTCAAGACTTTGTTGCTGAGAATGGCTATGGTTTACGTTAGGGGAGCTCTGGTCCTCACCTTGAACATCACTTCCTGGTTCTGGAGAGGAAGATGGTGCATAGCTGAGTCTCCTGGAGAAGCTTCTTGTGTTGGTTCCTGATGGGATTCAGCTTTCCTCATCATCATCAGAGAAGCCGAGGACCTCACTGTTGCTGAGGATGGCTGTGGTACTTTGGGGGAGCTCTGGTTCCCACCTTGAGCCTTGGCTCCTAGCTCCAGTCCATGTCTCAGCCTGCGAGCTCAGATCCTGCACCCCTCAGGCACAGACTTCCAACCACAGACCTTTGGGCCTTTCCAGCACAGATCCATGAAAGAAGTCTGCTTGACATTGCCATGGACTTGGGGGAGGCATTCTTCTGAGCTCTTGGTCTTCGTCTAGACTCATGCAGGACGTCATCATGGGATCCAGGTCCTCAGCTGGATTCTTTGGTCTTTAGTGTGTGGCCAGATCTCCTGCACTCCCTTTGTGAATGATTCTTTGGGTGACTACTATAAATAATCTTATAAAATATGTGTCATATACTATATTGTTCCCCTTGCAAAACCCCCAAACTATGACACCAACTAATACTCACGTTAAGTGTATAGTTAAGTAAGTGTAAGCAAGGATATAAATGTGTACATCCATATGATCATCAATGTACCCAAGACACAGAACATTGCCACTGTAAGCAAATGTCCATTTTTCATGTATCCAGTTTTTCTCTTTATGATCAATCTTCAGTAGCTACCCGGGAACACAAGCAACCAGTGATTTTTTTCTTTGTCTTCATAAACTAAATATACCTTTTTTAGAGATTCATATATACTGTAATCATATTATGTACCTTATTCTGGTACATTTTTATAAGGGTACTTTCATTTTCATTACTCTGTAATATTTCATTGATTGAATCTACCAAAAATAGCTTATCTATTCACATGTTGATGAATATCTGGATTTTTCGAACTTTATCAGCTATGAATAAAACAGCTATTAATAAGCATGGACAAGTCTCTGTGTGGGAATATCTTTTCATTCCTCTACATCAATAGTAGGAGGGAAATTTCTGGGTGCATGTTTAGCTTTTAATGCATTGAGACTTTTTCAGACTATCATTTTATGTCCCCTTTAGCTGTGTATGAGCTATGGTTTATGTTCTCACTTCACTTGACGTCATCAACCTATTTAATTATAGTCATTGTGATGGATTTATACTGGTGTCTCACTAGATGATTTTAATTTTCATTTCCCTGCTAATCATGCTGAGTATCCTTTGTGGACTTATTGGTAGTGCTCTATCATCTATGCTGAAGTATCTGTTCAAATCGTCCACCTATTCTTTATTGAACATCTCATATTGTTGACCTTATTATTGAATTATAAGAGTTCTTGGCGCTGGGGAGACAGATCAGCAACTTAAGCTACCGCCTGGAAAGTGCAAGGCCCTGAGTTTGATCATCAGTACCAAAAAAAGGAAAAAGAACAAACACATAAGAGTTCCTAATATATTCTGAATAGGAATGCTACCTACACATCAGATATATGTATCAGTAATACATTCTCTAAGGTCGTGACTTTCTATTTTCTTAACTGTAAGTTTCAAAGAACAAAAGTTTTAAATCTTTATGATACCCAGTCTGTTGAGTATTTCTTCTACAATTCATGAATTTTTTCTTTTGGAATACCTAAAATATTTACCTATCCCAAAAGTAGGAACTTTTTTCTCTTATGAGTTTAATTTATAGTTTTATTTTTAATATTTCACTTATAATTTATATTTATATATTTTATGCCTTTTCAAGTACATTTTTACATGATGTTTGATAGAGTTGGGTTTTATTTCTCTTTTGTGCATAATTATATTGGCATCACTTATTGAGAAGAATATTCTACTGACAATTTTAAACCTTGCTAACATTAGTACCATGCTTTAACTGTAGCATCATAGTATAAACGCATGTCAGATAACACAAGTCCTGTAAGAGTTTTCCGGATTCTCTGTAACTTCTGTTTGTTTATATACATAATTTAACATCAACTTGCTCTTTGGTACAAGAGATCTCCTAGAGTTTCTATTGTGATTGCACTAAAACTACAGGTCAATTTTTGGAGAACTTTCATAGCTTCCTTTTACACCTGGAGAAGTACAATGCATTATTTGAATAATTTATTTATGAGATATTTGATGGTTTGTGACTGCAAAGCAATTTGGATCTGGAGATGCTTTTGTTAAAAGATATTTTACTGTAAGTTTGGTTTATTTAATTGATAAGTGGTTATCCAAATCTTTTATATCTTCTTCATTAAGTTTTGGTGATACAAATACAAAGCGTTTGTCTACTTGGCTTTTCAGTGTATTAGTATAGCATTATTTATAGCATCCTGTTTTTTCTGTTTCAATATGTGTACCATTTATCAGTATTTTGTGTGGTCTCTTCTTTTATCATGCTAGCTAGAGGTTAATCAATATCATTATTTGGATTTTGTTTGTGTTTGGTTTTGTTTTTTGGTTCCATTGGTGCAGGGTTTTTGATATGATTATTTATTTGCTTGTTTTGCAGTCCTGCAGCTGGAACCTAGGGCCTCCTGCACGCCAGGCAAGTGTTCTGCTGCTAAGCTTTGTCCCCAAGCCTCACACAGCGTAACTTGATGAATTAATTTTTACTTTTTATTACTTTTATTCTCTTTATTTGCAATTCATTTTCTCCCTTTTCCAGGTGATTATGATGAATACGTAAGCCACTGATTTTAAAACTTTGAACTTTAGTAGCTGTGTGTTATGCTGAGTACTGTTATATCAGCTATATCCTGCAAATTTAAATACAGTACTTGTGGTTTTCTTTTTCCTTTTATTCAAAATGTTTTCTAATTTCCCTTGTGATTTAATCTTCAGTTTATAAACTTGAATTCCCATCTATTTGGAGATCTTCCAAATCTCCTCTATTATCAGCTTCTAATTTAATTTTGTTGCAGCCAGAGAAGATATCATATACAGACTGTTTTACTCAAAACACTGGGGCCGGGGAGATAGCTCAGTAGAATAAGAGTTTGCCTGGCAAACACAAGGGACTGAGTTCAATCCCTGATTCCACAATACCAACAGTGTTTTAATATCAACAGTCTGCCCTACGTTAACCAAATCTTGAACTATTCAGACACATGCTGAGGGTCCTGAAATACAGTTAAATTCACCCTGACCTTCTCAGGTTAGCCCAGACACTACAGGCTATGACCTCAGTCCCACAGGGTCACACCCCTTCAGATGCCAACTGCAAATCTTAAAAGTCCTTCCTTGACTTACCAACCAGCTGTGAGGCAAACATTCCCATGACACTTGCCTCAGGTTTAGTAATTTACCAAATCTCTGCTCACAGAACTTAGGAAAATAGTGTGCTTACTACTGCAGTTTATTCCAAAGTTTGCAATTCAGGAGGAGGCAAAGGCAAATGAGGCATAAGAAAAAGTAGGCATGGGGAGGGCTGAAATCAGGCCTTCCCTTCACTCTCTGGGTGTGCTGCATCCCTCCCCAGCTGTACACAGCCTAGGATCCCTTTGTACCCCACCACTTCAGGTTTCACTATCAGCTCTGGATGATTAACTCAGTCTCCAAGCCGTCTTCCCTTCCCAGAATCTGATGGGGGAGGTGACAGCCCCAGTTTTCTTATCAGACCTTGGCACTTTTGGTAGCCAGCTGCTATCCACTAGGCATCCCCTCCCACCAGTCATGTCAGTAGCATATGGAAGACAAACACTTTTGTCACTTTAGAGATGTCGAGGGCCTTAGGAGTCACATGACAGGAGCTAAGGGGAGTGATGAAAAAGATATTTCCTATAATATCACAAGGTAAGATTTAAGATTTTATATGTGTCGATGTGTGTCTTGCGGAGTTGTTTATGACCCATTTCAGTGGATAATTTATGTACATAAAATATTATATATTTTAATACAGAGATATATAGAGATATAAATATAGATACATAGATATAAATATAGATATTCCAAGGTTTGGGTGTAACTTAGTGGCAGAGCACTTGCCCAGTATACAACACTCAGGTTCAATCTCCAGCACTAACTTCCCTCCAAAACAACAAAAAATATTGAGGACCTGAACAGAAAATAATTCTACTTTGATTTTGTTGCATGAATTCTTCCACAAACGTGCATTGTATTAATATGGTTAATAGTAGTCTAATCTATATTCTTATTGATTTTCCGTCTTCTTGTTCTATCAACCAGCACAAGATCATTGATACCTCCAACTATAATTGTAGAATTATCAGTTTCTTCTTTCACTTCTGACAATTTACTACTTGTACTATTAAAATTCTTTTATTGCTTATATAGTCATTGAGGATTTGTGTCTTTTTGATCAATGAATTCCTGTAACATTATAAATGGTGATGATCCATGGCAGGCAGTGTTCTTTCTGAAGTCTATTCCAGGTGATGGCAACATACTTGATCTTCCTGTCTAATGTTGAGGTTTGCAAAACATCTTGCTTCATCTGTTTTCACTGAATGTATCTGACTTTATAGGTAAAATGTGTTTCTTGTAGACATCACACAATTTGTTTCTTTTTAAACAATCTTTAGCTTTTAATTGGAACCTACTGAACATTTACATTTAATGTATGTACTGATAGAGTTTGTTTTGTATTCACTGTTACATTGTTTGTGGGTTTTGTTTTTAGTTCAGTTACTGTTTACTCATTTATCATCTTTCCCTAGCTATTTCATTAATTGTTTATGTTAGTATTCTATTTCATCTCAATTATAGGCTTATAAATATGTCTTTTAATACGTCTAACAAATGCTCTAGAGGTTTAAATGAGCATTTTTATTACAGTTTAACTTTTTAAAATTACTACAACTTAGAACAACATTGTGTTACTGTCATGTATAACGCGTAAGACTCTTATGACGATATACTTTCATTTGCCCACTTCCACATTTTAAGCTGTTATTGTCATATATTAGTCATATAGTTTATCCTACAATGTATTGTTATTGTTCTCTAAATAGTCATTTATACTTTTAAAAAGAAAAAGTATTTTATAAATGGTTTTCATTTACTGGTATAAATTCCAACTTCCAACAGATACCACTTTTCTTCCACCTAAATAGTATCATAATATTTCTTTTAGTGTATGTCAAAATGAATTATTTTAGTGCTTGTTTATAAAAATATGTCCATTTGCTTTCACTTTTGAAAGATATTTTTATTAAATGTGATTTTCAAAGCTGGGCATGATGTGACATTCCTGTGATCCCAGCCTGGGGCAGCAGAATCACAAGCCCGAGGCCAGTCTAGGAAATACAATCTCAAAACAAAACAAAATTGGTTTGGAGATGGAGCTTAGTTGCAGAGCACTAGGCCAGCATGCACAAATTCAGATTGAATTTCTTTGGCAAGCTTTTAAAAATGAAGAGACTGCCGGCGAGATAGCTCAGCAGTCTAAAGCACCTGCTTAGGTATGCTTAGGCAAGCAGACAGGGATTGCAATTCAGTCCCTGACATCACATGCCAAGCCAGCCCCACCCCCAGGGTGGGCTGAGCTGGCCACACACATAAATAAATAAATAAATAAATAAATAAATAAAGGGCTAGCCAGATAGCTCAGTGGATTAATGTGTCTACTTAGGCAGACCCAGGGACCAGGATTCGATCCGTTGCATGCCCTGCCCCCAGGGTGCACTGAGACGGCATATGAGAATGGGAATGGTGACATGTGCCTGTAACCCCAGTGCTTCGGAGGCTAAAAACAGGATCATTACAAGTCCAATCTGTGTAGTGAGACACTGTGGACCCTGTACTAAATACATTTAAAAATAAATAAAATTTTTAATAAAGGATAAAGAGACAACAAAGGCCACAAATGCATGAACACTAATAGAAAGAAGCCACCAGCCAAAGCAAGCAATTAAAGAGGGAAGAAGGACAGGAAACAAAAATAGGAGAACAGATTGAAAAAGAAAATCCAACACATGTCAGTTATAACCATTAGTGTAAATGGTCTTAACTCACCAGTCAAAAGAAACAGACTGGCAGAATGGATCAAAAAGCAACACTGAGGGCTGGGGAGATAGCTCAGCTGCATAGGTACCTGCCTGGCAAGTATAAGGTCCTGAGTTCAATCCCTGGTACTACACACATACACACACACAAGCAACATTAAACAATGTGCTGTATTCAAGAAGCAAATTTAACCTAAAAAGAAATTCCTAAATTAAAGCCAAAGGGTAGACAATTCTCCATGCCATAAGAACCCAGAATATAGCAAGGGTAGCTATTCTAATTGCGGACAATACAAACCCTATGCCAAAACTGATCAAAGGTAACCAAGAAAGTCACTGAATACTCATTAAGGGAAAATGCCAAGAAGAAAAGATAACAATCATAAATATTTATGCATCAAACATTGGTTCACTCAACTACATAAAGCAAAAATTACTAGACATTAAAAAAATAAATAAGCCCTAACACAATTGTAGTGGAGGATCTTACTACACCACTCTCACAAACAGATCACCTAGACAAAAAAATCAACAAAGAAATATTAGAAATTAATCAAGCCTGTGAACAAATAGAGTTGGTAGATATCTATAGTGTTCAACCAAAAAATCGTAATACACATTTGTCTCAGCTGCACATTGGATGTTTTTCAAAATAGCCCAACATTAGCTGACAAAACAGTTTAAGTGAATGCAGAGGAATTGAAATCATGCCATACATACTATCTGACAACAGCCCAATGAACTAGAAAGCAATGACAAAGAAAATTACCAAAACTAAATTAACATATAGAAATTAAACAATACCGTTCTAGACAACCAATGGTTCATATAGAAAATTAAAGATGTAACTAAACAGTATATACAATTAAAATGATGCTGATAAAACATACTCAACCTTATGGGATGCAATGAAAGCAGTCCTAGTAGGGAAGTATACAGCAATGAACTAACACATTAGGAAAACAGAAGAAGTTCAAATAAACAACCTAATGTTGAACCTCAGACTTCTCAAAAAGGAACAAAAATCAGCCCAAAAGCTCCTACAAGAGAGGAAATTATGAACATAAGAGCAGAAATTAATACAACAGAGACTTAGAAAACAATACAAAGACTCAGTGAATCCAAAAGTTGGTTCCTTGAAAGAATAAATAAAATTAACAAAATATTAACCAACTTCATCAAAAAGAGGGAAGAAAAACACAAATTCAAGCAATCAAGAATGAAAAGGGTAAAATCATGATGGAGCCTACAGAAATACATGAGATCATTAATACCTACTATGAGAACCTAAACTCTAATAAGAGGAAAAGCACAGAGGAAAATCAGATTGCTAGACACAGCTGAATTGTCAAAACTGAATAAAGAAGGTCTAAAATTATAAATAACCTGATATCAGTCAATGAAATTGAAAATGTAATTTAAAATTTACCAACAAAGAAAAGTGCAGGTCCTGATGGATTCACTAGTGAATTCTACAAGACATTTAGAAAAGAACTAATGTCACTAATGCTGAAACTCTTTAAAGAAATTAAAAGGAAAACCGTACATCCAAAAATCATTCCTGTAAGCAAGTTGTCATCACAACCAGAGAAGAACGCAACCAAAGAAAAACAAACAAACCAAAAAACTATGGGCCAATCTCCCTAATGAATATAGATGCAAAAATCCTTAATAAGATACTGGCAAGGGAGCCAGGAAGATGGCTCAGTAGAATAAGAATTTGCCAGGCAAGTGCAAGAGCCTGAGTTCAATCCCTGGTTCGTCCAGAAAAAAAGATATTGGCAAATAGAATATAGCAAATAATCAAGATTATATAACATGACCAAGTAGGATTCATCCCAGAATTGTAGAGATGGTTTCACATATGCAAATCAATGAATTTAATACACAATTTTAACAGAACCAATGACAAAAAATCACAACCATTTCAATACATGCAGAAAAAGTATTTAACAAAGTCCCACACTTATTTATGTTAAAAAGCCTACAGAAGGGGCCAGGGAGATGGATCAGTAGAATAAGCGCTCACCTGGCAAGCACGAGGACCTGAGTTCAACCCCTGGTTCTGGGGGAAAAAAAAGCCTACAGAAAAGTGGAATAAATGGTCTTTACCTCAATATTATAAAAGTCATCTATAACAAATCAACAGCTAACATCATATTAAATGGTCAAAAACTGAGAGATTTCACTCAAAAAATCAGGAACAATGCAAGGATTCCACTTTAATCCTAGAAACTTGAGCCAGAGCAGTCAGACAAGAGAAGAAAATAAAAAGAATAATGATAGGAATTTAAAAAGTTAAATTATCATTATTTATAGATAACATGATATTCTATACAGAAGACCCCACAAGCTCCATCACAAAAACTTGTAGATTTAATATCCAAATTCTGCAGCACACAGGATACAAAGTCACTCAAAAAATCAATAGCATTCCTGTTCACAAGCAACAGACTAATAGCGTAATTAGAGAGAGCAGGCTCCTCATAATGGCAACTAAAAAATAAAATACTTAGCAATCATCTAAAACATTTGCAAAAATCTGTACCTCGAAAATTATAGTACCCTAAAAAAGGAGATTAAAGAGTATATCTTTAGACATACCACTCAGATTAGATTAGGGTCCAATCCTTGTGACTTCATTTAATATTAATTGTCTCTTAAAGTCCCAAATTTCAAACACTATTATTGGCAGCTAGGGCCTCAATATGCTAGTTTTTTTTTTCCATAATTTTATTGAGAAATAAATAGCAATGAGACAGCTTCAAATTAAACTGGTAGGACAGTTACAATAATTAACACATTGCATACATTCTTCCTAGTTGTTAATTGCTGTACCAGATGCGGACATGATTCCCTATTTAGAAACATCATAAAAATAAATCCCTCTATTCATTAAGAGAATGTAACTATATATCTATCCTAACCAGTTTGAATACACAGATATAAAATGGACATTCATCTGATTCCCTTTTTCTGTTAAGTTCAGTTTTTTGAATATTATTGGTGCATAAACTCAGCAAAATATTCTAAAAGAGTCCAGTAG
>NW_004524582.1:14967089-14979471 GCF_000260255.1 Octodon degus
TTAAAGGAACATAGTTTAATTCTTAACAGTCCCTACCTCTGCAGAAGATCAGAAATTTGAGTTCTTGATGCCAGATCAGAGAAAACACATTTTCAAATTATTGGAAAGCATGCCATTAAAATGTGATGATTCTGCTGTGTTAGAGTAGCTAAGGACCAGGGAGTTAGCTCAGTAGAATAAGTGCTTGCCTGTAAAGCACAAGGGCCTGAGTTCAATCCTTGGTTCCACCCCCCCAAAAAAAAAAAAAAAATAGAGTAGCTACTTCCAGTTGTAAATAAGATCATAAGCACACAGTAAAGGAGTGGTCTTATGAATGAGATGTTAAATGTTCCCCAAAGGTTTATACACTCAGAAATGGGCAATTACCCTTTGTAAGGTAATTGGATCATGGCACACCATGTTCACCAGTGGGTAAATCCATGATGCCTTTGTGGCTACATGCTGTGTCAGGAGACCTGGCCTGCTGGGATGTGGGTCAGTGGAAACATGACCCGGAATGGCTCACTCTTGCCCCCTTCTCTTTCTGGTCCCTTCTCTTTCTGTTTCCTGCCTGCCATGCACTGAGCAGCTTTTCTCTACCACCTCTTTCCACCATGACGTTTTTTGCATTGGAGAAGATGAGCATGGATTGAATAACAAATTTTGAATCAAAATCAACTTGTCCTTCTTTAAACTGTGGATATGAAGTATTATATCCCAGCAACAAGAAACTGACTAGTACAGAGAAGTAGTACTAGAGAAGTAGACTTCCTACTAACAACAACTAACCACGTGGTTTAAAAATCTTTGCAACTTGTTTGCAGAAGCAGTTTCAAAAGATTTGAAGAAGCCCAATATAGAACTCTTAGAATACTATAAGCTCAGCATGATAAATAATTCTGGTTAGATGTTACAAGACCAGAAGACCAGAATAGAGAAGTGAACACTGAAGGCCAAAGTAAGAAGGTCTCAGTTGGGAATAAGGACCACATTTGCAGTTGGAGTAGAAAGTTATCTTGTTATACTCTGGCAGAAAATTTTTTCTGCATTTTAACTATGTCCTGAGATTTGTAGGACAATGAGATTAAGACTAGTGGACTAAATGATCCGTTGGATGAAATTTCAAAGCATCCCAACATTCAAGCTGTAGCATAGGTACTACTGGCTGCTATTAGCCAACTTTATAATGAGAATTAGGAGCAAATCTGAAAGCCAAAATAGATGAGAAGTTTTAAGTTTTTCCAGAAAGAAAAAACTTGTAGTACTCTGAGTTCACCACTGAGCAGATCGGACTTCGCTACCTCATGCACCTTGCTGCGCTTCCTCATGACCACACCTGACATACCCAATATGGCTAAGATCAAGAAATTCAATATGCTGAAATTGAAGAAGACAGAAATGCAAGTGAAAAATCCTCTGCCTTCAAAAGAAACAATTGAACAAGGGAAGCAAACAGGCAAAGCCTAATGAGACGTGTGTCGCCGATCTGCACTGTACATTCCACAAGCATTGTCTTCTTCATTTACTTCTTTTAGCTGTTTAACTTTGTAGAATGCACAGAAGTTTGATCAAGTTTAAATGACTGCACTGCCCCTTTCACATCTGGACCCCTGACAATGAAGGCCTCACCTGCCTCCCCCATGGGCCTGTGTGGCCAGCAGGGAAGGAGAAGAGCTTGCATGCTGGTGGAGGAAGAAGCTGGGTGAGAGGATGACAAAGTCTAGAGTGAAATTCAAGCTGGTCCAAGGTGTCCTGCAAGCTGTAAAATGCAGTTTAATCAGAGTGCCATTTTTTTTTGTTCAAATGATTTTAATTAGTACAATGTACAATTTTTTAATATGCAAATAAAAAGTCTTAAGGTATGAAAAAAACAAACTTGTAGCAAGGAGAGAATGGTTTCTTGTAAGAAAAGCCAAGTACTTGCATTAGAAAAATAAGAAAGGGGCCCTGAGGACATCACAGGAAATGGCCAAATGCCACACATCAAAGGCTCAAGGATGTAAAATAATTTTGCTTTGAGACGAGAACCCTAGAGCACCTATCATCAAACATTTCTTCAATTTCAGCCATCTAGGTACCAAGAGAATGCTTGAACCATGATACTAGAGGGCCAGGCTACTGACAGAACTTTGGTATCATCCATATATTGCTGACATTTAAGGCAGCCAGAATGAAAGAATTAAGCTGTTATGGAGATTTCCATCTTGATTTCAGAAGAAAGCCTAGGAGGTAGGGAAAAACTGAGTGACAAAGTTATAGTCCTGGCCAGAATTTCCAAAGAGATGATATCTGAAGCAGTGGACATAAGACCACAGGTGCAGTGGAGACTTCAGAAAGTCAGAGATGTTGGGAATGTGGGACAAGTGCTGAGAAAAGCAACAGGCAATGAGCAGAGCCAGCTGAAGAGAAAGGCCACATGGGCCCCAACCAGCAAGGTCAGCGGGGTGGAGCTTCCTGAGCCCTCTGGAACCCACAACTTGATACAACTTGCTCCAGATGCTAAGCATGAAGCCCTGAAATGTAATGCCTGCCCGGAAGGGTTTCACTCACACTTTAGTCTGAGCCTTTTTGATCCCACCTTTCCTCCCTTAATGGAATGGGAATGTTTACCCAGTGCCTTTGTTTATCAGCAGTATTTAACTTTCTTTTTCATTTTTACAGCAGCTTACAGCCAAGAGTTAACTTTGTATCTCAGAGGAAATTTAGAGTTACAATTTTCAGCAGTGCTAGAAGTGTTAAAACTTCAGCAACTCTCATAGAGGGATTAAATGTGTATTATATGAGATGGACAAGAGCCTTAACATGGGCAACCTGTTATGGTTTAGATCTAAAATGGCCCCCAGGGGCTGGTGAGATGGCTCAGTGGTCTAAAGCACCTACTTAGAACAAGCTAAGCCAAGCAAAGCACAGGGACCTTGGTTCAATCCCCAGCACCACATGCCAGCCCGCCCGCCCCCTGGTGGGCTGAGCTGGCCACACACAAAATAAATAAATAAATAAATAAATAAATAAATAAATATTTTAAAAAATAATAAATAAAAAATAAAAATAAATAAAATGGCCCCCAAATGTTTCATGTATTCAGAGGAGGCTTTTGCAAGGTGATTGGTGGGAATACTATACTCACCAGTGGATTTATCGCTGATGAGTTCATGGCTGCATATGTCCATAGGAGGTATGCCTGTCACCAGGAGGTTGTCTTGGGAGGGTGAATTTTTAATCCTTTCCTCCTCTCGTCTTTCTGGCTGCCATGAAATGAGCATCTGCCCTTCCACCATGGTGTTTCTGTCTTAAGTGCAGCCAATTGTGGACCGAATCCCCTACACTATGGATCAAAGTGAACCTCTCTCAATGATAGAAAGTGACTAATATGCCTGCCTTGCAAGCACAAGGACCTAGGTTCAATGCCAGGCACCACATGCCATGCTGGCCCTGAAACTGGGTGTGGTGACACGTGCCTGTAATCCCAGTGCTGGAGAGGCCAAGACAGGAAGATCACTAGGAGTCTGAGCTCCATAGCAAGACCCTGTATGAAAGAAAGGAAGAAAGAAAGAAAGAAAGAAAGAAAGAAAGAAAGAAAGAAAGAAAGAAAGAAAGAAAGAAAGAAAACAAGTGGGTGGATGATCTTACAGAACCTGGAACTTGAAAGGCATATTTGCTCTACACCATTATATTTTTATGAAGATAAAAAAATAATCAATTAGTACATACCTAATGGTGTATGTCTTCTTTCATTCTCTGGTGAGAAGCATGAATTTCTAACTGGACAATCTTTCATGCCCACAAGAGAAACATAAAAAAGAAAGAAAATTAATTTCATGGCCTACAAGATTTATTGCACAGAAAATTCAAATCAAATTGTAAGCTTAAAAAATTATAATAAGGTTCATAAGCCTATTACTACCTTGAGTTACTGCCCTGAAGCCTCAAATTTTATTTTCTGAAAATCTCTGAGAATGAAGGGATATTCTCAGGAACAATCGTACTTTGTTTATAATTTTCTAAATATGTACTGTATCTTCAATTTACCCATTGCTTTTTCAAATTAGTCATTTATATATTCCTTCAATGTGCATGCCCTACAGGCTGAACTTTGCTTTCTGATCTCTGTGAACCTCTGAAAATGCCATTTTCAATAGAGATTTTCTTTTAAATAAATGTATGATTTCCTATTATACCAAATGCTCAAAAATGACAAGGAAAAAAATAACTCATAATTCATCTATTAAAAAGCAAACCTGGTATTACATTTTTTCAAAGTCATTTCAAGTAGCTAGTAACTACAATTCTAAAATTAAGTAAATCTACAAAATGTAACATACACTTTCATTTCTATAAAAGAGTTATAAAAAGAAATTGACTCTGTAAAATGTCAGGTTTTGGACAGCTATTTAAACTAATGTTCCATGAGTCACAATCTTATTTAGCAAATTAGTTCATATAATTAGTTTACATACACATGTTTGAGACACTAAAATACTCTGAGTTATGTAATCGTTCATAATTAGATTATGAAGTTATAGCCTTAGTTTTTAAAATTTCCAAACATATTGTTTAATAATTATTTTGTGTTTATTCAGCTGATCCTTTATCACTAAAATTGGATTTTCATTTGTAAAGCTCGAAGAGAGAAGAGTATAAAACATTTAGGTAAATGTTAGTATAGTTGAATATGTAAATTTTGAGAATAGATACAAAATATTTCAATCCTTTCTGACAGTATCCTACAATATAAAATATATAAAAGTATCATTTTATGTGTTACCCATGCAGAACAGAGACTTATTAGAGTTTTATTTGAATCTGACTTTAAAATCTATGGTAATTCTACGTTGTTTGTCTCTGACAGTCATATCAATGAAGAATTAATTTATCAGAATTCTTGTCTCTTCTTTTTCTCTACTCTGTCCGCTGCTCTTATTTTTCTCTTTTTTTCTACTTTCTTTTCCTTTTTCCTTTTTTCCTCTTCCAATGCTATAAAATCTTACTTAATCAAACTATCATTACTATCCTTGATATCAAAAAAATCCTAAATATTGGATTTTCCTTCATAAAACTATCTTTCCTAGTCATGGCAGAAAGTAAAGACTTTAGGAATGCATGATGATTAGTTCTAAACTTCAGTGTTTCTAACATTAAATCAGAAAAGTTAGAAAAACCAAGACTAGTCATTTTTCAAATTCATTTCATGAATGTGTTAAGTAATATAAATTTAGAGATATCACATTTAAGTTTATTTTGTCTTCTTTTAAGGCTTTACCTAGAATCCTTAGAAAACAATTTGATTCAATTATCAGACAAGATCTATAATTGGCTGCATTCAGATTTTGAAGTCCCAGTCTTCAGATCTCAGAATCTGATCCTATGTGAGGGCAGAGTCTGCTGGGGGTAAGCACATTAAGATGAACTTCTTTGCATATACCCTAATCCAGTGGGACTGTGTTCTTGAAAACTGGAGAAATCTGGATGCAGAGTCAGAAACCAGGAAGCACAGACAAGGGGACTGCAGGCTGATGGCTAAACCACAGTGATGCCTCCACATGCCGAGGAACACACAACACAACCAGAACAACCCCAGAGGCATGGAACAGTTCCTTCCTTAAAGCCACCAGAAGCAGAAAACTTACCAATAGCCTATTCTTGGACTTGTGCCTCCAGAACTGTGACACAATTCATTTCTGTTATCCAAGCCACTTAGTTTGTGGTTCAGTAGTCTGCTACAGCTTGTTTAGAAAGTTAGTGCAATAGCTGACTTTTGTATAACATGCATGTTTTGCTTAGGAGATTCTAAGTGTGATCTTTTTTTTTTTTTTTTTTTTTTTTTTACTTGAGTTTAAGATTCACTGCTACTACAACATTGAAAAACTTAGAATAAGGAGGGATAGAAATATGAAAACTGATCTCAGTTCACAGTTGGAAGATTGCAGTATATATATTTTCAGCTTATAAACCCTCAAGATACCAGAAAAATATAATTAGATCTACCACAGTACAAAAATCTATGTGGGCCCAATCCCACCATCTGAGAACTGAGGCAGATGCTGGCAGCTGCGGGATCCTGGTGAATCCAGCCCAAGCCTGCCATCTGCATGGAAGCTTTGCTGAGTGTAGGCCAGCTTCCCCCAACAGTAGCAAAAGCCTTAGTGAGTCCTACACTGCCCCTCCCCCCACTGTAGTGGGAACTTTATGGACCCGTGCCCCACCACTGCAGAATCCCAGTAACCATTGGCAGCTCCAGACATGCCAAAATAAAGGAGCAAAAAGCAATCTCAGTCCTCTAGCCCACCCAGAACAAGTCTAGAAGACAAGCACACAGAAGAAACTGGAAGCCACACACCTGAAATTTCTGAAATAATAACAACTGAAGTAAAGAAACAACTCCATCAGGTTATAGAAGAAATGAGATCAGAAATAATCCCTCAGGTAAAAAAAAAAAAAAAGAAATGAAAACACTTATGATAGAATCATTTAGCATATGTAATGAAGGCATAGATTTAAAAAAATAGAGGAGAATACACAAATGATGGAACCAATGAATGAACAACACAGTAAAGAATTAGAATGCATAAAACAGATTAAAGCAATAACCAGAAAAGTAAGAATTCCATTCAAAGCAGGCAAAACTGCTTGAAGAGAACTGAAGATAGAATTTCAGGCCCTGAAGACAACATTGCAACTAGTGAAAGTGAAAAGAAGGATCTCTTAAAAATAACAAAGAAATAACAATTCAACAGCTCCAAGATAACGCAAAGAAAGACAATATAAGACATGTAGGTGTTGATGACACATCAGGAGTCAGCACAAATGACATGAGAAGATTATTTGCAGAAGTAGCAGCAGAAAATTTCCCAAGCATGGGAAAAGAATCTGACATACAAATAAGTGAGGCATGTAGAACCACAATTAGCCAAAATCAAGATAAACCTATACCTTGACACATAATAATCAAAATCTCAGAAATTCAGCAAAAGAACTAAATATTAAAAACTGCTAGAGAAAAGAAATAGACCACTTCTAGTGGAAAGCCCTTCAGAATCAGAGCAGATTTTTCAACACAAACCATGCAAGAAGAGCTTGGAGTGATGTATGTCAGGTCCTCAAAGAAAAAAAACTTCCAACCCAGATTTATGGACCCTGCAAAATTATCAATCAGATTTAATGGTGAGATAAGTTTCTTCCACAACAAAGAACAACTGAAGAAATTCAAGACCACCAAACCAACCCTACAAACAATATTGACAGATATTTTAGAAAGAAACAGAAGTGACCACAACTTCACAAACAACAACAGAAAAGAACCACCAAGCAAAGCAAGCAATTAAACAGAGGGCAAAAGAAAGGAGCCTACAGCAGGAAAATAATATGACAAAGATAAGCCAATACATATGAGTTATAAACATCAATAGAAATTGCCTCAATTCACTAATCAATAGAAGCAAATTGGCAGAGTAAATCAAGAAAAGAAATCCAACAATTTGCTGTATACTAGAAATATTTCACTCAAAAGGAAATTCAGACTAAAAGTCAAAGCATGGAAAATACTCCATGCAACAGGAACCCAGAAAAAGGCAGGGGTTGCTGCTTTGATTGCTGACAACATCAATGTCAAAGCAAGCATGATCAAAAGAGATTTTCAAAAAGGGCACTACATACTTGTGAGGGGAAAACTGCAAGAGGAAGAGACAACCATCATAAATATGTATGCACCCAATGTAGGAGCATGTAACTATATAAGACAATGTTTCAGTTACTCTTCTTTCTTGCTGGGACAAAATACCAAGCATCCAAAATTAAGGAAGAAAAGATTAATTTGGCTCACAGTTAGTGGATGTTTCAGTCCCTATTTAGCTGAAATATAAGGCATAGTGACACAGTGGCATGTGGCAGAGGGCAAGTGTTCATGGTGGCACAGAACAGCAATGAACAAAGGGAGGTTCTGCCACTGCAGCTTCTAGAGAGCCTCTCTTCCCTCCTTACATTGTAATGCATTACCTACCTAGAGCAGGTGTAAGACTCATACCCATAATCCCCTCATTGGATCATAAGTTAATCACAAACTCTAGAATCTGCCCCATTGACTACATGAGGCTTTGGGGGGACACCTACATACAAGCCATAACAGACAAATTTTAACAGATAGAAATTCAATTGAGCAATAACACAATTGTACTGGGACACTTTATCACCCCATTAATATGAAGAGATCAACTAGGCAAAAAAAATCAGCAAATAAATAATGGAAGTAAATCAACCTTGTGAAGAAATGGACTGCATAGACCATTACAGAGTGTTTCACTCAATAATATCAGAATACACTTTCTTCCTTGTTGCACATAAGACATTCTCAAAAAAGGACCATATGCTAGCCCAGAGAACAAGCTTAAGGAATTGAATGCAAGGAATTGAAATTATCCCATGCGTGTTATTTGGCCATAATGCAATGAAACTAGAAATTATTGATCAAAAAAAAAAAAAAAAACAAAAAGTCCATAAACACATGGAAATTAAATAACAACCTCCTGAACAATCAGTGTATCACAATGAAATTAAAGAAGAAATTAACATTTACAATCAAACAAAAAGGCAGATACAACTTACCAGAACTTGTGGGACACGGGGGCTGGTGAGATGGCTCAGTGGTCTAAAGCACCTACTTAGAACAAGCTTAGCAAAAACAAAAGGACCCCGGTTCAATCCCCCAGCACCACATGCTAGCCCGCCCCGCCCCCTGGTGGGCTGAGCTGGACACACACACACACACACACACACACACACACACACACACACACACATAAATAAATAAAAATTAAAAAAAAAAAAAAAGAACTTGTGGGACACAATGAAAGCAGACTTAAGAGGGAAACTTATGGTGGTAAGTTCTCACCTAAGGAAAGCAAAAGGAGACCAAATAAACAATCTCATGCTAAACCTTAAACTCCTAGAAAAAGAAGGGCAAGTCAAGCCCAAAGCCCAAAGAAGGAAGGAAATTATAGACCAGAGCAGAAATTAATGCAATGGATACCAAAAAAAAAAGAGAGAAATACAAAGAATTAATGATTCAAAGGTTTTATTCTTGGAAGAATAAATAAAATTCATAAACTTCTAACCAACTTCATCAAAAAAAACTAAAGAAAAACTCAAATTCGTGCAATAAGAATGAAAAGGGAGGGACGGGGGAGATGGCTCAGTGGAATAAGTGCTTCCCTGGCAAGGGCCTGAGTTCAATCACCAGTTACACCAAAAATAAATAAATAAAGAAAGAATGAATGAATGAAAAGGGCAAAATCACTGCAGACCCTTTAGAAATTCAGAAGAGCATCAATACCTAGTTTGAAAATCTTTACTTTCACAGGATGGAAAACACAGAAGAAATGGACAGATTCCTAGGTAAGTATGAATTGCCAAATCTGAATCAAGAGGATATAAAAATTCTGAATAACTCAATTTCAGTCAATGAAATTGAAAATGTAGTGAAAACTTACAAAGAAAAGCCCAGATCCTGATGGATTCTTTCCTGAATTCTGAAAGAAATTTAGAGATTTAACGCCAACTTTTCAATGTAATTCAAGGGGAAGCAATTATTTTAAGCTCATTCCTGGAGTTGGTATTACCCTGAACCAAAACCCACCAAAACAGAGGCCTAAAGGCCAAGCTCCCTAAAGAACATAGATGTAAAATCCTCAAGAAAATAATAACAAACAGAATGCAGCTCAGGGAGGCTCCAGCGATGTGGGTGGGGGCAGGGCAGCCAGCCACTGTATTTTCTATTATATTTTATGTACATGGTTCAAGTGGCATTTGAGAATCAGCATAACAACATTGTGCCCCCCTCCCCCCGTCTTCATGTAATGAAACTTAATCTCCAATCAAACAATTTTGGGAAGTTGGTGCTAATAAGAGGTGATTAGGTCGTGTGGGCAGAGTCCTCCTAAATGGATTCATGGTATTATGGGAGTGGATTTGTTATTGCAAGAATGGCTTGGCTTTAGAGCAAGTCAGGAGCCCTCACCTCTTACTTTTTTTTTTTTTTTTTTTTTAAACAGAGTGTTCAGGGTCTCACTACTAGATCAGACTCGTAATGATCTGCCTGTTTACAGCCTCCCATGAGCTGGGCTTACAGGCGCGCGCCACCACACCCAGTCTCAATTGCCTCTCAGCGTGCTGGGGAGGTTGGGGGATGGCACGGCAGGCCAGGGGATTGAACCTCCAGCCCCTGAGCCTGCTTGTGAGTGTTTTAATCTGCTGAGCTATTTGGCCAGCCCTTTCTCTTGCTTTTCTTGCCCTCTTGCCTTTGTAGCATATAAAGGCCATCAGCTTGGGGCCAGGGAGATGGCTCAGGAGAATAAACACTTGCCTGACATGCGCAAGGGTCTGAGTTCAACCCCTGGTTCCGCAAAAAAAAAAAAAAAAAAAAAAAAACTTAAAGGCTACCAGCTAATGCTGGCCCCTCAGGCAGAGATGCCCTTTCTACAGAACCAAGTAGCAAACAGAGTTCTGTTCATTATAAATTACTCAACTTCTCATATTCTGTTATGGGTGTACAAAAAGTTCTAAGGCCCATGCTACTTACAGTGCCACACGTGGCAGCCAGTGAATATTTTGTAGTAGTAATGAGTCCCACATTACAGTCTAATTTGTGCTGTCATTTCACACAATATCTGTAAGCTTAATAACAACTTTTGTATTAGCACCTTGATGAACAAAAAAGTAAGGAATATGCAGTCATATTTTTGTAACTATATATAACATAATTCAGTTGTATTTTCCAAACGAATAGATTTCAGTTTTAGCTAATAACTAAAATTTTGATATTTATCCACAGTTTTATTTCAAATAATCTACAATAAAATGGCTTTTTGAAAATAATTTAGGAAATGGGGAGATAGTCCAGCAGAGTAAGTGTTTGCCTTATTGGAGGGAACTCAACACAAAGGCTGAGTTCAATCCCCAGTTCTGCTAAAAAAAAAAAAAAAAAAAAAAAAGAATTTATTAGATTTTATATATCTCATATTTTGACAAAATATTAATTTAGACTACAATTTCACTTTTATTATTTTAGATGATTAGTTTCAATAGAGTATAACTTGCAGGATAATATTAATTATAACAATCTTATTGCTGAAATGGAGGCAAGAAAATTAAATTTTACAGACTTTATGAATTTTTATTTTATCATTTATCCAAATGTCACCATTTCACCAAGAGCACACCCACACAATATAATTAACATTGAAATTGAATTATGTTCAGTATTTTGCTATCAGTCATAAAAAAATTAGTCTTCATATATTTTCTTATTGTACAGGTATATTTTTTCAAGCTAGGGAATTTGTTTACTTTTCATATAATCATTCAATCCCATATTTTTTTTTTACCTTAAACTACTTGGACTTATGCTCCACAAGCTTCCTTTTGTGCTTTTGCTCTAGGGCCTGCAAGTGTTAGGAGTAAGACTATTCCCTTACAATTTGCAGATCTGAAAGGTCATGTGTGATTTGCACCTTGTTTTGCTGGTGATTGTACGTAATTTGCCCCTTGTCTGGAATCTCTGGCTCACCGTGCAGGTCAGACTTTCAATGCTGTGTGAGTATCTACGGGCATGTTCTGCTGAGCCACACAGCCGGGAGAGTTCGGGGGCCCAGCAAGCCTGGGGCGAAGCGTGTATTTCTGTGGAATTCCTCTCCATAGATCTTTGCTATACAGATGTACTGATACAAAGTCTGGAGCTGGCAATACCCAGTCATGCTGCAATGGGCAGGAATGACAGGGCCTCTCTGACTATGACAGCAACCTGCCTGCCAGACATTGGAGGGAAACAGGGGGAATATGACCTGGAGTCACTGCAACCCATCTAGTGATGACTTTATCGGGTTAGAGCCCTTGGCTTTTGAACTACTACTGCCCTGGTCTCTGTGTTAATTGCAAATGTTTCAGATCTGTCTTCTTGCAAAAGTACTGAGTTACTTTCTCCTGGCTATTGTAACAAATCAGCACAAACATTGGCATCAAACAAATCCAAGCTCTCACAGTTGTGGAGGTCAGAGGTCAGAAATGTTAGGAGTAATGTCAGAGGTCACATTGGAGGCTGTAGAGAAGAATCCACCTCTATGTCTTCAAGGTCAACATCTTCTAATCTATTTATGTTCTACCTTCATGTCGATTTTTCCTCTTAAGAAGAATCTCCACTCCACCACAGTTTTTGAAACAGAGTTTGGCTATGTAGTTCAGGCCCGGCCCTGAACTCACTGTGTTCCTCCTGCCTCAGCATCTGGAGTGCTGGGAGCACAGACATGCACTACCATACCTGTCTTCTTCTTCTCCTTCTTCTCCTTCTTTCTTCTTCTTCTTCTTCTTCTTCTTCTTCTTCTTCTTCTTCTTCTTCTTCTTCTTCTTCTTCTTCTTC
>NW_004524582.1:14979571-14992265 GCF_000260255.1 Octodon degus
CTCCTCCTCCTCCTCCTCCTCCTCCTCCTCCTCTTCTTCTTTGTTTAGTTCAATCCCTGGTGTGCTGTGACAGCCTGAGATGGTGACAGACTGAGAGTTGTAACATGCAAGCCTGTAATTCCTGCACTTCGGAGGCTGAAAACAGGAGGATCACTACAAGTCTGATCTGGGTTGAGAGATCCTGTAGACCCTGTACTGAATACATTAAAAAAGAAGAATACATTTATTTCAGCCAGACAAGATGGTGCATACCTTTGGGAAGCTGAGACAGGAAAATTCCAAGTTTGAACCTAGCCTGGGCAATTTAGGACTTATTGAGATCTTACCCCAAAATATAAAATTTTAAAAACAGACTGGGGATCTAGCCCAGAGAAAAGGCCCTGAGTTCAATTCCAAATACAAAACGAAACATATAATTGCATTTCAGGCCCATCTGAACAATCCAGGATTTTCTCTTCATCTCAGGACTTCATGTAATCATCTACGAAGAGTTTGCTGCCGAGGTACTATTTACAAGTTTCTACGATTAAGACTTGATAACTTTTGGGTGAACATTTTTAAGCAATTACAGCTTTCTTGATAGCGTAATTTGCTAGTACAGTCTTTTAGGGTTTTCAGTTTGGCATGAAGTATAAAACTGAAGTTCGCAAATGAGGTCTATACACAGTCATTTAAAACTTACCCATCAAATGAAAACTTGGAGCGGGCGACAGTGGTGCATTTCTGTAATCTCATCACTCTGAAAAGTTGAGGCAGGAGAAGAATAAATTTAAATTCAATTAGTGCAGCCAGATGAAGATCCTACCTTCCCAAATGCTTCTAGGTGATAATACTTGGTCTGGGGTCTCTAAAATACACACAGCAACCATCAGCCAGCACACACAGTGAGAGCTGCTGCGCTGGAAAATCCTGGCCTACACTTTTTCATTCTTCTGCGATTTCGGTTTTGCTCCCCTTTGCCACCACCTGGGAGGCCTGGACTAGGTCAGGAATGAAGATCTACGTGGTCATCAGGAAGTCATGTGTGAGTAGCTAGGGGTTTGCGGGGTACAAGAGACAGGGCTGAGATGCTTAGGCAGCTCTTTATGTATCAACGTGCACCCCTTTAATGTTCTTCAGAGGGCCTGGAGATTGAAACCGAGGTGCCAGAGTGGAGAATAGAAGCACTGAGATGAAAAGCATAAAACAGTCCTCTCCCCTTTAACATTTATCTTTTTAAAAAGTTCAGTTGCTTATTTTATGAAAAAAGAATTCAAGTGCTAGGTAATTTTGTAAATCCAACAAATTAAAATTCTTCCTTTTTTTTTTTTTTTTGAGGAAGAATCTCACCATGTATTTCAGTCTAGCCTTGAACTGACTGTAGCCCAGCCTGGCTTTGAACCTGAGGTACTCCTGCTACCTTATCCTCCCAAGTGCTGGAGTTACAAGTTGCACCTCCACATCCAGCTAAAATTCTTAAATACAGTGGGTCATTACAGACTATCATTTGTAAGGTTATGTTTAAAAATAATGTCTAAATTTAATTACTAAACTGCATGTTTTAAAGCCAAGTGTGATGTTATACACCTATAATCTTCCTAGCTAATTGATGCTGTCACTGACATTGACTTAACAGTGTTCTTTTGGTGGGCTATCAATTCTTTTTACTTTTATAGTATATGATATTTTTAGCATGGCAAGGTTTGTAGTATATAAATCCAAGCCATCTTCTACTACAGTATTAATGCTTATGTTTCTCCTAAAACTTTTGTTTTGAAATCCTAACCCCCATAATGAAGTTATTTGGTAGTAGCCTCTCTGGCACTATTGTGTTATAATGGCAGAGCCCTCAAGTAGGGTTAGTATTCCTCTTGGCCATTCTGCCAGACAACATATGAAAAGGCTTTGGCTATGAACTCAAAAGTAGGCCCTTCCAAGACATCAAATCAACTGGCACTTCTATTTTGGAGTTCCCAGGCCCCAGCACTGTAACAAATAAATGTCTAATATTGTTAAGCCATGCAGGTTATGCCTTTGGTATAAGTGCATACACACACACACACACACACACACACACACACACACACACCAGCAATCCTCCCAGTTAGTATTATCTTGACCCAATAACAGTGTGGTTGTTTTCAAGTAGACCCAGAAAGTCTTTGATTTTTCTTTCTTTAGAAGTTGAAGCTTAATTCCCTTCCCCATGCATGAATCTAGACTGAGTGACTTAGTTCTAGCAAATAAAATATAGTGAAATTCATGCTGTGTAATTTCAAAGACCAAGTCCTCCAAGGCACTGTGCCCTTCTGCCTGCTCTGTCCTGGATCACTTGCTGTGCAGGATGCTAAGTGACACGTGACACTCAGCCAATGCTGTGGGGGTGGGGAGAGCATAGCCAGGAGCATCCACAGGCCAGGGAAGAACAAGGTGGCCAGCCTGCAGTGTCTTGAGAAGCTGTGGATGTTTGGATGTAGATCCTTCACTCTCCATCAATCCTAGATCTGGCTGAAATCTTGATTGCAGCATAATGAGAGACTTTGAGCCAAAACCAGCCAGCTAAGCTGCTCCCAGATTTCTGAGTCAAACCTTAGATAACCAAGGTTGTTAGCTCTAAGATTTGGGGTAATTTATTATACAACAATAACTATTGAAACCGGTTAAAAATCTTCAAAATGTCCTGGTACAAGACCAATGATATACCTTGCATCTTATACTTGCAAATGATTAACTTAGAACAGATCATGTTCAAAAATATAGATCATTTATACTTTGCCTAGAATGTTGATTCATTAAAAACATAAGACTTTTTAAACAATTGATATCTTTTTAATTACAAATAAACCAAATATACAACTGAGGTGTTACTGGCTATTTACAGAAAGTACTATTGGTGTACAAATTCATGCTTGCCAATAAAAGATGCTATAAAATATTTTAGCCAGGGTACATATAAATAAAATACAACTAAGTAATTAGGAACTGAAAATTACGTGAGATATATATGAGATGTTATATACTTGTACTATAAAGCTAAAGTCTAATTTGTGCTCCCTTCGTATATGAACAAATTTATATGTTCAAACTCTCTCTAAGTCCAAGTGTTCAAGAATGTAACTATGTCTCGATATGGGGCCTTTAAAGTGGTTATTAAAAGTTAAGCCATAAAGATGGGCCCTAGGGCAGGCCAAATAGCTCAGTGGATTAAAGTGTCTGCTTAGGCAGACACAGTGGCTGGAGTTTGATCAATCTCTGGCGTGCCAACCCCACCCCCATGGTGCTTGGAGAAAGTGGATGAGACTGGGCACAGTGGTGCGCACCTGTAACCTCAGCCCTTGGGAGTTTGAACACAGGCAGATCACTGAGAGTCTGATCTAGTAGTGAGACCCTGTAGACCCTGTACTAAATACAAGAAAAAATAAAAATAAAATAAAGATGGGCACTAATGCCAATGTCTTTCTAAGAAGAAGGTAATTGGACATGCTGAGAATTGCACTGAATAGGTGATATCCAAATATCCCAAACTAGGTGACTTAAACAACAGACATTAAATTTATCATAGTTTGGATGCCAGAAGTCTAAAATTCCAGGTGTCAGTAGTCTGGTTTCTTGGGAGTCCTGCCTCCTGCACTTGAAGATGGCTGGCATCTCTGTGTCCTCAGACGGCCTTTAATCCACCCTAGAAAACTAATGCTACTTGTCACCAAGAAAATTCAAGAAAGCACTTCTCTAAATATTCTTAAATATCTAGATAACCTGGTGTTATGGTTTAGGTCTAAAACATCCTCCAAAGCTCATGTGGTGGAAGGTGATTGGCTCCTGGGCAATGTATTTACTCATGCACTGATGAGGTCAGTGGTTCATGTGCTTTAGGAGGGGGCCTGGTGAGAAAAAGCAGGCCTCAGGTCCTGGTGTATTCTTGTCCCCTGGGAGGGTTTCTCCCCGCATCTGCTCCTTGGCTGCTGTAGAGTGAACATCTCTTCAACCATGTGCCTCTGGCCTCTTCTACCATGGAACCACACAACCAGGGATGGAAACCTCTAAAATATGAACAAAATAAACTGCTCCTTCTTTTTTATTTACCTTTTTTTTTCATTTATGCATTTGTTACAGGGTCTCATTACACAGCTCAGATTCATAGTAATCCTCCTGTTTTCAGCCTCCCCATTGCTGGGATTACAGCCGTGAACCACCACCCCTGGACTTACTAGCTGGCTCAGTGTGCATGGGAGCGGGGGGGAGTGTGTGGCCAGCACAGCATGGGAGACCAGGGTTCAATTCTTAGTCCCTATGCTTGCCAAAGCAGGAGCTTGGTCCACTGAGCTATCTCACTGGCCCTAAAATCTCCAATTTTTTTTTCGGGGGGGGGGGTACTGGAACTGAATTTAAGACCTTGAAATTGCCAAGCAAGAACTTGTACTGCTGAGCTATATCCCCAGCCTGAAAATTGCTCCTGATATTCCAGGAGTTGCACATTATATCCTAGCAACAAAAAAAATGATAATTAGACTGAGTGTCACTGGAAACATTATACATGAAGTATTAATTTCAGAGTGCATTTTAAAAATGTTGCATGGAATCAAATACACAGTCACAACAGCGCATTTTGCACTAATTGTTCTTAATACTACAAACTTTAAAGTCAGTTTTTAAATATGCAACAATTTAAAAATTCTTCTTAATTGGACTAGTTGATGTGGGAAACAAATGGGAGTCAAAGGTGAGACTTTTGGGGTTGGGGGTAGCTAGCTCAGGTGCAAGGCATTTCCTTAGCATACGTGAGACACTGGATTCCATCTCTATCACCTCAAAAAAAGAGTATCTCAACTAAGAAAAGATGTCCACTCATTTGGTCCCACATGCCTCTTGCTCCCCATCCACCCACACCCTTTATCTCCATTCTAAAATTAGGGTTTCTACTATTAGGCAAGGTTTGTTTGTTGTGGTGGTGGTGATCATTTTTTTGTTTGTTTGTTTGTTTGTTTTGCATTTTTTGCATTTTTTTACAGGGAGTTCATGGTCTCACTACTAGATCAGACTCATAGTGATCTACCTGTTTACAGCCTCCCAAGAGCTGAGATTACAGGCATGCGCCACCATGCCCAGTCTCAATTGCTGTCTAAGCATGCCCTGGGGGGAGGGGCCTGCATGGCAGGCCTGGGGATCAAACCTCCAACCCCTGCACCTGTTTGCAGGTGCTTTAATCCACTGAGCTATTTTGCCGGTCCCTAGGCAAGGTTTTAAAGTACAACTTTTTTTTTCCTTTCATTTTAATATCCTCCCAACAGACTAACCATTTCTCAATTAACTGACCTATGGTTTACTCTCAGCAACACAAAGTTAAATTTATTGTGAATACTTAAAGCATAGTGAAAAAAAATAACATCTTGTTTCAAAAACTGCTTAATTTCTGTATCTCTTAAAGAGTCTTGCAAAGAGCCTCACAGGAGACTACTACGTCCACTTGGTCTAAGTCCTACGGGTCGGACACTACTGCTCTCAGAGCTGGGTGGCCACCCAGGGTACATCAACCAGATTTCTGCAGAGAAGACTGGCTTGCTGATACAAATTCAGTTAAAAGATATTAATTGGATTTTATTTGTGATTTAGGAGAGAGACAAAGTAGAGTAAAATTAAATAAAGCAGAAGGAGTGTCCTGAGAAACTGAGCACAGAAGTTGGATTTTGAAACCTCAAAAACATGGAAGATGGAAGAACAAAGACCATCACGCAGCCTGGCCATTTCAAGGCTATCTTCCTGTGAAGGTTAACACAGAGAGCATTCCTTTATCCAGGAGGCTAAAGGTGGCCTCTTAGGGATTTGGCATGATCATTCTCACTCCTGAATTCCCATGTCAGATAAACAATACAGTTTGGACAAAGATGTGGAACTTCAGCATGAATGACTCCATTTTTCTTTTGGCCTGTTGGTTCCAATTCAGGAATTCAGCCGGAACCAGAGGCCTCCAGTAGATTATATTTAGCAGTACAATAACAACTGTATTTCAGAAAAAAATATTTTTAATCAGACAAAGATTAGGGATCTGCAGTGACTACCACACTGCACTTTAAACCATTAAACTTAAACGCTTTTGAAAATAAGCAGTATACCCAAGAAAATCCACTCTCGTTAAGGTTTGCCTTTTGAACAGCTGCAAAGGCTTCCTGACTGTTAGGAAAGGTGTGATTTTATGGCATTCATCTAAGAATAACAAATGTAGAATTTATTGTCATGAGTTGATAAACTTCAAAAAGCCATTTCAAAGTATTATTGATGTCACATAAATTTGGAAGCTTATAAGATATGCCTACTAAAACATTTGGGAGCCATAAAAGGTTACAATGTTTATCTCCCCAAATAAAATAATCTATAAAGGAGTCACATGGTTTCCCTGAGAGCAAATCATCAGAAGTCTCCTTAGTTTCTGAGACTTTTAAATTTTAGGACACATAACACCAATTTTGGTGGTTATAAAGCAGCAGATTTCATCTTGAGCTTTGTCTGTTGAATTTCACTTCGTCATGTAAACTGCATGCTACTTAAAAGTCTTCCCACCCAAGGAGTTGCAACAAAGAAAAATAAATCCAGCAAACCAATATGTAACCAATATGCAAATAAAGGATTACTTAACCTGAATCCATGTGGATAGATCAGGCATGTAATTTCAACATTATAAAACCTTGATGAAAATTCCCAGGATTTTATAATTTAACAAATATTCTGGTCTTTCTTCTTTTGAAGAATTCAGCTCCCAAAGAACACTGTAAAATTTTAAGGCCTGTTATTAACCAATTAGCTAGCAGTCCCCACTTGGCAAAAACTGCACCCCTCACACCACACTTGGTACAGAGCTCTAACTAACATCATGGTCTTTCTCTGATGGTAGTTGTAGCCAAGGGCTTAGGCTAGGTCCTCAGGTACACCACACCCTTAAATTCCCATGTGTTTCACATTCACTCCTTATTCCCTTTATCTGGAGTCACAGGTAGAGGTTTTTTCTGGTCCCTCTGCCAAGGCCTCCACATAGATAGAAAAGAATCTTGATGACACTTTCCCCACTATGAAGGAGCACGCAGACCTTTATGATGCTGAGCCTTTCCCTACATCCTTATTTTGGCGTCAGAATCTGAGCCATAAAACAGCCAGAAACTTTCACTTTGGGCTCCCCAGACACTGAAGGATGCCACATCTGCCATGATCCAGCTGACCCCTGACCAACGTAGCTTCTCACAGAGGAAAGTGGAACAGCGGAACGTGGCGCTTCATTTGTCTTAGCCTCTTGCTCATAGCACTTCAGAAAGTGACAGCAGACTAATTCTTTCATTCAGGTTTTCTGCTTGGCTCTAATATTCAATAGCTAAGAACTGGGCCGGGGAGATGGCTCAGTGGAGTAAGCGATTCCCTGGCAAGCGCAAGGGCCTGAGTTCAATCACTGGTTCTGCCAAAAACAAAAAACCAAACAAACAAAAATAGATGGGAACTCAGCTCAGCTAAATCTTCACACTCCTATTAGTATTTTTCATTTATTACATATCAATCAATATCATTAGAAATTATTCTTGAGGATTTTGGGAATTCTTCTTCTTCTTCTTCTTCTTCTTCTTCTTCTTCTTCTTCTTCTTCTTCTTCTTCTTCTTCTTCTTCTTCTTTGTATTTAGGACAGGGTCTACAAGTTCTACAGGGTCTACGTAGATCAGACTACATAGTGATCCTACCCTTTACAGCCTCCCAAGTGCTGGAATTACAGGTGCACACCACCACACCCAGTTTCATTCACTGTGTCAGTGCACCCTGCGGGTGGGGCCTGCACAGCAAGCCTGGGGATTGAAATCCTGGCCTCTGTGTCTGCCTAAGTAGGTTCTTTAGTCCACTGAGCTATTTGTCCGGTCCTTGGAATGATTCTTCCTAACAAAGCCAAAATTGACTCTGCATAAGACAGTACGATAAGCAAAGTTTACTATGTAATCTATGGAGCTGAGAATCCTTTGTATAGATTCACAATATGTTTTGCCACACAGCTAATCAAGAAAATTCATACTCAAATATTTTTAAAAATGTTTCTAATGATCAAGCAAGTTTGTCCACTCGGCCACTTATTAACATGAACATACAAAGAAAGTAGTTGGTTTCAGGTAACAGCAAGCTCAACACAAATTAACTAATATAATAAAAGAAATGCATTGCTTCTGCTAAAGGACAGGCCATGAAGCAGTACTGGGTATAGGCACAGTGTAAGGTAAATTTAATCAGTCCATGTCAGTCTTGCTGTGATTTTTTTAAACTGTGTTCTTCATATCTGTAGGTAGAATTCATTAATGAACCAAATCAAACTTCCCATGTACTGGCCACCCCATTTCAAAAAAGAAAGGATCATGGCTTTATGAGCATTCAGTCTCACTGATTATACATACCAGTTCCTGAATCCATCAATCTGGCTACAGAAACGTATTCTTCCAATTAACTTAGTCCAGGTCACGCATTCTATTTCTATAGCTGGATGGGACTGTTACCTTCCCAGAAGCCACATGAATTCTCAAGCACAAGTTAAGGACTACTGAAAAGAATTCTAGGTACACACCAGAATCATTCTGCCTCAGCGAATCTAAGCCCTACCTACAGCCCCAGGCTTCAGGACCATGCCAGTTAGCCTGCCCATAATCTCTAGATAAAGTGTCTGTTGAAAGTTGTTTTTGTTCTGTTTTGTTTTGTTTTCAGATGAAGCAAGTCTGAAAAGACTGGAATAAATTCATATGTCTGCAAATATACAGATATCAGTGCATAGTCAAAAAGATCAAGAATAGACTGGGGAGATAGCTCAATAGTCTAAGTACCTGCCTGGCAGGCATAAGGACCTGAGTTTGATCCCTGGTACTGCATGCTGTGCTGGCCCATGGGGAGCCAGCCTTGGAGACCAGGTGTGCCGGCCAATGCCTGTAATCTCAGCACTGGGGAGGCTGACACAGGAGGAGGATCACTACTATCCACACTGCATAGTGAGACCCTGTACCAAATAAATAAATAGTATATATTAATAAATTGTATATTGATTTTAAAGATCAAAAATAATAAGGAAAATGAAAGATCGTCAAAGGGAAAAAATACTACTGACTGACTCTAAGAAATGGACAAGTATGCACTCCCTGAAACAAAAGAAACTTCTTGGGACCAGGGAGATGGCTCAGTGGAATAAGTGCTTCCCTGACAAAAGAAACTTCTTAAGGAACCACCACAAACTTCAGGCAGATACAAAGAAACAATTCCATAAAATAAGGAAAATGATAGGTGGACAAAACAAGAACATTAAGAGTGAGATTAAGATAACACAAAATTAAAATAAAATCCTGGAGTTGAAAATTATACTTACCAAAATGGAAAATGCAGTAGAGATCATCTACAGCAGAACTGATAAAGCAAAAAGAAAGATTCTCTGAATTTCATGGAAGGTTATTTGAAAATGTATGTATATCCGGAGGAGAAAAAAACTAGAAGAGATTTTTTTTTAAAAAACTTATGAGAATTACACAAAGATGAAGAAAGCAAACCTTTGAACTAGAGGGGTTAGAGAAGGAGAAAAGAAAGAAAAATGGTGAAAGCTTGTTTAAAGAAATAATAGCAATGAACTGTCCAAACCTGGAGAAAGTTGTAAAGATTGAAGTACTTCTAGAAAGGTCAAAAGTCTCCAATCAGATTGAAGCCAAAACTCTACCCAGGACTCTATCCGACTGACAAAACACTAAGACAAGAGAAAGGAAACAAATAACATTTAAAAGTAAGTTCCAAATTGGCTAGCACCAGATTCCTCAGCAAAAAGGTCAGAAGAAATGTATTAAAAATTCTAAATATTTTTTTTCAAACCCTGCAAACCAAGAATATTGCACCTGGCAATATTGTTCTTCAGACATGAAAAAGTTGATATTCCCTCAAAAAGTACAGGGTAATTCATCATCACCAGACTTCTAAAAGTAATGCTAAAGGGGTATCTTCAAGCTGAAAGAAAAAGACATTAATGAACAAAGTGAAATTTTATCAGAGTATAAGGTTCACTGGTAAAAAGTACGCATAGCCAAAATATCCTTAATACTGTAGTAACGGTGAGTTATTTTGAACTATATATATTATGAAGACTAAAAGATAGACCTATTAAAACACTAAGAGATACCATAATTTGTTTAAGGGTATATATAGTATAAAAGGCTGTAAATCAACAACAAGCACTAAAATTGTGAGTTTTGATAATGCATACCTGCAGTACTAGCAATATGGGCCTCTGCCACCAGAGGGCCACAGGTCTGAGCTGAACCCAGGCAACTTAGTGATTAAAGGACCCTCTCTCAAAATATGTAGATGGACAGATACATACATACATACATACATACATACATACATATATACATACATAGGGCTGGGATTGTAGCTCAGTGTGATGGCTGTGGCTCTATACACTATCTACAAAGGCATTCGTCTCAAATGAAAGGGTGTAAGTAGATTGAAAGTAAAAGGATGAAAAATATAGTCCATGGACATTGAAAGCAAAAGAAGCAAAACCAGCTACACTTATATCAGATAAAATATACTTTAGAGCAAGAACTATTTAAAAAAGAGACAAAGAAGGCCATGATAGAATGAAAATACAGCGAATTCAGCAAGAGGGTATAATTGGATATATTTGGTATACTTGTTGGACATTGGAGCACTTAAATATATAAATTAAATATTGTAGTGTTTGATTGATTGTGTCAACTTGAGGAAAGCTTAATTAAATCAGCTCAGCAATTCCACACCCTGGGGTGTGGAGGCCCCACCCTAGAGTGACTCATTACTTAAAGGATGCTTAATTTGTTTTGTCTCCTTTTTTAATTGTTTCTCCTTTTTGTCTTGATAATTTCTTATATATTTCTTTCTCTTTTCTTCCAATTTCACATCCACACATCTGGTAATATGAATAACTGGTTGGAAGACAACACTATGCATTACAACAAATACTGTGAAATTCATATTACTTTTTTAAGTGAAATTTTGTATCACTTGTAAGTTTTTGTTTTAATAACGATTTTGTATTCTCTTTAAAATTTTTTTAAAAAAATCTTAAGAATAAAAGGGAATTGGGCTGGCCAAATAGCTCGGCAGATTAAAGAGCATACTTAGTCAAATAAAGCAGCTGGGTTCAATCCCCGCCAGCTCCACCCCATACGTGTGCTGAGATGGTAATGGAGACTGGATGTGGTAGTGCACTCCTGTAATCCCAGCTCTTGGGAGGCTGCACACAGACGGATCACTACGCGTATGATCTACGTAGTGAGACCCTGTAGACCATGTACCGAAATACAAAAAAATAAAAAATAGTAAAAGGGAATTGCAGAAGAGTAGAGTGTCCCATTACTTCAGAGGAGCCCCAGTCTTTACCATCAGTGTGGATGTCGTCTCCTGGCTTCTTGCACAGACTCTTCGGCTTCTGCCTGGGATCCTTCGGCCTTTTCGTGCAGGCCTAAAGGCTTTCCATTGCAGACCCAGCCACCTCCTGATACTGTCTCCTGTCACAGACTCATCAGTCTTCTGATACGGGCTTAAACAAAACATCACAGTGAGCTCCAGACCTTGGACTGAATCCTGCAGTCTCCAGTGTGCCGACGCCCTCTGCACGCTCCCTCATCTGCCTCTGGCTGACCATCATAAGCCAATCTTGTAATTTCTTACACTTTTTTTTAATGTCTGTTCTTGGCCTGGAAGATAGCTCAGTAGAATAAGCACTTGCCTGGCAAGTGAAAGGGCCTGAGTTCAATTCCCGGTTCTGCCAAAAAAACAAACAAGTAAATTAATACCTGTTCCTCTAGTAAAAGCCTGACTGATACAAATACTAGTAGAGCTGAGGGGAACAATAGACCAAAATCCAATAATACTATAAAACATCAAAAATCTTAGTTTTGGCAATGGCCAGATCATCTAGATAGAAAATCAGTAAAGATATATTTGACTTAAACTACACTGTAGATCAAATAGAGCATTAGCTGTATCTAACAGCTACAGAATATACTTTGTATCAACATAGAATATTCTTCAAGATAAATAATATCTTAGGCCAAAAAATAAGTGCTCACAAATTTAACAAAATTGAAATCATATTAAATATCTTCTCAATTATTTAGAAATAACTAAGATTAGTGCCTTCAAAAATTTGCATACAGAGTTGGAGAGATAGCTCAGCAGTCTGGTCTAAGTACCTGCCTGGCAAGCTCAAGGTCTCAAGTTCTAACCTTGGTACTGCATGTTGTGTCAGATCCAGAACCCAAGGCCCACCTGTGAGCCCAAAACCAGGCGTGGTGGCTCACACCTGTAATTCTAGCATTGAGGAGGCTGAGGCAGGAGCATCATTTGATATGATGTCTAAACTTCATAGCAGGGCTGGTGAAATGGCTCAGTGGTCTAAAGCACCTACTTAGAACAAACTAAGCCAAGCAAAGCACAAGGACCTCGGTTCAATCCCCCAGCACCACATGCCAGCCAGCCCTGCCCCCTGGTGGGCTGAGCTGGCCACATACACACACAAAATAAATAAATAAGGGGCTGGTGAGATGGCTCAGTGGTCTAAAGCACTTACTTAGAACAAGCTTAGCAAAAACAAAGGGACCGCGGTTCAATCCCCCAGCACCACATGCCAGCCAGCCCCGCCCCCTGGTGGGCTGAGCTGGCCACACACACACACACACACACACAAATA
>NW_004524582.1:14993265-14998326 GCF_000260255.1 Octodon degus
AAAAGATAAAAACTCAAGTTGTCACCAGATGGGGCTCAAAGAAATGCCCTAAAGAGGAGGGGAGGGGACCATAACTCACCCATCCAAGGAACAGGCTTGTTGACACTCCTCATGGGAAAATAAAATTTCACAACACAGCAGTGAGAGCCACAGACGAGATTAAACTGGCTAAAAACAGTAAGCATTTCAAGAAGTATGGGTACTTGTAGGATAAGACACATTATGGGTTTTAGCCAAGTAAATCTATGAAATCTGTGACTGTGCAGGAATCAAGGTCTCCATTCAAAGGTGAATGACAATGACTCAACCCCAGGTGAAAAGATAATGAGCTGCTTAGTAGTGGAAAGAAGGGACAAATCTGTTGTTTTTCATTTTTTGTTTTTTGTCTTTTTAAATGTGTTTAGTACAGAGTCTACAGAGTCTCACTACATAGATCAGACTTGTCATGATCCTCCAGTTTTTAGCCTCCCAAGGACTGGGATTACAGGTACGTGCCACCACACCCAGTCTCAATCACCATCTCAGCACACTGCAGGGTCAGGGCCAGCATAGCACACCAGGCCCTCTGTTGCTTTTTTAAAGATTTATGAATTTAGGATTGAATAGTTTGGATGTGGAAAAAATCATAAGCTGTAATTTTTTCAAAAAGTACAATTTTAAAATATGATTTTCTTTGTCTCCTTCTTACTTTTTTATTTCTTTTATTCTACCTCAAGACAACTAAATAATTAGTAGCCCACATAATTCATAAATAAAGTGAAGGACTTGATTAGGCATGTCTTAAAAGAAGACGTACAGATGACCAGAACATTTCTGAAAAAGAATGTTTATCTCTATGTTTCAGAAAAATGCAAATTAAGCCACAGTTAGATGATTTTGTTAATTAAATAATATATGGTAATTTAGAAGAATGCTAAAAAATTGAAAGAAATGTTGCTTAATAAATTTATAAGATTACAAATTGAAAAAGAGCATACATGGCACCTCAATCCTATTGAAATATTGTTGAAACAAAAAATAAGTGTTGGTAAGGATGTAATAAAAAGGAACATAGTGGGAATATAAATAAGTACACCTGGTCAAGGAAAACCATCTAGGGGGCCAGGAGAGATAGCTCAGTAAAAGAAGCGCTTGCCTGGCAAGCTCAGGGTCCTGAGTTCAATCCCCAGTACCGCAAACAAAAAAAAATTTTAAAAAAAGAAAACCATCTGGAGGTGCCTTAGACAATTAAAACTAGTCACTCACCAATCGCAATACTGGGTATACAGCTGAGGGAAATGGAGTCAGTGTTGAAGAGATGCTGACCGCCCATGTTTATTTCAGCATTATTTATAATAAACAAGATATGAAACGACCTCCGTGGGCATCAGTGGGTGAATAAATAATAAAATGTGAGACATATATGCAATATCTATAATATACGCATATAGGAATTTTGCTCAACCTTTAAAAAGAAGATCCTACAATCTACTATAAATGGATAAACCTAGAAGACATTAAGTTAAGTGAAATAAACTGGGACAGAAAGTCAACTACCACAGTCTCATTTTTATGTGGGATCTAAACATTATCTGGAGGAAATATAGACTGAGAATGACCAGGGATTGGACTGCTTCACTATGTGGGACTCCGGGGACATGGCTGAAGGATGCTAAAGTCAGGGAGATAAGAGAACTTCAGGAGCGCTCTTGCACAACAAGATGATTGCAGTTAAAAACAGTGTAGTACATTCTTATAATTGCTGAATGTCAGGCTTTAGTATTCTCACAACAGAATAAGAAAAACTCTTCAAGGAAATCCACATGCTAAGTAGCTAGATTTAGCCATATTGTACAGACAAAAATGTATTTCACCTGTCAACAGAAAAACAAAAAATATTCATCATTTTTTAAATAAAAGCGTTAACATACTAACAATAAATTTCCTCCCTACTACTCCTAACTTTCTTAATTAATACAGACCTTTTCTTTTAATGATCATTGTTTTAGGGCTAGGTACATGATACATATGTGTATCAAAATTCTTAAGGAAACAACTTTTGCCATAAAAAATAGTTTAAAACATTTTAATCACCTTCTGGGGAAAATTACTGTAACATTTTAAAGTGCTATTGAATACACTATGAGAAAAATCACAATTTCGAAAATGTGTCATTTGTTCCCTTTCCTGAAAAAGCAGTGAAGAAAGGCAAAAACACTCCAAAACTGATAAACACTTCGTCAAACTTAAGAAAAGAAGGGGAAAAAAAGGATCATCTCCATACAATCTGAAAAGAACAAGTCAGAATCACAAGGGGCACTGCCAAAATCTAAAGCATTGTAGTAAATTACTTCAAACACTTCTATTCCAAAAAACTGGAAACCTAGAAGAAAAGGATAAATTCCTAGACACATTGGAGTTATCAAAAAAAAAAAAAAAAAAAAAAAAAAAAAAAAGAAAAAAAAAAAAAAAAAAAAAAAAACCAAAACCACCCTGACTTATCCAAAACAGGCAATAAAATGGAGCCAGTAGTAAAAACCCTGCCAACTAATAGCTGGATCAGCTAGATGCGCCCCTGATTTTTACCAGAACTTCAAGGAAGAAATAACCCCAATACTCCTCAAAGTCTTTCATAAAATAAAAAGGAAAAGAATATTATCAAACTCATTCTTTGATGCTAACATACCTCCATAACAAAACTGGATAAGGATTCATCAGAAAAGTAAAAAAAAAAAGATAAAAGAAAACTACAGCCCCCACTGCCCCCCAAAGTCACTAACTGGTGTCAGTTCTATACAGTTTAGTCTCTATACAAATTTGAACAAAACAAGAACGATGCTGAGGACAGCAGAAGGTAGGTCACTCCAGTTATGACTTAGGAGACAAGAATCAGACCCCCAAATATGCCCTTATGCATGAGGATTATTTTGGGCTGATTACCTGAGAAGTACCAAGTTATGGTTTGGGTATAACTGTCTCCACAAAGCCACATGCAGTCAGGGGGCGGCTTGTGGAGTTTGGGAGTGGTTACTGCGGCTGTGGGCACTGCACCTGGTCTGGAACTGCGGTCACTCCCCTCGCTCTCTCTTGCTCTTAGCCGAGGCCTGTGAAAGGTTGTCATGTGCCACGCTGCCTTGGAGCCAGCTGAGTATGGACTGAAACCTCCAGGAACTGTGAGTTAAATAAACCTTTTCTTCCCTCATTTTGAGTGTTGGATATTTTTCCCAAAAATGAGAGAAGATTAAATGACATACTAGATCCTGGAGAAGCTCTGAAAACAGAAATGTTGCCCTTTTTAAAGAGAAATTTACATTTGTAAAGGCAGTCTGCAGGGGTAAAGGAATTGCCTTTCTAGGAAGGGGAGAGAATGACTATACAGCCAGACTGATCAAGGGAGATCACCCTGACCTACATCTGCATAACAAGCCTAACCCTTGCTTGCCTTTTCCTGCTTACCTCACTATTCTTGGAATCTTGAAAATATCTTACTGTACTTATACTAGGGGTCTTCAGTTCTGAAAAGAGACAAAACAGGTTGCATAAAATGAGGACTAATGAGCTTTGTATTACCAAGTTTTAGACCCTCCTTACATGATTCCTATGTCTATGAGAAAACTCCATGTGTATAGTATGATGGGATACAGGAGCACTCGCCCCCACTCATCTGAACCTGGACTACACCCCAGAGCCATCCCCACCCCCTTGTGCTAAGACACCTTGCATGCAATACCTGACAGAATGACCTACAATAACCCTTATTCCTATGGAGCTCACTGATGGTTCATGTGGGGACTGGGGAGATAGCTCAGAATCGGTGCTTGCCCAGCAAGTGCAAGGGCCTGAGTTCAAACCCTGGTTCTGCAAAATAAATAAATAAAATAAAATAAAGCTTTGCAGAAAGTTAAAAAAAGAAGTGAGCCACCCAACTGATGGACAGCATCTCATGCATACATCCAACTACGACAGAGTGAATTATGGGAAAGGACACGCACAGTAGACACAGCTGAGATGACCCTGTCAGTCTAATCTAGCATGTTCTGAAAGATCCAGTGGGAGGCACGAAAGCCCAAAACGCTCAAGCACTTGTACCATCTTCCTTTCTCCTGGCGCAAACCCACTCACTCTGAGTATTCCATCATTTAATTCAATGCCATTAACCTTTGCTTCTTCACCCTTATGTCAAGTGCCACTTCACATTTTTTGTCCTTCCTGTACAGGAGCTCATCCAGGATCCCAGGTAACAGAGTTGAACAGGAATTTGATCCAAAATATAAGGTAGAAAGGAGACTAGATAAAAAATCAAACACGCAAGCTTCTTTTGCATTTCTGGTTATGTACCAGACACCCACAAGTCCAAATGAATAGTCAATGGTTTTTAGCAAAAGCAGCCTCTAAACACATATTACTGTTCGAATGCAGAGATGTCACTGAATGTACAGCTAACAAGACTCAGTGAATAATTGGAGAGAAAATACTGAAGAATAGAAAGAACTCATGTTGCATCCTGAACCTGTTGAGTTGACTTAGTTGTACCATTATGTTGCTTTTAGATCTTGGGCTTTTTAATACATGTAGCTGTGGTATGATAGAAAAAGTAAAGATAGGTTAAAAAGAAACCAGAAAAAAACATAATCTTTAAAGAAAAACTGCAGTTACAATCCATTTTTCCTTTTCCAGAAAAATTAAAAAAAAAAAATCTGCAGCATCTTAGAAACCACTGGCCATCATGCTTTGTGCCTGCAGACCTGTCCCCTTCTCCTATAAATGGGCCTTCCCTATTCAGAGTCTTTGCCTATAAATGAATCCCTGTTTTCTATAGATATGCAAATTCCACAGATTTCAGCTCCCCAAAACATAAATATCCAGTTACAGACACAATGACCCTCTGCTTCTTGAGGGCCACTCTACTGCAAATGTGTACTATTAAAATTCAACCTAGTGCATCTCTTTATGCCTGTCACTGACTGTCTTGATTATTCTTGTTGTGGTATGAAAGTCAGTAAACCTACTGCTGGGCAAGGCACAGCTTGTGATAGGCTGGCACTGTGCAGGGCATGGCTTGCGATAGGCTGGCACTGTGCA
>NW_004524582.1:14998436-14998805 GCF_000260255.1 Octodon degus
GGCATGGCTTGCGATAGGCTGGCACTGTGCAAGGCACGGCTTGTGATAGGTTAGCACTGCACATTGTGAAAGAATTTAGCAATAATCAAGGAATGTTGGAAGTTAAGAGTTTATTGATACACAGCAAGAGAGCAACAGAGAGACTACACGTGTGAGGAGGGGACCTGGAAACATCCCAGGAACACTTTCATCAGGTCACATTGGTTCTATTCCCTTCCATCCCAGTTCCAAGCATAGGCAGGTGCTGTTTGAAGCCTGCCAGTGCTTTTGTTCAACCGGGTCCACTGCCCTCAGTGTTGCTAGAAACAGTTTTTAAGTGGTGCAGTGCCTGCCTTGCAAGTGCAAGTTCCTAAAATCGATTCCCTAGTC
>NW_004524582.1:14998905-15007216 GCF_000260255.1 Octodon degus
GAAGGAAGAAAGGAAGCAAGAAAGCAATCAAGCAAGCCAGCAGAGTTCTTCCAGGTAAATTTAATTAATACCTAAAGATTGACCAAGTCTAGTGATTAAAGAGAACAGAATAAAATGTTTGCAAAGGGCCTGTCAGATAGCTCAGCAGAATAAAGCACTGACCAGATTCGATCCCTGGCCTGCCATCCTGTCCCCACCCCCGGTGTGCACTGACACGGGGACTGAGACTGGTTGTGGTGGCGCATGCCTGCAATCCCAGTACTTGGGAGGCTAAAAACAGGAGAATCACTATGAGTCCAATCTGTGTAGTGAGACCCTGCAGACCCTGTATTAAATACATTTTTTAAAAAAGAGTTTGCACTTGAAAGGGATTTTTGATATTATCTTGGAATAGGGGAAGAAAGGTATTAAATGATATCAAGTGGATAAATCATCTAGCATAGTATCTAAATGCAGGATTTTCATGAGTATCTTGCAAAGTGAAACATTAATGCTCTAATGCTTTCCACTCAGTTGCAATGTGGCTTCTGAAAAAATAATGGTAAAATAACGATGAGTTTTTATACCTGCACCTACAACCTATCCTGTGAGTTGGGTGAGCCATTTCTGCTTTACGGCGTTTCCTCAGACTGTGTACAGAGACAACTATACCTTCTAAAATGGGCCATTACGATAACTTATAGTATACGTGTATGAATATCATTTATAACATTAGTTTATTATCCTTATTATTTGGCATATTGGAGAGAAGGAAATCCTAGAGTGACTTCTGCTTTTGACATAGGAGGCCGTGTGAGCTGTCACTGGGTAGGGTTGGAGGAGGACGGAGGAGAGTTGAAGGCCTCAGCAAACATACCCATGGAATAGGTCCTAGGCTCACCGATTCCCATCCCAGAAAAGGCATCTTCAGATGCATTAGTGAGAGGTGAAGAAAAGGCCTACTTGAAGAATTGAGGGGTGTACTCTCACAGTGAACAAACTGTGGGCCCCCTCAAGAGAGAGGCGTATTATGGTCTGCGCCTGGTTATGTGATTTCTGTGGATGAAATCTGTGAAATTTGTGAGTCTAGAGTTAAAGGAAAAATATGGATCTAATTTACAGTTGAAAGGCAAGAGCCCATTTATTGGTGAAGGGCTGTTTTTACAGAGCAAGGCATGAGCCCAATCTAGTGTATTTTTTTAGGGAGCTGGGAATCTACGTTTGAGTAGTCTGGAGGGGGGAAAAGTGTAACCCTGGGCAACTGTGTCCTTAAAAAGCCACAGTTTTTTTAAAGTACAGTTTACAATTTATAATTTTTTCTGTCTGTTTTCTCCCTGTGCCTATTTTTTTCTATTCCACCTCAGGATGATGAGATAGTGAACTAAAAGTAACAGAATAGGCTCTTGGAAATGAGCGTGAATTTTTCTTCCAATCTCTGCAGGTCTCCAGGTCAAGATGCCCTGAGAACAGTTAAACATGGTTCTCAGAAATTTAAGAAAGGGAGAGTGAGGTTTAAAATATAAATCTTGGAGTCTGGCAGTATGTAAATTAGTTTTGAAGTAGAAGTAGTGAGTGAGATTAGTCAAAAGAGAAGAAAGAAGTAGGAAAACATTAAGGAATTGCTATTAAATGAACTTTACTATTGCCTAAAATAACAAGAAATTGCCTTTGAAGTACATTTAAGTACGATCTGTAATTTCAAAACATCTCACTTGTATTAATATAGGCTTAGGTAAGTAGTGACTGGGAAAAAACTGAAAAAGTGGTTATGAAAGTTAACTGACAAGGGCCGGCCAAAAAGCTCAGTGGATTAAAGCACCTGCAAGCAGGCACAGGGGTCAGGTTCAATCCATGGGCCTGCCATGCGGCGCCCCCCTCCGCCCCCTGCTGTTGTAATCCCAGCTGTTAGGAAGCTATAAACAGGTGGATCACTACTAGTCCAATCTAGATGTGAGACCCTGAACACCCTGTAGACCCTTCCCTAAAATACAAAAAAAAAAAAAAGTTAACTGACTAATTGTCAACTTGAGTGGGAATGACCCATTGATTTGAGTATGGAAGGTTGCTGGATTGGTAGAAAAGAACAGTACGGAGAAATTTCAGCTCACCTCTTTGAAGTTCTTCATGGTGACTGCTTTTGTTCTGGAGAGTTTCAGCAGTTTTCTTCCAGTGAGCTTTGGCTGCCTGCTTTCTTCCGGGGCGCTGCAGTTCTCATCTTCATCTTTGATATGGCCTCCTCGCTTTCAGCACAGGTCGCTCAGTCTTCAGGCTTAGATCCTTTGGGCTTTTGGCGCAGACACTTCAGCTTCTGCGGTTGGCCCTTGGGCATTTCTAGTGCAGATCCATCTGTCTTCCATGTGGATCCTTCAGCTTCCTGAGATGGCCTTGCAGGGGACAGTGCCTTGGGCTTCAAGCCCTCGCTGGATCCTTTAGGTCGCTAGTCGGCAGACACTTCCTGCGCTCATCTCCGTCTGACTCCAGGAAGCGCTGACTGATCCGGGGGTGCAGTGTTCCTCAGAGCACTCTACTCTGTGCCCCTCCTGTGTCACTGAGATTGCTGACAACCACTGTAGGACATACTATTCTGAGCATATCCCAGATTGCTCTGGATATCTCCTCAGTATCTCAGAATGTGTATTCTTGGCATATTCTGCCTGTAAATTGCATGCCAGTGGGGAAAAGATAAGTGATTTTAGGTCATCAGAGATTTCTTCCTGCAGGTGAAACCAAAACTGTTCTGGAAGTTTGGGACCATAGAAAGCTAAGCTGGCTTGTGCACTGTAGTGTCATCTTACTACAGTCAAAAAGATGAGTGTCCTCTTACTCCATTCTAGCTGCCATAGCAAACTATAACAGACTACAGAGCTTATAAAAGACAGATATTTATTTCTTGTGGTTTTAGAAACTGAAAAATTCAAGGTCAAAGTGTTGGGAGGGAGCTAAGCAGTTAACATAGACAGATGTTTTCATCTTCCCACAATGTCAAAATTTATCAAATGGCAATATATTTGCAAACTATGTAAATTTCATTGTGCCTAAATTCACCCCTATACTTCTGAATTCACTTGGAAGCTATCACATGGCAGTTGGAATGTAAATCTCAGTTATTAATATCTGTAAGATATATCACACTCCAACCAGTAGTATTAGATTACAGAGAGAGTTAGGAAGGGTCAAAATGGTACAGGATTTAAAGAGGCAATACCAAGAGTAAAGGCAAAAGTAGAAACAAATGTGGTCACTGCAGGTAGTCAGATAAGGGGTTAATGACACAGAGTCAGAGATGTCTAGGCACAGAGGTCTCACCCAGCCTAATGGCCTGGCTTTGAAGAGGGCCGAATATCCCTGTTTATTACATCTGAGCCTTGCCTTTCTTTGTATATTTCTAAGTTGCCCAAGACCAGATGTACTGGCTGTTACATCCCCAGCACAAGAGTAGAAGTTATTATCTCATAAGTGCTCAGTAAATATTTGCAAACAAGTGCATGCACTACTGGCTTTTTAGTAGTGGTACTGCTACAGGTGACAGCTGTAAACATTTAAAGAGAGAAAAATGAGGATGACATAGGTCTCTACCCAGAAAACAAATAGCAAATAACATAGTCATAGAAATATGAATTACCATGAACAACCTACACTGCTTAGGAGATGGAGTAAAATTATAATTCAATGCTACTATAAACTAGTAATTTTTCACATTAAAAAAAATCTATTCCATAATCATAGACTGTAGCCCTAACCTTGGCTAATCATCTTGCAAATGCGTGTGATTAGTCACAATGGAGAATGGGAGCGGGAGCGCCAGCGGCTCTGGCAGCCCACCCATCACACCCACAGGGGAACTAACTCAGAGTTGGTGTCCTACTCACGGTGGGTCAGTAGCATCAGTTTTGTGTTTGAAGAGCAATACAAACCAAATTCCCAAAAAGACAACCAAAAATTGATATGTGTGCTCTGCTAAACTAGCGTCATCCAGCAAAGCAACAGATTCAACATTAAAAGAATGTGTAGCAGTCAAGAAAGCAACAGAATTAAAAGCATGAAAATGAGTCCTACAAGGCAATCTTATTGGTTGTTTTGACAGAACTTATAAATATATTACTATGAGGATGGAGTTTTGTCACAATGTCAGAAAATCTTGCTCTCTTATGGAGAACAATAATTGCTTCAAATTGTTCTTCATTGTAAATATGATATACTGAAAACAGGTTGAAATACCAGGCCGCTGGCCTCTGGCACTATCAATGCATCGATTTTATGAGGGGATGTTTTAAGACAGGAAGTTGAGTACAAAGAAAAGTGACAACAAGAACTAAGAATAGAGAGGAAGGTGAAAACATGCAGTGAATGAAGGTATTTAAAAACATGGATGACAGAAAGGGCTTTTTCAACTAGTTAGAACAAGCAAGAGTGATGGGATAGGATTACTCTTTAAGAAATATAATTTTAACAGGTGATAGAACACTAAAATATTTCTATTTAGCTTCCTTCAAGTTGGAAAGGTCCAATTTAAAAGAAGGAATTCTAAGCCAAGATAGGTGAGAAGATAATAAAAAGAGCACATATAGCCACTTTAAGTGAATTTAAGTCTTTAAGACCAAGCAAATTACATCCTCAGGAGCTGAAGGAATTTGTAGATGGAATCTCAGGACTGTTATTTAGAACGGAGAATGGTGTATAAGTCAGAAAAGGGAAGTCAGCTCTGCACTGCTCTGTTTTTTAAAAAGTAGGAAATACATTATTTTTTTGAATGACAGACGTAGGCATAATTCAACAGTGGGTTTACTAAGAACATTGGAAACTTCTAGAAAACAATGTTGTAATGGTATTACACCAGTAAGCACTCATAAACACAAGGTTTGAGTAGAACTTGTTGTGCTGCTGATTTGCATTGGTTTCTGCTTTGTTTTCACAAGTAGCAGATCTGTTAGAAATGCTTCCTTGAGCTCTGGAGACAGGAACTAATGCAGATTTGAGTTCTTGTTCCACCGCGTTCCTCCTGAGTGACCTGGGGCTCTCTAAGTCTGTTCACCCATAACTACTTCTTCTGTCGAAAAAAATCTCATAAACTGATCAAAGTAAATGCACCTCATACCATTTCCAGTACATTCTCCACTTTGTATTATGAGTTAGTACAAAGCTTCTATTTCACTGGCTCTGTATTCTCTTGGAGGAAGACAACAGCCCTAGTAACACTCCCGACCTCACTTGTGAATGACAGGAAATCGGCCTGTCCAACTCGGTCTCTCTTTTCCTCCTTTTTGGAGACATCTTTTTGGAAGGATACAAGTATTCTGGTCATCTTTTCTGCCAAAAGAAAAATTTATCAGGGGAGATTTAGTTCATGCAAAGAGAAAACATATGGGTGCACAACACTGCCAGTGACTAGGTGGGTAAAAACTAGCTGTTGTAAGAGGGTATCTGAAAGCTCCACTGGTTGTGAATTAAGCCAATTTCTTCAGTTTTGTCATTAATAAAACTAATTAATTCTAATTTCCATTTAAATCTGACCCTTGTGTCTTTGTTATTGAAGGTCAAATTTAGGCTTAGAAGTGGCTAAAAAAGTGGTAGTAGCCAACCAAAACTCCAATGTGACATTGGCAATTGATAAAAAACAGGCTAAATCCTAGACAAATGGATGCATCTTGAGACCACACTCATAAGTGAAATAAATCAGACACACATGCATAAATACTGCATGGCTTCTCTGGTGTGAGAAACTGAAAGTGTAAATAAGGATCAAAATGTATAATAGATATTATGAAACAGGAAGACAATGTTTAAATGGGGAGGAGAACAAAAGGGGAGAAGGGAACGGATAGAAGGGAAAAGTAAAAAATATGAGAAAAGAAAAAAAAAAAAAAACCAATGGGCCAGTGAGATAGCTCAGTAGACTAAAGTGCCTGCTTAGGCAGGCTTAGGCAAGCTCAGGCACCATGTTTGATCCCCGGCACCACATGTTGCACCAGCTCTGCCCCCAGGGCAGGCTGAGCTAGCCACAGAGTCCAGGTGTAGTAGTGTACACCTATAATCCCAGTGTTGTGAAGGCTGAAAGCAAGAGGATCACTATGAGTCTGAACTGTAAAGGGAGACCCTGTAACAACCAAATACATTTTAAAAAGAAAAGAAAAACAAAGCTTTTGTCAATGGGCAGGGAAGGAGGGGGTTGATGGGAGGGTAGGGGAACAGGAAGCCAAAGAATCAAGTTATGTCATGCACAGGTACAAATTCTCTGTGAAGAATATGATCGTGTATATCCAAAATGTACCAATAAAATCGGATTGAAAATTAGCATAGCCTATCGGAATACAGTAGTTGTTCTCACATCTTCTACACTCGGTTCTCAGTTTTTTAAATACCAAAATTCTTCTATTCCATTTTGACAAAGATGGTGAAATGTATGTAGTACATAAACAGTAATTATATAATGCTAAAAAAAAAGCATTGATTAATAATAGCTACAGTGGCCTTGGTTCACAGACTTAATTATTTCACCGATTTTTGATGAATACTAGAATGGTTCACAAACCGAAGCAATTTTTGCTGTAAGGTCACCACTGAAACTAACAATTAAGTTTGATTTGGTTTTTGTCCAACTTGATTTGCAACCAGAATTACAGAAAGAATTAAGTTCATGAACCAAGGCACCATTTGTATTTGTTCTTCAGTGCTATGCATTTAGCTTAGAACCTCATACCTACTGTATGATATATTCAACAGTCAAATGAGACAACCACCGTAAATCCCCATTTTATGAACAAACCCAGGGATAGCTATGTGAATTGTCTAAGGTAACATAACTAACAAATAGAAAAATCAGGATACAAATGAAGGATTGTCTAATTTCAAAGCTCAGTTTCTGATCTAGGTATTGACAAACTAAAGTCCATAGACCAAAAGGCCTGCTGCCCATTTTTGTTCCTGTTATTATTTTGGTTTATGTTTTTCTTTTTGTTTTCTTCTGTATTTGAGGGAAGGGTCCACAGGGTGTTCAGGGTCTCACTACTAGATCAGACTCATAGTGATTCTCCTGTTTACAACCTTCCAAGTACTGGGATTACAGGCATGCACTACCATGCCCAGTCTCAATTGCCATCTCAGCCTGCCCTGGGGGTGAGGCCAGCAGGGCAGGCCTGGGAATCAAACCCCCAGCCCCTGTACCTGCTTGCTATAATCTGCTGAGCTATTTGGCCAGCCCTTGTTGTTATTTTGTTTGTCTGCTTATTTTTTCTTGAGACAGGGTCTTGCAATGCAGTTGAGGCTGTCCTAGAATTCACTATGTATCCCAGGCTGGCCTCAAACTTATAGTTATCCTCCTGCCTCAGACTCCCAAGTGCTGGGTTTAGAGGCATGTGCCACCACACCTGACTCCTGCTGTCAATTTTCATAAAGTAAATTTGATTGAAATACAGCCTGGCCAAGTTATTTTACATTATCTATTGCTGGTTCTGTGCTGCTGTGGAAGAGCATTAGAACAGATTATTTGTGATGGAAACTGTATGGCTTGCAAAACTGGAAATACAATATTCATTATCTAGATTCATGGTCTTTAGAGAAAGTGTCCACATCCTTTCCTGCAAGGAACAAGTATATAGAGCTCTTCCAATTGGCATCTTCAGAGCTCCCGTCCAAGGGTACCAAAAAATCTGTGAAAGCTAGTGCTTCACTTGACACTGCGTAACAGAATAAAGGCATACTCACTCCTTTAAAAAAAAAAATTGATGGCCCAATCATGTTCCTTTTTAAACTTATTTTTCTCCATAGAGCTTCAGTATTAATTGCAAATTATGATCAGTTTTTTAAAATAGTATCTCTTGACTATACTAGATGTGAACTTTTGAATGAACCAAGGAAATTATTAACCTGCACAACTGAGACCAGTCTCCAAACTGAATGTGTGAAGTCTTTCTTATTTTGTACTATGTCTTTAAATGCATACAAAGTATAGAGTGAACAGTACACTAAAGTACCATGTATCCTCAGCCAGGTTCAAAATTATTTACTTCAAGGATAATTCTGCTCCATTTATAAAACCTATTCCTCTCAACTTCCACCAGACTATTTGACACTAATAGCAAATAACATCATTTCAGCCATAATACTAAATGTGAGCTTTGGAAAAAAGAGAAAGAATATACACCGAAAACATACAAGCACATAGGAGTTGCATACTTTTTTCTACTGGCAAACCTGTAATTCTGTTCAAATTTAGATACTAATACAACTCTCAAATATATTACTATTTGAAAAAGGCAATTTCAGTCCTCTAGCCCACCCCAAAAAATGCAGGAGACAAAGGCATACAAGAACATGGAAATAACACACCTGAAAT
>NW_004524582.1:15007498-15009312 GCF_000260255.1 Octodon degus
TGAAAGATCTCTCAAAACTAAGAAAGAACCAGGAAATAACAATTCAGCAGCAAAAGATGATGCAAAGAAAAATAATTTAAGAATAATAGATGTCAATGACATAAAAAGACTATCTGCGGGAGTACTAGCAGAAAATTTCCCAAACATCAGAAAAGAAACTGAAATATAGGCAAGAGAGGGTTACAGAATTCCACACAACCATAATCACAATAAATCTACACATAAACATGTAATACTCAAAATCTCAGAAATTCAGCGAAAGAATAGAATATCAAAAGCTGCTAGAGAGAAGAAACAGATCAGCTACAATGGAAAGCCCATCAGAATCACGACGGATTTCTCAACACAAAGCATGAAATCAAGAAGAGTTTGGAGTGAAGTATTTCAGTTCCTCCAAGAAAATAACTTCCAGTCCAGATTGATGTACCCTGCAAAAATATCTATCAAATTCAGTGACAAAATAAGATCCTTGCATCACAAAGAACAGTTGAAAAAAATCATGACCACCAAACTAACTCTACAAAGAGTACAGACAGATACTCTAGAAAAAAAGAGGCAGAAGTGATCACAGCTTCAAGAACAACAGAAAGGAACCACCAAACATTATTTAATTAAAAAGAGTGAGAGAGTACAGAACTATAACAGGAAAATAACAGGACAAAGATAAGCCAATATGCATCAGTTATAACCATCACCATAAAAGACACCAAATCACCAATCAAAAGAAAGACACCAGAAAAGTGGATTAAGCAACAAGATGCAACAATATTCTGCATAAAATGAACACATTTAACACAAAAGGAAATTGACAGATTGAAAGTCAAAGGATGGAAAACAATCCTTAGGCCGCAGGAAACAGAAAAAAAGCAGGGTTCCTGACAATGTCAACTTCAAACCAAAAATCATCCAAAGAGGTAAAGAAGTTCACTACATACTTGTTCAGGGAAAACTGCAGGAGGAAGATATAACAATAATAAATATATGTGCACCCAATGTTGGAGCACCCTCCTGCATAAGACAAATTTTAACAGACATAAAAAATCAAATGAGTAATAATACAATCGCAATGGCGGATTTTCACATGCCACTATTGCAAAGAGATAGAGGAACTAGGCAAAAAAAATCAGCAAACAAATAACAGAACTAAGCCAAACTAATGAAAAAATAGACTTGGTAGACCTTTACAGGTATTTCACCCAGAAACATGAGAATACACATTCTTCTCAGCTGCACATGAGTCATTCTCCAAAATAGACCATATCATAGCACACAGAGCACTCTTAAGTAAATATAAAGGAACTGAAATTATCCATGCACTCTATCTGGTCACAGCGCAATAAACTGGAAATTATTGACAAAAGAAATGACAAAAAGAGCATAAAGAAATGGAAATTAAATAACAACCTCCTAAACAAGCAGTGGGTCACAAATGAAATTAAAAATGTTTACAATCAAATGAAAATGCACATACAACCTACCAAAGCCTGTGGAATGCAAAAAAAGCTGTCATTTTTTTTAGTTCAATAAATTTTATTTTAGGGGCCAGGGAGATAGCTCAGTAGAATAAGCGCTTGCTTGGCAAGCGCAAGGGCCTGAGTTCAATCCCTGGTTCCACCAAAAACAAATAAAAAAAAAATTTATTTTATTCTATTGAGAAACAAATAGCACTGAGACAGTTTCAAAACTGATTAATAGGACAGTTTCAGTAATTAATACACGGGGGCTGGGGAGATGGCTCAGTGGAATAAGTGCTTCCCTGGCAAGTGCAAGGGCCTGATTCTGAAAAAAACAAACAAACAAACAAACAAACAAAC
>NW_004524582.1:15010042-15027779 GCF_000260255.1 Octodon degus
AGCAAGAAATTATGATTAAAGCAGAAATCAATGCATTGGAGATGAAGAAAACAATACTGAAAATAAATGAATCAAAGAGTTGGTTCTTTGAAAGAATAAATAAAATTAATAAACCCCTAGTAATGCTAATCAAACAAACATGGGAAAAAAAAACCCAAGTTCATGCAATAAAGAATAAAAAGGGTGAAATTATTACAGATCCTAGAGAAATTCAGAAGATCATAATACCCACTTCTATAATCTTACCATGTCTGCATCTTGTACTCTGAATAACTACTGCAAAGACAACAATATGCAATGTATTAATTATTGTAACTGCCCTAATAACCTGTTTGAAACTGTCTCATTGCTATTTCTTTCTCAATAAAATTAATAAAAAAAAAAAACTTTACACTCACAGGATGGAAAACAGAGAGAAAATGGACAGTTTCTGAGATATATATGAAGTGCCAAAGCTGAGTTAAGAAGATATACAAACTCTGAATAACCCATTAACAAGAAGATAAATTGAAAATGTAAGAAAAAAAAACCTACCAACAAAGAATAGCTCCTGGGGGCTGGGGAGATGGCTCAGTGGAATAAGCACTTCCCTGGCAAGTGCAAGGGCCTGAGTTCAATTCCCTGTTCCACCAAAAAAAAAAAAAAAAAAAAAGCTCGTATCCCAGTGGATTCACAACAGAATTCTATAAGAAATTTCGAGAAGATTTAAAACCAACTTTTCTCAAACTCTTCAATGAAACTGAAAGAGAATCAATTCTCCAAACTCCTTCCTAGAGGCAAGTATCACTTTGATTCCAAAACCAGAGAAAGATCCAACTAAAAAAGAAAACTAAACTACAGGTCAATCTCTCTAATGAATATAGGTGCAAAAATCCTCAATAAAATACTAGCAAACAGAAAACAGCAAATCATCGAGAAGATTATACATTAGGACCAAGTGGGGTTCATTTGAGGAATGCAGGAATGGCTCAACATATGCAAATCCATAAATGTAATATACCACATCAATAGAACCAAGAACAAAACCCACATGATCATCTTAATAGATGCAGAAAAAGATTTAGACAAAGTCCAACACTCTTTGATGATATAAACCCTACAGAGAATTGGAATAGATGTTCTGTATCTCAACTGATGAAAGCCATCTATGAGGAAACCAACAGACAACATCATACTAAATGGGGGAAAAACTGAAGGCCTTCACTTTAAAATTAGGAACGAGACAAGGATGTCCACTGATGCGGACATCAATGTAATTCTAGAAACATTAGCTAGATCAATTAGATAAGAGAGAGAAATAAATGGAATAAGGATCAGGAAAGAAGAAGTAAAATTATTGTTATTTGTAGATGACATGAAACTCTACATAGAAGACTATAAAAACTCCACCAAGAGTCTGGTAGATTTAATCACCAAATTAAGCAATGTAGCAGAACACAAATTTGACACCAAAAAGTCAGTAGCATTTTTGTACACAAACAATGAACACACTGAGAGAGTAATTAGGTAAATCACATCTTTCACAATAACACCCCCAAAAATAAAATAATTAGGAATCATTCTCACAAAAGACACAAAAGATTTGTACAGTGAAAATTATGGTACTTTGAGAAAAGAGATTGAAGAGGATTTGAGAAAATGGAAAAATATTCCATGCTCCTGGATAGGAAGAACCAATATTGTGAAAAGGGCCATACTTCCAAAACTGTTACACAGATTCAAGGGAGTCTCAATTAAAATGCCATTAGTATAGCTCATAGAAGGCCTGCCAAATAGCTCAGCAGATTAAAGTGCCTGTAAGCAGGCGCAGGGGCTGGGGGTTTGGTCTCTGGGACTGACATGCCGTCCCTGCACTAAGGGCACACTGAGACAGCGACTGAGACTGGGTGTGTTGTCCTCTGCCTGTAATCCCAGCTCTTGGGAGGCTGTCAACAGCTGGATCACTATGAGTCCAATCTAGTAGTGAGACCCTGGACACCCTGTAGACCCTTCCATAAAATATATTTAAAAAAAAAATACTTCATACAGCACAAAAAAAAAAAAAATAGATCTTCCCTCAAATTCAGTTGGAACCAGAAGAGACCCAGAATGTCAAAAGCAATCCTGGAAAACAAAGGAAAGTCAGGAGGTATCACAATCCCTAACCTGAATAATTTGTATTATAAAGCTACTGTGATAAAATCAGCATGGTATTGGCATAGGGACAGACCTGAGGATCAGTGGAACAGACTAGAAGATGCAGATACAACTGCAAACACACTCAGCCACCGTATCTTTGATAAAGGGGTCAAACAGGTTCACTGAAAGAAACATAGCCACTTTAATAAATGGTGCTGGGAAAAGTGGCTTTCCACATGCCGAAGGCTAAAACTAGACCCATTCCTATCACCATACCCAAGCTACAGTCAAAATGGATCAAAGATTTACATATTAAAAGAGAAACACTAAATATTCTGGAGGAAAACGTAGGGTAGAAATCTTAAAGACATAGGGGTAGGTAGAGAGTTCATGAACAAAAATCAAACTTCATGGGAAATACTTTAAAGAATCAACACCTGGGATCTCATCATTTTAAAAAGTTTCTGTACTTCAAAGCAAACCTCCAACAGAGTAAAAGGAAAACCAACAAACTGGGGAAAAATTATAGCTGACAGTACCTCAGACTTAGGCCTTCTATCACTTTAAAAAATGAGTTCACCCAATTTCAAAGATCAATCCAAAAATGGGCATCTGAGATGAATATATGCTTCTCAGAAGAAGAAATACAAATGGCAAGTAAATATATGAAAAAAATGTTCAACATCACTGGTCATTCAAAAAACACAAATTAAAACAACACTGAGGGGCTGGTGAGATGGCTCAGTGGTCTAAAGCACCTACTTAGAACAAGCTTAGCAAAGCACAGGGACCGCAGTTCAATCCCCCAGCGCCACATGCCAGCCAGCCCCGCCCCCTGGTGGGCTGAGCTGGCCACACACACACACAGACACGGACACACACACACACACACAAACACACACACACACACACAAATAAATAAATTTAAAAAAAAAACCAAAACACTGAGATTCTATAACACCCCAGAGAGAATGGCTAACATCAAGAAGTCAGCCAATAACAAAGGCTGTGGAGAAAAGGGAACCCTTCTGCACTGTTGGTGGGAGTGCAGACTGGTACAATCGCTATGCAAATCAGTGTGGAGATTCCTTCAAAAGCTAGGATTGGAGATCCCTTTCAAGCCAGTTATTTCCCTCTTGGCTATTTTTCCAGAAGAACTGAAAACCTCATACCACGGAGATATATGTACACCAATATTTATAACAGCACAATTTGTTATAGCTAAATCCTGGAAACAACCCAGATGCCCATCAACTGAAGAATGGATATAGAAGATGTGGTATTTTTACACAATGGAGTATTAATCAGCTATAAAACAGGATAAAGTTGAGTCTTTTGTCAGTAAATGGATGCAACTAGAGAACATACTCTTAAGTGAAGTAAGTCAGGCCTGCATGTGCAAACATCATATTATCTCCTTAGTGTAAGAACCTGAAGGAGAAAAATGAAATCTGAAGGGTAAATAGACCCTGGGAAAAGGAAATGAACTTACTCAAAAGGAAAGAGTGACTGAGTTGAGGAGAAGGACAGGAGAGGGACTGGTGGAAAGAGATTTATCTCTGTATGTAAGTAGAATAGATGGTTTGGACAACTGTAATGTGCATTTCTGCTTGTCTGTGGAAAGAAACAGTTTTGCTTTAATTTGTTTTGTCTCTTTCTTTTTGGCAGAACCAAGGATTGAACTCAGGCCCCTGCACTTGCCAGGGAAACATTTATTCTACTGAGCCATCTCCCTGGCCCCTCCATTTTTTAATTGTACTTTTTCTCTTCTTAATTTCTTATACATTTCTTTCTTTTTTCTTTCTGCTTCCAATTTTACATGCATATATCTGGCATTATAAATAACTGGCCAGAAGACAATACCATGTATTACAATAAACACTGTGAAATTCATATTACTTTAAGTGAAATTCTGTATCACTTATAATTTTTGTTTTAATTCTAATTTGCACTCTTTAAAAAATAACAAAATTTAAGTTTATAAAAATTCAATAACATTTTAGAATTTATTTGCTATGGAATTCGAGGTTTTCTTTTCATAGTTCTCCAACAGCTACTCCAGCCATCCCAACTATACCTAAACAGGAATGCCCTGAGGCTTCCCCTAAATGCTGCCCAGGTAGTATTAAATAAGGGTTTTTATGAATGAAAATGTGGCACTTTGACTTCCCTGAAGCAAGACCCAGTATTAGACTAGGAACTGCAGGTAAAGGTCTGATGCAGACCTCATTTTATGCTCCATATTTGCTTTTCTAAAATATTCTTTCATTATAATGTTTTTAATGCTGTTCTGAAAGAAAGAAAGAAAGAAAGAAAGAAAGAAAGAAAGAAAGAGAAAATAAATTAAAAAGGAAAAGAAATGAAAAGAAAGTATCTATTTTTTAAAAAATACATGAGTGTTTCTGCAAGATACATCAATTAAAACAATGGCAGAGTATAGTTACATTTGTGTAAATAATTCACTGCAATCAAATAAGGGAAGGAAGTATTTTTATTCTTTATTATCTGAGCTTTGAGTGGGCTGTGGTGACTTCAGTTCTCAAACTTATTGTTCAATTTGGAAGTCTTAGAGGTAGTGAGATACCTCAGCAGATCAAGTGCCTCCTTAGGCAAGCACACGGACCAGATTTTGGTTCCTGATCCACAGGCCATGCTGATGCTGGCCCCACCCCCAGGGTGTGCTGAGCCAGCAACCGAGTCTGGGTGTGGTGGTGCATGCCTGTAATCCCAGTGCTGAGGAGGCTGGAAAACATGAGGCTCACTATGAGTCCAATCTGCATAGTGAGACCCTATACCAAATATATTTAGAAAGAACGAAAGAAAGAAAGAAAGAAAGAAAGAAAGAAAGAAAGAAAGAAAGAAAGAAAGGAAGGAAGGAAGAGAGGAAGAGAGGAAGAGAGAAAGAAAGAAAGAAGAAAGAAAGAAAGAAAGAAAGAAAGAAAGAAAGAAAGAAAGAAAGAAAGAAAAAGAAAGAAAGAAAGAGAAAATTGGAAGTCTTCAAATAGATGACAAGGAGATAAGCTACATGATATAGTTAACATATTTATATTTATAATCTCTCATATGCTTTTAATATAGCATATTACATATAGTAATTAGCCTAACAAGTTTGTGGTTAATTTGCTAATAAAGAATTTCCGGCTGTCAATCATTAGGTACCTCTTTTCTTCATTTTGGAGTTCTACAAATCCTTTCTTGCACCGTCTTTGTGTATGTGCAGCAGGAATCAAACTCAAGACTTTGCACTTGCTGGGCAGGTGCTCACCTTGTGTCCTCTAGGGCACGGCCCTGTCTCCTTCTCAGTGTCCTTATTCAGGGGCCACTTAGCACTTGAGAGAACTTTCCGACTTTTCATCCGCATTTGCTCAAAGTTTAAATTACTAGTGCAGACATGTCCTTATCTCTAGTAAAAGGAAAGATGTTGTCTATTTTTCTACATATTGCTCGATCCTAGTAACTTAGAACCCTGAATTTTTGAGATGTCTTGTTTTGATTGGATTGGTTTTGCTGCTAGTGATTAAAGCCAGGACTCTGCCCATGCTGAGTGTCTACCCTGCCATTAGCTGTATCCAGAGCCCCCTGCAATAGTTTATTCGCTCCTTTGTGCACTAAACAAAATACTAGGAATTCAACAATGGTTGTTATATTGCATAATGTTGTCTTCAAATTAGTTGCTTAGATTGCCATATGTAAGCATGCAAATGTAGTTCAAAAAATGTTATAAGATGTTAAAAAGATAAAGAAAAATAAGCTTTAACTGCTCCTTTCAAGAGGCTGATCCTAGCCATTGTTTTAATAGGGACTGATAGAAAAATTAGTTTATCACTAAAGTGCTATTGCTTTAGACTTTGATAACAGGCAGTTGACAAGATACAAATGTTTACACTTAGAATTATTTGGCAATCTGGGAAAGTCTCAATCTGTTATCTGGAAAGAAAATATTCAATCAATTCCAAGAGACATGTGGTTTTAATTTTAACTAAATACTCATAAAATGAGAATGAGAAGTTGGCCAGAGGCAAAGGGGGGGGAGGAGGATTTTTGCCTGATTTTGTCAGGTTCAGGTAATAGCAAGGAAAGTATGCTTGACTTTGTGTGAGGATTCTCCAGAAAAATAGAATATACAGGACATAGAGATATAAACAGAGGTGGAGGACAGAGGGAAGATTGGGATTGGCTAGCACTAGGGACCTGGGAAGCCCCCCATTTGTGTCTACAACCCGGAGGCCCAAGAAAACCTGGGAACAAATAGAACGTGTTTCCAGGCCAAGCCCAAAGACCTGAGAACCAGGAGAACTGAGGTCCAAGCACAGGTGCAGAGGGGTGGCCAGCTTGAGCAGAATGAGTAAATTTGGCATTTTTGTCTTTTTGTTCTATTTGTACCCAAAATAGATAGGATAGATACTTTTCTGAGGACATCTTCTTCCTTTAGACACCAATTCAAATGTTAATCTTTTCTTGAAACAACCTTGTATCCAGAAGTAATATCTTTTAAGCATCTCTGAGCCCAACCACATTGACATATAAAATCCACCACCACCACCACCACCACCTCCACCACCACACATTATTGCATCTGCTTTCCTTCTTGCTCAAAACAGCGTCATTAAATTATATGAAACTCTGAGATCTGAATTAAATTCACTTGCCAATGGAGAAAGCATCCCATGGGAGCTTTATAGCTTTACTAGTATTATGTTTCTAGTAGATGGTACAAATTGAGGATCCCTCTCAACAGGAGAACTTGAAGTGCTTCTGCCAATATTTATGAAGGAGACCTTTAAAATTTTATTGGCTATTTTGTATAATCTTGCTGTATGTGTAAGCTAGATTTCCAGTGAAGGATGAAAAAGACACCATCTGGGTGTCTGTGAAGCCCATCTGTGTGAAGTAAAACTGAGCCTGTTTTCAGTAGGCTTTCTCTGCCTCAGGTGTTATAGTCGTTAAGCCTTAGCTCCTTAAAGAGAATTAGTTCTTCTGTTTCTGAAGAAGGTAAGAGAAGAAGTATTCAATGGTCAGGGAAAAGACTATCGGGGAAGCTGCTATCTAAGCCAATTTGACAGTCAAGCAATTTGCTTGACCTTCAGGCATCTGGCTACTAGCCTGAGATATGCTTTTGAAAGTAACAAATACCCTGAGCAGCAGGAAGGCCTCCACCGAGTTGCTGACTTCTGCTCCGCTTTTGGTGGGTGTCTCTGCAGCTGTCATGCATGCTCTGTGTTTCCAAACCTGGTACAGCTTCAAAGCCTGTCTGCTGACAGTGCAACGTCAGCTCTCTTGTGCAAGTATGCAAGCTCCCGTGAGGACTATGCACTCAGCCACTGAGCTGATTTAGCCTCAGGTGATAGAAGGGGGAAATTACAGGTTGCTGTGCAAGAAGAGGGCTTGGTGTCTAAGAATGTTTTATATTTAATTACATCACTGTTCATTCAATACTGAAAGTTTTCCTTTGGTCCTTGTGTATCTAAAGGAGGACAGGAGAGGAGATGTATGAAATAGCTGAGGAAGCATTTTCAGGAGAAGTAGCTATCCGTATTCGTCAGCCAGGAGTCTGACTTAATTTCAGGAATCTGACTGCTCATCTAAGGTTTGATTTTTGAAAATTTTCATGGAATTCTTAAAATTTTTTTTCAGTATTGAGGATTGAATCTAATGCTTTGCACAGGCTAGATAAGAACTCTAACACTGACCTATGTCCTCAGCCAGTTTTTACTTTATTTTGAGAGAGGGACCCTTTCAGTATCCCAGGCTGATCATGAAATTGTGATCTTTCTGTTTCAGTCTCCCAAATGGCTGATATTACAGGCATGCACCACAGTGCCAGGCTTGAAATTGCAGATTTATATAGTATCAGTTATGGATTGAATTATCTCTCCATAAAACTCATGTGTCTTAGACCTAAGCCCCAAGTTTGACTGTGTTTGTAGGTAAAGCCTGTAAGAAGTCAATTAAGGTTAAAGGACGTCAGAGGATGCGCTCTGAAGCAATGGATTGGATGCCCATATAGAAGGAGACATCCAAGTGCTTTCCCTCTCTTTCTTGGCCTCTGAGTGTCTCTTCCTCTTTTTCCCAGTGAAATAGTGAGAAGGCAGGAGCCGTTTGTAAGACAGGAGATGTCTTCACCAGACACTGAACTGGCTTGCAGTTTTTTTTTATTAGACTATCTTTCCTCCAGAACTGTGATTTTTTTTCATTATTTAAGCAACCTTAGTTTGTTCTAGCAGCCTGAGTTGATAATATAGCTCCTTGTCACCAAAGTCTGAGGGCCTGCAGATGTTTGTCTCTAGGCTGACCCTATCACAGAATTACCTGTGTAGAACGTCCCCCTTTGGTGTTATGTCTTGACTAAAGAAAAGAGTGAGAATATGAAATAAAGTAGGACTTGAACCTGGCTGTGGTGGTACATCCTGCAATTCCAAGGAGGCTCAGGCAGGAGTGTGCCATGGGCTTCAGGCCTACCTAGGCTACTAAGGGCATTGAAGGCCACCTGAAATTCCTCATGAAACCTTGTCCCAAAAAACCAAAAGAAGCAAGAAAACTAGGAATGAAGGAGGGAAGGAAGAAAGGAAGGAAGGAAGGAAGGAAGGAAGGAAGGAAGGAAGGAAGGAAGGAAGAAAGAAAGAAAGAAAGAAAGAAAGAAAGAAAGAAAGAAAGGAAAGAAAGAAAGAAGGAAAGAAAGAAAGAAAGAAAGAAAGAAAGAAAGAAAGAAAGAAAGAAAGAAAGAGACAAAGGAAAGAAGGAAGGAAGGAAGGAAGAAAGAAAGACTTGACCCTAAATTATCAGAACAAATTAGTTTTATATAAAGAATGCATTCTAAGGAAAAATAATGATAACTTTTTGATAGGGGTCATCAGATCATCTTCAGTGTAAGAGTCTGAAGGAATTTGTATAACTTCTTTGTTTAAATTTATATCAGGTAGCCTGGATAAACACGAAGAATAAAACAACTGTAAAAGTATTGTGCCACATTCTGGGAACTAGACGTTATTGGCCCAAGGTAATTTCAGGCCAAGGGTGCCTAAGCATTCAAAATGCAATTCAAAATCCATATTGATTTTTCAGGCTGATACCAAAAGAGCTTCTTGGGTTAGACTCCTTCTCAAAATGGCTCTAAGTGCTTATAATTACATTTCAAACATCTCCCGCAACAATCACAGCTCTGTGCTGGTTTTTGCAACACATAGATTGACAGACACCATCTTTACTGACAACAGTTCTGATTCAGCCACAGCTCGAGTTGTGAGAACATGTAACCAGGAGCCTTATCAGAGCTGTCACCATTATGTCTTATCAATCCCAAGCAAATGGCCATCCCTGGATGGTGCAGACTGCTGAGATTGCCTTAAATAAGAATGCTGGAGGAACTGGAGTCCAGTATTTGCCAAGGATTCCACCCCCCCCAAGCGTAACATTTTCATTTTCAACACATGGGATTGTATTTTCTGAATTATTTATTGGGGGAATTCATCAGGTGGCGACAAGTTAAGTGAAGACCTACCAGGATCCTTCTCACAAAGGGGCCAGGTTAGCCTACTATGTGTGTTTAGGAGCCTGCGAATCCTAATGGTCATTTTGCATTCTTATGAGAAGGGGAAAGAAATCAAAGAAAAACAAGAAAGTACACAAAATACCAATTTCATGCCAAAGCTATGTGAAACTCCAATTTCAATGTCCATGAGTAAGGTGTAATTGCAACAGCATTGCATTCACACATCTATGCAGTGTTTACAGCTGTGTCCACCACAGTAGTTACAGTGGACAGCAAAGCAGGCAGAGGCTAACATGTCTCCCTTCTGGCTCATCACACGGCAATTTTCTCATGCCCCCTCCAGCATGCTGGAGACAATGAAAACTCCCTGGAAAAGGCACCCTCTATGCTTTTTATCTATTTTTGCACAAAGAGTTAAAATTTGAGACTTATAAAGGACTAGACTTCTTTGATGTTCATTTTTAGGGACACAAATGGCAAGTAGTGAGGCTTGTGCAGGAATCTGTTGATAAGGTAGTCTTCCATTAGGATTCAACAGCAATAGAATCCTGAGAAGCACCTGTCGGGCACCATCTGGCTAAGAACAGTTAACTCTGTCTTTCAAGAACTGAACAGAGACACAGAAAAATAATCATTCTCCCTGAACCCCCTAACAGCTGAAGAAGGCTCAGGGAGATGTCCCAACCTCATTAGCGCCCCTCAAAGGTAATCACACAAAAAGCTGTGTACCCAAAGATAAAACTTATATTAGGTCTGGGGTAGTAAGGATAGATGAAAACAGCCCTTATGTCCTTCTGTTATTAGATTGCTAGTTTGATATTTAAATTACTGTTTAGCTCCATTATTGTTCCTAAGGACAATTTAAGACTAGATAACTTAAGCTACTTGAGGTAGTGCGTGCTGTTATCCCAGCACTCTGTGAGGAAAAGGTGGGAGGACTGCAAGTGCAGCTAGAGGTGGTAAGTGATATAGTGGCACCCTGTGTCAAAGCAAAAAACCTGTAACAGTAAATGCACTTCTGCCCACCAATATATTTCATTTTGTTAGTTGTCCTGATAATAGTTCCTGTTTCACTTGCTTCTTTCTCCTAGAAATGTCTGGTCACTGTGATACATAGCTGGTCCCTATGACACATTTGGTAGGAACCAGCCCCAACTGACAAGCCCCTCTGCCTCTGTGCTTCCTGCTTGCCTGTCCCACACAAGCCCTGCACCAGCAGAGATCAGGGTCTTATATTCTGGGAGTGATCCTGAACAGTGCCCACTGATATAAATAAATCTGCTTCCAAATTCTGGGTGTCATTTTTGTATTTCTGCTTGCCATCACAAAATGGATTAAAGAGACTTGGATTGTGTTATGGTTTGTGTCTAGTTGCCCCCCTAAAAGCCCAATGCAGCCATTGGCTTCTAGAGTTTGTGATTAATTCATGACCCATGGCTGGGAATAAGGGTGTGAGTGCTATACCCACTCTGGGGTGGCTAGGCTGAATACAATATGAGGAAGAGAGAAGAGAGAAAGGCTTGCTAGCTGCCACAGCTGCTGCTTCTCCCTTTGCCCTTTGCTGTTTTCTGCCATGAACTGCTGCCCTCTGTGACATGCCACTCTGCCTTGGAACCAGCCAAGTATGGACTTGAAACTTTCACTAACTGTGAACTAAATAAACATTTCCTTCATTAATATTGGGTGTTGGGTATTTTGTCACAGAAATGACAGAAAAGTAACTGAGACAGAATTTAATGCTGAGAAGTGGGGTTGTTGCCGTGACTACCAGGCCATGTGGTTCAGGAGCCTTTGGGAATGGCTTATGGGAAGAGACAGGCAAGGTTCAGAGAAGTCACTTGAAAGAGAAGTGCTGGAATACCTTTGGCTGTTCTAATGGGAGATTAAAATCTGAGCTCAGAAGATCAGAATGCTGATAGAAATCCTGCCTATAAATACCAGGCTGTGGAGGTTTCTGCTGGGAAGAAGGACTGCATTGGTTGTTGGACTCCGGATGATGTGTGTTATGGCTTGGCAGAAAGTTTGTCTGAATTTTGCTTCTGTCCAGAGACTTTGCCTGAGACTGAGGTCAAGGATGGTGGATTGATTAATCTTGCAAAAGAAATTTCAGGGCAGTTGAATGTTGAGGCAGTGGCATGGCTATTGTTGCGTTTTTAGTCAGATTTATGTAAAGAATCAAGAGCAAAGAACCTATCAGTATAATATAAAGTGTGAGTTTGGCCAGAAAAGAGGCACCAATAAAGCTGTGGATTGCAAAGACAGAGCTGAAGTCTCCATTGTGTAAAAGCAACACAATAGAAAAGATGTCCTGAGGGTATCACAGGAGGTGGCAGATCTCTACCCCTTCTAGCCTCAAAACTGCAAAAGTGAGACTTTGCTTTGAGGAGGAAGCCACATAGCACCATGTTCCACAGGGGTGACACTGGCCACACTAGGTTCTAGAATGGAGGTGGCATAATTTGTTCCTCAGTATCAGGCTCAGAGTGCTCAGCAATCCAGACACTTGACTCCTACAGCCAAGAGAAGAAAACTAGGCTACTGCCCCAGCTGGCAGCAGACCTTGGAATCATCCATGTGGCATTGGTTTTAGGTACACGCAGATTGCAAGATTTCTGAGGTTAGGAAGCCTTCCACCAAGATTTCAGCAGAATTGGGAGGCCAGTCTGTGTGCTCCTGAAAGGGCAGTGTGTAAAGTAGCAAGTGAGAAGCCTAATGTGCCGGGGAGACCCCAGAAGTTTGGAAAATCCAGGTGTGTGGATCATGTCAGGGAAGTTGCAAGGAGGCAGCAAAACGGGTCTAAGAGATAAGCCACAGAGGTGGAGCCACATGAAGCTCACAATTTGCTTTAGATGTTCTACATGGAACTACAGAACTTAATGTTTGCCCTTCTGGATTTTGAACTTGCTTTGGTCTCAGTGCTTTGCATCCTGCTATTTGAACCTTTTGGGATGGTAATGTTTTTCTTGTGCCATTGAACGTTAGAAGCGTTTAACTTTTCCTTTATACATGGGCTCACAGCTAAGAGTTTACCTTAGATCTTGGAAGAAATTTGATCTTTGACTGTTTAGCACTGCTGAATATGTTAGGGCTTTGGCAACTATTTTTTTTCATTTTATGTATTTGGTATAGGGTCTCACTATGCAGCTCAGATTCATAGTGATCCTCCTGTTTTCAGGCTCCCCAGCACTGAGATTATAGGTGGTCCTTGGCTCAGCATACCCTGGGGCTGGGGCTGGCATGGCAGGCAGGATGAAGATTGAATCCTGGTCCCTGCACTTGCCAAAGCAGGCACTTCAGCCTCCTTAGCGATCTCCTTGACACTTGCCAACTCTTTGAGATAGACTAAAATGCCTTTTGTATAAAGGGATGTGCATGAGTCACTGGGGGGCCAGGGTTGGAATGTTAGGGCTGTATCTAGTTGTCCCCCTAAAGTCTCATACAGTCACTGAGGTGGGCTTCTAGAATTCATGATTAACTCACAATCCATTGCTGGAATTACGGGTGTGAGTGCTACACCCAGCCTGGAGCAGATAGACTGAATACAATAAAGAAGGGAGAGAAGCTTGCTACCTGTTCCAGTTGTTGTTCCCCTCTTTGCTTTCTGCTGTTTTTTGCAGCCATGAACAGCTGCCCTCTGCCATGTGCACTCTGCCTTGGAGCCAACTGAGGATGGACTGAACCCTCCACAAACTGTGAGCTAAATAAACCTTTCCATTCTTCATCTTGGGTGTTGGGTATTTTGTGCCAGCAAGGGGAGAAAAGTAACAGAGACATGTCATAACTTGGTGCAAAAGTATGGGGGTCAATCGCCAGTATTGCAAAACTGTAAAAAAAATTAATTCAAAAAGTTATCTTTCTTGATAAACAGAGATGTCTTCCAAGCTCACTTGTTACTAATTGATCTCATTAATTTTGAAATGTAAAAAGAAGTCACATGATCATAAGGATTTGTTACATAATTATCTCTTGACATGCCATACTTGAGCTATGTTCTGTGTTCTCTGACCCTTTCTCTGAGGCCAACTCTTTCACTTTGGTTTCTCAGCATCCTTCTTCTCTCAGAACTTACAAAAGTTGAGGAGAGAAGGTGGCAAATCCCTTTTCTTTGCTGACTAATTTTTCTATGCAGGAAATCTCACCCACACCTATGGCCTCCATTAAAATTCATATGCTCTGACTAAAGAGAAAAAGGAATTTCTAGCCCTTACTGAAAACTTCACTGTTCATAATATGGCTGAAAGCAATAGTCACTTGACTATTTTTTCCTCTTTCCTCTTTTTGACTGTTTACAATGGACTTCAGACTCAACATCTTCCAACCGCACACATACCCGCCCCTGTAAGGCAGTCTGCCTCTCAAGTCTTCATATTCCCTGAAAGGTATCTTCATCCAACTCACACAAACCAAAAGGCTGGGAGCCATTTCTGACATTTCCCTCTCCTTCCAGTCCTCCCACTAACCACAGAAATGGATCTTGTGGCTTCTCAAATTCTGTATGATTCAGAGAGATCCCCTTTCCCCCAGTTTCATGCCCACCATCCTCCTTGGAGCTGCCTGAATTTCTGATTTATAGTCACAGACTTTTAATCATTTCCCAGAATCCATTCCTGTGCTGTCCTCATTCCTCTCCAACCTCAAAGCTGGAGCCAAAATAAGCACATAAAATGCAGCTTTCACCGTGTCTTCTCTCTCCTTTGAGCCCTCAATGGCTTTCAAGTGGCATTAAGGTGAAAAACAACTTTTTTTTTTTTTTTTTTTGGCTTGGCTGAGTGAGGAGCTGTTCACGGAACCCAAGACCTAAACCCTTCACAAGCTAAGAACATCCTCTCCTCCGAGTTACTTCTGTAGCCTCCAACCATTATGAATTGACAAAGCTGTGAGCTCTGCTGGACCTTACCTTTGTCTGCATATTAATTTCATGGTGCTTCTCCTGGTCTTTTCTTACTTTCCCAAGAGTTCCGTTGTGCTTCCAGCTGTAGGAAACTTTCCAAGCTGTTTCCTTTCCCAAAGTCCACTAAAATGTTACTTACTCCCAACAGAACTGCCTGAACATTACTTAAATCTATCAAAAATGGAAAATTTTTAAGCTTTAAAAGATTCTTGCTCTTCAGAGTCCTTGGCCCTCCACTCCCCAGAATTTCCTCTATTCCTGTGAAAATTTGCCTATTTCCTCTTTCCCCAAGCACCAGATCTTTACTTGAATGGATATGAAGAGAAGCATTTTTAGCTGGGTGTGGTGGCAGATGCCTGTAAGCTCAGCAATTGGGAGGCTGAGGCAGGAGGACTGCCATGTGATGCAGGCCAGACTAAACTGCACACTGAGACCTTATCTCAAAACAATAAAAGAATTGAAAAGTTAAGTTAAATTACATTGAAAAGTACATTTTTGAAGCTACCTATTAAAAAGAAAAAGGCCCCTCCAGGATAATGGGCACCATCTGGCTTTATAATTTTTACTCTTTGATAACTAAGAGGCTCCTTTCAAGAAACTACCATAACACACAGAATATGTTCTGTGATTACTTGCTGTGTATGGCTGTCTGTTACTTGAAAACATTGAATTTTTTGCTCTAATTTTTAAAATCAAAGTGTCTATTAAAAAGGAAGTAGAATTTTTTAAATAATCATGTAGTTTAATAAAGGAGTACACAGCAAAGTGTAAGTTTGTGGGGGTGGTCTTTTTTTTTTAATAGTCTCTCTATGCAGTCCAGGCTAGCCTGGAGCTCACTTGGCAGGCCAGCGTGGTCTCAGTGACCCTTCTGCCTCAGCCTCCTGTGCACCACCATGCCTGGATTGAAGTGTAAGTCTTTTATGGCGAACCCTTTTCCTGGAAGTAAGATATTCATTACCAATAGCTCCTTATATATCTTTCCAGAAATAGTTAATGTATACACAGCATGTGTACACACACACACACACACACACACACACACACGCACGCACACGCACACATGCAGGAACCCACTCTATCTCTTTTGACCAACTACCTAGAAAACTTTCACAGCCTGCAAAGACCCCCTCACACTGTTTTCTTCAGTCTTCGTTGTCCTCCACCTGTGCCTAACCATAATGTATTCAACTCTATTTACAAAACCCCATTCTCTTGTCAGTGGACATATAGGCTTTTCCAGCATTTTGCCATCACAGAAGTGCGCAGTCCTCCATGCGTGCTCCCTGTTGCAGCTCGTATTGTTGATCTGTATCAGTTAGCTTTCCAGAACCATGACAAGTACGGTACAAGAGAAAAACAATTGAAGGTGTACAGAGATGTAGGTAACTGGGCGGACGGTCTCTGAGGTATCGAGAGCTCTCTTTCTATGTTTTACATCTAAAACATGACCCCAACACCTCTTGTGCGTAGAAGCTGGTGGGACTGTGGCACACAAGAGCTGCTGTGTCAGGAGGCGGGGCCTGGCTGCAGGTAAGCCAATAGGGGAGCACCCTGCAAGGCTCTCTCTCCCTGCCTACTCTTCGCTTTGCTGTTTCCTGGCCACCATGATGTGAGCAGCTTTCCCCAAGTCCTTTGAGCCACGCCCTACCTGCCTCGGAGGCAGCCTACTACAGAATGAATGCTCTAAAAACCACATGGCAGAACAGATCTCTCTTCCTTCAAATTGTGGGTGTTGGGTAGTTCGTTCCAGCAATGAGAATGTGACTTAAGATTATGTCTTGGTTGCTTTGCTGTCCTAGCTGAGACAACATACCTGATGTCCAGTTTAAAGAGGGAAAGGGTTATTTAGCTCACGGTTTGTGGAGGTTTCAGTCCATAATCAGCTGGCTCCAAGGCAGGGTAGCATGTCACAGGGGCAACAGTCCACGTGGTAAAAGAGAATAAAAGCAGCAAGCGCCCAAGGGAAAGGGCAACACCCCTCTTTCTCTCCTTACAGTGTAAGCAGGCAACTCCCACCCGGGGGGTGTAGCACACACATCATTTCCATGCCTACCACCTGCATAGGCTCAGGATGAATATAGTGTGGACACTGGCCCCCTGCTGAGTCACTTTCTTGACCTTGTGAGCTTCTCAGGACACAACGAACAGCATCCTAGAGTGGTATGGGCGTGCCCCTTTCACTGCAGGGTGCAGAACTGCCGAGTTACTTAGTTAAGCTTCTCCACTCCTCCAGTTGGCACAGTGTGTCACCTATAACAGACTATTCCTGCTAGGCCTCTGGGGAGACAGGCGTGTCATGCGGAGGGGAGTGGCAGAGTAAAGCTGCTAGCACAGGGCAGCTTGGAAGCAGGATGGGGGATGAGCCTTAGAACGAGGAGTGGGGGACAAATACAGCCCCAAAGTAACACCCCATGACCTCATGATTGATGAGATTCATGTCCTCCTGCTCCTGTCACATTATAAAGCTCCCCCCTGGAGCCATTTGGGGGACATTTTAGATCCAAAGCATAACATGGCCTGAAGGAAAACTCCCCAAGATGAAGCTTCTTCATCAAAGATATTTGCTGCCATCTTTTTGGAAAGTGGTACCAAGCCGCTCTACAAAAAGGCTGAGTCAGCACATATTGTCTGCGGCGAGGCAGGAGAATGTCGGCTGCCCGACATCCAATAGTTCACTTACTGCAATGCGGTAGGTGAAAGCTGTTATATCACTTTTATTTATTTTTTTATTTGCTTGTACTTCCTTAATGATTGGTGATGCTACATACCTTTTAATCATTAGATTTTTTTTTTTTTTTTTCAGTTGAAGTTGGGACCTTATACCTGCCAGGCAGGAGCTTATGCGGCTGAGTTATATCCCCAGCCCTGCACCTTTTTATGTTATACATCCTTTTATTTTTCTATTTCTGTGAATTAGGTATTTATACCTTTCATCTATTTTATTTTATGTGAACATTTTCTCTTTTTTTTTTATATATTTAGTACATGGCCTACAACATCTCACTACACAGATCGGACTCACAGTGGTCCTCCTGCGCTCTGCCTCCCAAGCGCTCGCTTCACAGGCTCATGCCATCGCGCCCAGTCTGAACACTTTCTTACTTATTGCTAACTTTTGTATATAAGAAAATTATTCATCTATCATATATATTGTCATTTTAAAATCAGTTTAATTTTGGACTTTTTATTTTTGTTGGGCAAATTTAAAGTTTTATGAGATAAAATTTATATCTTGGTTT
>NW_004524582.1:15027879-15031973 GCF_000260255.1 Octodon degus
TTATGGAAATCAGTGTGGAGACTCCTTAGAAAACTAGGACTGGAAATCCCATTTAAACCAGCTATTCCTCTACTGGGAATTTTCCCAGAGGATCTGAAAACATCATATCATAGTGATAAATGTGTACCTATGCTTATAACAGTACAATTTGAGATAGCCAAATCTTGGAAACAATCAAGATGCTCATCACATGAGGAATAGATGAAAAAGATGTGGTATTTTTATACAATGGAGTATTACTCAGCTATAAAGAATGATAAACTCGAAGCCTTCATATTAAAGTGGATGTCACCTGAAGATATACTCATAAGGGAAATTAAGCAGACACACGTGGAAATATCGTATAGTATCCCTAGTATAAGAACTCATAAGAAATACAAATAGAAAGGTATAACACAATTAAAAGGAAAGTGAGAACTTGAGGACTAGACAATGAAGAGAGAGCAAGGAGAAGAGCTAGGAAACATGACCTAGCAAAGTCATACAATTACGTGTACAAGATGGGTAAAGCAATGACTGAGAATCTGCAGAGGATTTTCAAATCTAGCAGTTAATTGGATGGATTCTCATCCTAACTATATATACTGACACCTGTGAACCAAGCAACTGCACTGAAGATGGCAATTTGTTATAGTAGGTTCATGCTTGGAGTGCCTGTCATTCTGGTCTTCTGAATACGTGCTGTTAGTCATGACATGCTGGTTGCTGCTGTGCGGTCTCTTGGGTAGATGTTTGTTTAAAAGGGAAGGGGTAGTGAATGAAGGCAGGAGACAGGAAAAGGAGTGTTGTGGGACTGTCCTGCTATGATGCTGTATATGGTTAGATTTATAAACTTATGTGTAAAAATATATAATTGTTTATTCCTATTTTTTAAGTATATTTTATATTTAAATCTTTGGTTGGTGTTATGAAAGAGAAGAGCTTAGAAGTAATAAAGGCTGGTAACTTAAATAGCCGTTATCCTTGGATGAAGGAATTTGAGGATGCCCAAAATAGTAATTAAGTTTATAGCTATTTATCTTCCCTATCTGAAAACAAATACTTTCAAGGCAGTAACCAAGCCTATTTATGCCTTTAGCGCTCAAAAGAGTGCTTTGTACACCATGGACTTTGAATAATAATGACTCAATTCAATAAAAGAAAGAAATTTACATATATATACTTAACATATATAATATATTTAACATTTTAAGTATTATTAATTCAAGTATGTTATAAAAGCATAAGTAACAATTTAAAAACCGTAAAGCAGCAGCCCAGCATGGTGGAACATACTCGAATCCAAGCAATCTGTGAGGGTGAGGCAAGAGGATCATAAATTCAAACCCAGACTGGAAAAGTCTCTGTCTCAAAAAAACAAAACAAAACAACAACAACAAAAAGTTAAGAAGTGCTAGGGAGGTAGTGCAGTGTGAAGACTTGGGCTCATTTCCAGTTTGGTGAAGAGAAAGAAATGAAAAAAGCAGAAAGAAAAGGGAAGGAAAGAAAGAAGAGAAAGGGAGACAGAAAGATGGAAAGAACGGGAGAAAGAGGCTAGAAGGGAAGGGGATAAGGAAGGCAAGAAGGTCTGAAGGAGGAAGCAAGGATTGGAGGGAGGAAAGTAAAATTAATTGATAACTCTGCCATTCAGATTTACCTATGTTAACATTTTGTTACTTGTTCCTCTCCTTCTGTCATATGCTCCTGGGGTGAGGCTAGCACAGTGGCACCTTCCACTTTGCCATCAGTATCAATCTGTGGAACTCACCGGGTCCTGCCAGTGTTCCAGGGGGCGCGTCTTCCCCTCAGCCTGGGTCAGTTGGGAAGGCTTTGTTCCCACCCTGGTCCTCAGCAGAATGCTGGTGTGTGGGGGAGAGATTCTTTTCATTTTGATTGGCTTCTGCTGAAATTTTACCACCTGAAGATACTACAAGGAGAGAGCTGCCAATTTTAGGCAGAGCAGTTGTAGCCTGAGTACAAAACCGGTAAAGTGTTGAGAGGTAGACAGATCTGGAGGCCTGCTTCAGGTTGTGGACCCAGCTATGCCTGAAACAGCTTTCTATTGCCATGAACCAGTCAACTCCTTTTGGGGTAAGAACAAGCTGGAGACACGTTGTGTCACTTCTACTGAGAGTTTGGACTAGTACTGGAGGAGTGTGGGTAATATTTTATAGCTAGGGGAAGTGCTCTCTCATCTAGTCCTCTTTTCAAAGATCTGTCACAGTGAGAAGGGATTTGGACACAAAGGGAAAAGAAGGGGGAAAGCAGAACTTGCTCTTCAGTAACCAGATTCCGCTAAAATCGCCCCAGCGCCGGACAGTGTCCTTGGCTGTCTTTCGCTCGAGACCACATATTGCCGTATCAGTTGCCAGAAAGGTTGTTTTTATTACATGTTTCCCATCAATAGGGGCTGAGCTTCACAGAGTAAAGATTGGGGAAGCTAATTTAGTAGATTTAGAATTTAATTTACTGAGTAATTTTCCTAGTTGGGGCTGGTTAGGGAGTCAGAGTGCTGATGTTTTGCCATTTATAACCTAAGAGTGATGGGATCAAACCCTCAAAACGTTTCAAGGAGTAAGTGCTAGCACAGTTAACTCTGCTGACAGTGGAGTTCATAAAAATAAGTTTCACTTACTAGCAAATAAGGGTTAAGCTGTGCTTATTTAGGTGTAATGCTAAGACAGATTAATGAATGGAGAAATATTTTTGTGTACTCAGCCATCTGTTTGTTCATTCAGTAAATATCTGTGGAGTACCAATTGTCATGCTAGGCACTGTAAGTGCTGGGGTACAGAAAGAAGACAAAAGCTTTCCTTCCCTCATGCAAAGTGCATTCGGAAACGTCTCAGTTACAGTGACCTGCAGCTGGGATTGATGGACGTCCATCTGTATAGTGATGGGCACCTACTTGTCCAGGATGAGGACAATCAAGCTAATTAACTTCCTGCATTAGAACTGTAACACAGGCAATGTGGAGGATCTGGGGTTGCCTCCCCTCGTCTCCATGCTCCACTTTGCCTTGCTAGTCCAAGCATTGTTTAAGAATGGGCAGGGCACTTATTTTGGAGGAATTTAGACACCCAGAGATGAAAGGAACTGATACGTGTAATTGTAACATATGTCAAGAAAGATAGAAGATGTCTTTTATAATTTATAGTGTGTGTAATAATATGTTACGATGGCACAGAATGTTTTTCCCAGTGGTTTCTTCCATGTATTAATATTTACCTAATATCATTAGAAGGCAGGGGATAGTTATTATTCCTCAATTTTGCAGGTTGGGAAGCAGAGATGTTTAGTGAGTGACTTATCTAAATCATAATGTTTGACCAGGTTTATAGCAAAGTCTAGTCACATAAAAGAAAGCAACTGCAATCGCCAAGCTGTCTCAGTTTCGGAGGCCTTCCCAAGAACCAAGGACGTGACCATGGACACACTGATCTCTAGGTTCCAGCTGCTTCACCTGGAATACAAGGCAAGGAGCCAGATTCAACTTACACTTATGAGGCACCCATTATTTACAAGCCATGTGCCGCAAGCTTTCAATGTTATATTTGAATTAAACCTCACAATTTATGAAGAAAAAGAATTGCCGAAACATTATGCAATTAGCCCAAAGTAATCAGCTAGAGTCAACACCGTAATCTTGATCTCTGGACATCAAGGCCAGTGTTGTTGGCCTGTGTGTGTTCCTACTTCCTCCTGTATTTTACTTAGCATTCCAGCTACATAAAAAACGGACACATAAGTCAATTTACTGATGTACAGACAAGACTAATCCTATTGCTCAAAGTGGGAAGAGTGTTTGAGTAATGATTGAAATAATTAATATAGCTAAGCTTCAAAAAAATTAAATTTGACGTATTTTCACGAATTCTTTATGACGTCCTAATGTTTGAGGCTTTGAGCTGATTAAAAAAAAAAATAGTGCTCAAAACAAGTAGAAATAGGGTGTGCTAAGTGGAAGGCAGCTTGTGTGGCATGCACAAGGCCTGGGCTTGATTTTGGCAAATTTATTACTAACCTATTATTAATTTTTTACTAGTCAACTGATGGACACTAAACACATCTTGTACATATGACTAAAGCTGATAGATAATAAGTTACATCGCCAA
>NW_004524582.1:15033378-15034989 GCF_000260255.1 Octodon degus
GAGCCATCTCACCAGCCCCAGCATCACAATTTTTGATTCAGATTTTCTTTCATTTTTCATTTATTTTCTTTTATTTTTCATTGTATTTTGTACAGGGTCTACAGGGTCTCAATACACAGATCTGGACTCATAGTCCTGTTTTCAGCCTCCCTGGGGCTGGGATTACAGGCATGTGCCACCACGCCCAGACTTGTTAGCTGGTTCAGCAAGCAGCCTCCCCACCCCCCCGGGAGGGTGGGACCACTGCAGCATGTGGGATCTGGGATCAAACCCTCAGATTTTCTTTATATTTGCAACTGATGGTAATTATGCTGCAGTGGGTAAGGAAAATACCACCGTAACCAAGTATTTGATCATGTAAAGAGATCCTTCAACTGTCAAAGGGATATAATCCAGCAATAGTGTAGATACAGCAGACAAAAGAATTCGTGGTTTAGCAGACTAAAATCATAATACTTTAAAACTGGACCCCATTTCAAACTCTTGTTTCAAAAGGTTAGAGATTGTGATTTGCTGAAGGTCACTGTGTCTTCTAATTAGCAAGCCGGAAGAGAGGCCAACACTAATGAGGGTGGAGGGACATTTGAGATAGGACTGCTGATCCTCTCTGGGTCCTGGGTAATGACCAGGGACACATTCTAGCACATGCTATGTAAGGACTAAAAATATAAACCACAGCTGTCACAATTAATAGATTAACATTACATGGTACAAAACTAAACAGACAATATCTGTTTATTAGCAGGGCTTATTAGAGGTGTCACTAAAACATTTCAAGAGCCATACATCACTGTTCTTTCCAGCTGTGACTCTGACACCCAGTATACAGCTCCATCTGATCTTGGAAGACTGAACTTCTGTCAGTCACATCCAGATAGCTGACTTTCGCTTGGAGTTTTGGCCCAGATATCCAAGATGCACAATTCAATAAAACTTTGATTCCCTCCTTAATATAGATGATGAATCATGCTAGCTGTTTGAACCATAAAAAGAAGATTTAAACTATGTGAATCGGCAAATGCTTCTGTTTTCTTCTATGCTCCTGCACTGTTGTTGTGTTCGAAAACCACAACTGTGACTTAACTATAGAATATTTGTTAGTGACAAAAGGAGGTGGGGAGAGTTATTCAGCAGCTCAATGATGACCTCAGCGAAGCAAGTGGTTCCTGTGTTTCCATTATCTCTCTTAATATTTTTCAAATTTTCCTTTAGGCCTTTTGACTTGGGATCACAAAATAACTGGTTCAGCACCAAGTGTCATGTTCTCATAGACCTCTTCTAAAACGTGATGACTAGACATGATAGGACAAAGATCATCTTGTATTCATCTCTTTTTAATACCTACACACATATTTTTGTGATATTGTATTCTCAAGCCTGTGCTGTCTAGAAAGATATCCATTTAAAACTATCTTGATGGAGTGCCTCCCCCACCGTGCCCACCGAGTAGGATTTTCTGCCGAGTTCTGGGAGCCCCCAGACCCAGTCCTAGCCCAGGTCCGGAACCCCCAGACCCAGTCCTAGCCCTGGTCTGCAGCAGGAAGGAGCTGAGCACAGCAGCCAGACCTAAGCCAGATGCAGCTGGATAAGTCCAAACTCTATAGAGCTCCG
>NW_004524582.1:15045915-15048707 GCF_000260255.1 Octodon degus
AATATTCAATTGCTGGCAAAAATGCCTTTATAAAAAAAAAAGATTATCTAACTCAGTGTAGATAATGATCCTAAAGCAAACAGGGGATGATGGAGAGTGGGAAGGAATGATTTGAAAAGCTTCCAGAAGTTCATAGTCTGTGAGAGGAGGAAAACAGGCATGTAAATGAAATAGTTAATAATCAAAAGGCATGCATACTTACTTCTTATATACATAAACACATACATTTAACGTACGCATGTTTATTACACATACTCACAGGCATAAATAAGTCACGTAGAATTAACAGCTTATTAAGGAGAAGAACAAAGTATCTTTCAGTGCTTTTCTCATCTACAAGTCTTGCCTAACAAAGCAAGACAGGATTCACTGCAGCAGAGAAGCTCTGGAATGTGGTCCATCTACCACCCTTAAAGCAAAAGTTGATGCAATACTGTTTTACTGGACTGTGTGTACATGGGCATGGTTAACAAGCCATTCCTTAGTTTCTGTAGGACCTTCTAAAGTGGAACGACTACAAACACAGCGAGCACTTGGAAAGGCACTATGAAGTCCTAAAACTTCCAGTGGTGTGATGTTCTTAAAGCCTGAGGGAGGAGAGCAGTAGACAGACCTGTCTGGCAAGAAGCTCTCAGGGCTCCAGTAGCTTAATTCAATCTTAGATTTTGGGGTGACTGAGGGGTAGGGGAGAGTAAGTTTCAGGTATGTAATCTTATATGATGATCTGAGTGATTTCTGTGCAAGTGAATGCAGTTATCTATATATAAACCCATTCTCTCCATAGTTATCACTGGGCTCAGGGTATCCGTGACAGCCCTTTCCCCTTGAACACAGTGTACCTCATTTTACTTTCTATGCAGTGAAGTGAACAAGAATTAATGTTAGTATCTGGAAATACATTTCAAAGCAGACAAGCACACTTACTTCAATAGGCTTGAACATAGTCACATACTTTTTTGTGTGTGTGTTTCGGGGAATTGAATTCAGCACCTCATGGAGCTATATCCGGTTCTCTTTTCCAAGACAGGGCCCTGCTCGGTTGCCTACGTTGGCCCAAACCTGCAGTCCTCCTGCGTCTGGCTCCAGACTGTGGAGCTTCCCAGCTACGTCCACATTCTCTTTCTCTCGAGTTTCCATGCCAATCTGTGACTGTACCATGAGTGAGTTACTAAAAACCCTTATACCGCTACCCCTTTACCTCTATAAAGGAAACAAGCAACGACGATCTTAACAATGCTGATGTTGAGGAACAGGAGTACTTCACCTAAATTTAAGAGAAGTGTCATTTCTACGCATGTAAACAATGAGGCACCAATAAATAACCTGCTTGCTTAGGTTATTTATATATTTAAAGCTACTTAATATTTGTATTTGCAAATCCAGGGCTCACCTACCCTGTGTTTAAGTTTTACAAGGAATATACCAAGCTAACAAACAAAATGAGTTTTGTTCTATCTTGGAAAGTAGATTTTTACATCCTTGAGGGCCAGTATGCCTGCAGAGTTCTCAGATCCCACAGCAATGCACCCGGAATTTCAGCAAGTAGGAGTTAGCCTTTGCCAGGCTGCCCCCACGGCCCTTGGTTCCTGTGCCGGCTCGGTTCTACAGCCCAGAGCTTTCTGCTCTGGGGCTCAGCTCATCCCGCCCAACTGTCCTAGTTCCATCTGCAATTTGAAGGGGTGCTCGCTGCCTGCCCTTGGGGATCATCTCCCAGTTTTTCTACTCATTATAAGGGTCCAGACTGAGGCTGTTAAACATCAATGCGGTACCCCTTGGGTATTTACATTCAAATTTAAATTAATAAAATAAAAGATTAAATTAAAAAAAAACTTCTTACAACATATTACGGACATTTTAAGTGCCACAAGCCCACACAAAGCCACTGCACTGGACAACACAGTTGTACAATAATTTTAACATCACAAAATATATACCACCACATTAGACAGCAATGGATATGGTGGGTTTGTAGAGCTGAACCCCAAAAATGTTAAGTGAATTGTTATTCAAATTTAATAGGGTGTGTGTGTGTGTGTGTGTGTGTGTGTGTGTGTGTGTGGTAGATGGAAGCCATTTACTTGTGATCTAGCAAGTTCTAGCCTGAGAAATGGAATCTGGGTGTTGGTTCATTTTTATTTATTTATTTTTTTTGTGTGTGTGTTTTAGGGAAGGGTCTACAGGGTGTTCAGGTCTCACTACTAGATCGAACTTGTAGTGACCCACTGTTTACAGCCTCCCAAGAGCTGGGATTACAGGCATGTGCCACCATGCCCAGTCTCAATTGCCCTCTCAAGTGTGCCCCCGGGGGCGGGGCTGGTATGGCCGGCCCAAGGATCAACCCCCACCCCCAGCCTGTTTGCAGGTGCTTTAATTCCATGAGCTATTTGGCCAGCCCTTGGGCGTTGGCTCTTGAGATAAGCTCCCTGGAGCCTTTGGAGACAGCACTGTGCCTAGCCCTAGCCAACAGAACCGTGTTCTGGGTTGTGTATTTCAGAGGGCACCAACCTGGCTTCCTGGCCAGGGAGTGAAAAATCTCCTTGGCCAGCACCCAGAGCCTGGGTGCTCCTCTCTGGAGTAAGTCCATGGGCCTAGGACTCTAGAATCCTCACTGAAAATCCCAAGGTCACATCCCAGACCCTCACCAGGACTCTCCAGAATTCTCTCAGTGAAGGACCAGACAATTGTTGGGCTCTGGTGGGCATGGGCAAGCAGCGAGCACCCCTTCAAAGTGCGGATGGAACTAGGACAGTTGGGCGGGATGAGCTGAGCCCCAGAGCAGAAAGCTCTGGGCT
>NW_004524582.1:15049972-15104772 GCF_000260255.1 Octodon degus
AGCGGGCGGGTGGGGTTCGGGGTGCGGGGTTCCGGGCGTCCGGCTGAGCCCGCGGTGTGCGCGGTGGAGCTGCCGTTCCGGGCCCGGACCGTGAATCCAGCTCCCCGCGCCGCTAGTTTGCAAAGTAAAGTTTTTGGGTTCCCGGGCGCGGCGCGCTTGTGGCTGCAGGGTGCCACGTGAGGCTGCGGAACCGTGGAAGCCTCAGCGTCCCGGCCTCCGGCCTCCGTAAGCGCCGTGCTGGGGTAAAAATCTGGTCATTCCTGGATGGCCGGGAGTGCGGAACGCAAGCACTTTGAACCCTTCCCCGACCCCCGTGTTCCCAAGCCTCGACGCTGCCGCCTAGCCATTTGGTACCTTAGTTGTATAGTTTCAAGGTAGAAGCTAGGGCCAGCACCTGGATGTCCAGTTTCCCTGCCTCCCACGCTTCATCTCGTCGAGCCGAGCACTTGGGAGTTGAAAACGGCGTTTGTGCCGTGAGCTTTCCAGTTTAAGGGACTTAAGATTTTTGGATTATTTTTCCACCTGGAAAGGAAAAGTTTGGTAGCTCACTTTGTGCCAGAACTCACGGTCCAGGTTTGCTCGCGTCGTTATGCCAAGTCTAGCTGAACAGTGGGTCCCAGTGACTTTAGCTTTAGTTTTCTGAATGATGAATTGATTTTTTTTGGAAAAAGTTTTACGTCTAATGGACATTTTGTCAGACTGAAATATGACTCTCTGGACTCCCTGTTCCTCTGTGTTGCTTCATTGGTTTCCTAAAAAAGAATCCAGGCTGCCACTATAAAAACAAAAGGCAGGGAGCCACAGCAAGGTCCATGAAAAAACAAAAACAAAACAGAAAAAACTTTTAAAACTTTAATGCAAGTTCAGCAGGAGGCTATAAAGGCAAGATGGGTGTTCGAAATCATCTACACCTTTATTTGGTCTTCATTTCTGTTTATTAAACAATTGTTAATAGAGGAAAAATTGCTTATTGTTTACAGAGGCATGAAGATGGGTAACTCTCTTTGGTTATTTATTTATTTATTGGCTCCTTACCATTTGGTGGTGGTAGCAGTTGTTCTGTAGTTCCTGGCCACATGCTTTGAAATGGAAATTTTGGGTACGGGACTTCAATTACAGTCTGAATCTGGTAACCCCATCCTTGGAGAAGTCCCTTGTTACTCTGCAAAAATTAGTCATCGTGCAGTGGCTTTATAAACATTTAGATTCTGGGTCAGCGAATGGTGTTACGCTTGATTCATATTAAGGTCCACTTTTTGTGAGAAGTCAATGATTCCAGCTGGATTTGATCAACTACTTGTAGATTGTTGAATTTGCAGAAGACAGATAGGCAAATTGTTGAAATTGCTTTTTGACATATTGTCAATGAAATTTCACTGAATTTTGCATTTGTTGATTAAAATTTAAGGGCCTTTGAAATGTTATTTTACTTCAGGTTTTTTTTTTTTTTTTTTTCTTTTCTTTTGGACCTGAAAGCTCTGTAGGTGAAAATAATACAGTTTAGATAGTGAATGGAAAGAAGTAATGTAAGGACCAATTAAATCATGGTTTGGATGGAGTCTATTCAAGGTATTTTAGGCCTGGTTGTAGCGTTGTGGGCCAGTTCTCCTGCTTTACTAGGGAAAAAAAAAAAAAATCAGTCACTTTGTGTGAGTGACGTGTCCAAGTTACCGTAGTGATTTGATGGCTGTGTCCTTGTCCTGGATTCTTGACCTGGAGTTCAGAGTCTTTCTCATCTTTCCTGCTTGCTGCATCTTTCCAAGTTCAACAAAGTTTTAACTGAATGACTTCTTGGAAGAAGGGGTCGTGTTGAAGTTTGGCCTGTGTGTTGGTTCTTCAGGACGGCTGCAGACTACAACAGACATGGTGACCTGCGACAGCAGTGTGATCTTCCCACAGTACTGGAGTCCAGGGTGTGAAACAAGGTGCCAGGGGGGCCCTGCTACCTTGGAAACCTTTCGTGGAGAATCTTCCTTACATCTGCTGCTCTGCAGCTACTGGGTCTATCTTCTCAAGTCCTTTGTCTTCTTTTCTTTTTTAAGATTAGGTCTTTCACACTGAACTACATTCCTAGTTTGTATGATTTTATTTATTTAGAGACACCATCTTGCCAAGTTGCCGGGGCTGGTCTCCAGCTTGGCACCCTCCTGTCTCAGCCTCCCAGAGAACTGGGATTATAGGTGTGTGCCTCCATGCCTGGCTTCAGTAGCCTACTTTCTTGTGTCTTTTGCCTCAGATCATCATTGAAGAATAGCAGTGACTGAATTTAGGGTCCCCTCTAAAGCCCCCATGACTTCATCTCAAGCTCCTTTACTTTTAGGTCCTATTTCCACATGGAATTACAATACAAAGCTAATGAGCTAGGTGCTGACATCTTTTTTGGGTGTCACTGTGTGACTTGCTGCAGAATAGAAATAAAAGCATGAGCAGCCAGGTGTAGCGCAGTGGTCGTTTGCTTTGCTTGTTCAACGCCCTGGGTTCATTTCCAGCACTGCAGCAACAACTTGTAGGTATTCGGGGAGGAAAATCCACAAGGCCTCTGAAAGTATAGGAGATGCACCGTGACTGGCTTGCGGTTGTAATTTGGCCTTTTTGGAGCACAGTTGGTGAATTTGAGGATGTGAAGGTCCTGAGCCAGTACTGAAAAGGAGAGAGAACCATGAAGGGGACAGGGACCAGGAGAGGAGCTGGTGGGGTTGTGGTGGTAGAGTGTGGCTGCAGGCCCAGGCTCTAAGAGGACTGTGTTCAGTTGGGGCACCCACCCCACAGGGGGAGGCAGGCACAGCCTGCCCAGTGCCAACGTCCAGAGCATGGGTGGCCAGAGGAGAGACTGTAGGGTGCACCTTGGGGTTGGGCAGGCCTCCTGGTGTGAGGTCTTAATCCCTTAGGTGTGACCAAGAGTTTTTAATGAGTGGTGAGGTGGCTGCAGAGAGGAAAATGAATTGATGGGGCTTGGGAGGATGGCAAAGACATCTTTTCAAGGAAAATAAAGAAAAGTAAGGTCATTTGTCTCTGGCTAGTGGACCCAACTTACCTGTAGCCTGGAGCATAGAGCTTTCCAGCTGTCAGAATGAACTTGTTTCCGTAGCTGGGTTTACTAGGAGAAGTCTGGGAGAAACCTTTAGCTTCACCACACCAATCACTAATAGAGACTTACCTCGAAGGACTAAATTGATTTATTAATTGAACATACCAAAATTTACCCAGCTTTAATATTTGCATAGGTGATATGAATTAGTTACCTTATTTATATGCTTGGCAGTGAATGTCGCTCAATATTTTAAGTTTAAAAGTATTCTAAGGACTTCATTTGTCAGAAAGTTTTATAGCTGTAGCCCTGTGTCTTCCTCATGATGCTACTTGGTAATTCTGGACAAATAAAAATTTAACAAAATTATTTGTGATTCTTCCGGGAATTTAGGGATGACATCCAAGTTTTTCTCAGATTGATAAATTAAAATAATGAATGAGTTTGGGGTTTTCTCTATAAACTATTAATGTCTCTTTGCAATCAGAGAACTGATAATTATTTGGAACGCTCTCGTGTGGCTCAGTACCAGGTACAGGAAGAGAAGTGTTTGCATTATTCAGAAAGTACAGCCTCCTTGGGGAGAGAGGATTTGCACCGTAGGAAGCAGACATTTAGGGAGCAATTAAAGAATGTCTGTAATTAAATAGTAAATCCTGCCTTGAAGACTTGTTTCAGTGTTTTAGGAACCCTGAAGGGGAGAGAGCTTGGTGCAGATGTGGAGTCGTTAGCAAGTTGTTTATTTTCCCAGAGAAGTAAGGACTTGGTTGTGAACTAAGGACCAAGGTGGCTGGGTAAGGGTAGGTGCTGGTGCTGATGTGGACGCAGCTTTGGGGCCTGTGGCCTGCACATGGTGTCCCATACACCCGGGCTGGCACTGGCTGGAGCAGAACGCATAGATGGGAAGGGGAAGGGGTGCAGTGAAGCCACTCTGCAGCAAGGGGGAGCTGGGAAGGAGAGCCAGGAGCCGCAGCAGCTGAGGTTGGGGTGTCCAGGGCATTGGGCTGAGTGAGTCTCTGGATCTAAGCATTCCAGACCAGAATGGCTGCCTCGCAGAGAGATCAAGTACAGAAAGACCAGGGAGTAGACCACGGGCCCTGACAGCCTAGAGATTTGGTGCCTGCAGGGAGCTGTCCTGGTGTGGCTCAGGCAAAAGCAGCCCCGCTGGAGGATTGAAGGGAGAAGGGGTCTGGAAGGGTGACAGGAGCCCATTGGGAAGGTTGGGTTTTTTGGGAAATAGGAGTGTGGTTCTGAGTACAGCAGAGGGTGATTTTCGAGAGGGAGACATGGTGAGGCGACAAACCAGACAAAGCTGGAGCTCAGGGGGGCAGTTTGGCTTTTGATGACTGCAGGGAAATTTTCTCAGCCCAGAGAAAGAAAGTGGAACGGGGCATCAAGGCTCCTGCTGGAGGGAGTTCGAGCTCTACTACTGCTCCGGCTTCTCAAAGACATCAGGTGGAAGTAGAGGTACAAAAGGAGGGAAAGGCCCTTCTGAAGGGATTGATCCCACCGGGGATTGCAGGAAAGTCCACAGAGCGGAGCTTGCCCCTTTGGGGCCTTGTAGTTGACTCCAGCCCAGAGGGAGCCGCCCAGCACTGTGTCTCCTCCAGCTGCAGGTAGCAGAGAGATGTGACTCCTTGGGTGGAGCCAGGTTGTTGCTTTGCCAAGTGAGCACGAGTGGGGGCGAGAAATGATTTTTAATGAGGAGCCTGCTGCGGCCTGAATACTATGGGGGCGTGAGGGCTGGATCCAGGGAAGGCTGTTATCTTTGAATTCAAGGCATTATCTACCCCCAGCCTGATTTTTCCTGTAGTTTTCTGCACAGATTATTATTTTTGAGGGCTGTATGTTGGGGCACTGCCACATTGTGGAAGGGTGTTGTCTGGGTGCTCGGAATTCAGGGATCCAAGAGATGATGCTTTCCTCCAAGGCTGTCTGAAGTGCAAAATTCCCTGCCTGTCCACAGTGCAGCCCTCGTTCCCTGAGCAGTTTGTACCTGGCTTCTTGAGGACTTGGCTAAGACTGACACCCCTGCTTTAGAATACACACTCTCATACAGTCTGGCTTTTCCTAATCTAGCTCAGCTGAGGCGCACTCTCCACACGTTGCCTTGGTGTTTCCGTGCCTCTCTTTGAACTCCAATAGCTTTTAGTTTCTGAGCTTTTGTGTCACTTTATTTTCTTTATTAACCCTGGGTTTTGTGTTGCTGGGGACTGAACCCAGGGACCTCACCTGGGAAGCATGCTCCCTCTGCTGAGCTGTATCTCTGTAACCCTTGTGTTACTTTCCCAGGACTGGGGTTTGCTCTCATAAAGCATATATGAAGAGAGGCACTCAGAGGCCTGTCAGCACAGGTCTTAGTTACCACAGGTGGGTGCGTAATTATTCTTTTGGTCAAGAGTAAAGCTAACAGCAGCAGCAGCAACAACAACAACAGCAAAAGTTTAATGCTGACAGAGATACAGGTGGATGGTTGAAAATCTGGAGAAGTGGGGGGTGGGAAAGAGATTGGAATTTAGATTATTACACTATTGTAGCAGATGGGAGCATTTGTTTATTTAGTGTCCTTGGGCATTTTAGAACTGTGGGTTCTCTTATTCAAAAACATATATATGAAATATATGGTTAGAATTGACAGGCAGTGTGCCTCTCACCAGGAGTCTTGCTCTGAACTGGGGTGGAACTTGGGGAAGAGAAGGCCTTTGGTCCTTGAATATGAGTTGCGAGCTTTTCCAGTCCTTGCTTCTCCAAGGTTGTGCAAGCTCCTGCCTCTGACCCCTCTTGCTCCCTGTGCTCTGGGGTTCCTCCAGGATCGGGGGGGCTCAAGGAGAAGTGGGTGTGCTTGGCAATGTGCCGTCTCCAGAAAAACGCATGGGGCAGAGTTTGGAGAGGTTCATCTCGATGCAGTTTCAGTTCTTCTTCTCAGGAGCCTGGAAAGTTGGTCTTAAAAAGCCAAAATCAGAGGTAGAAACTGTTGAACTCAGCATAAAACAGAGCAGTTTCTTATAAAAATATGCAAGGGCTTTCTTTTTTTCATTCTGCTATTTCTTGGAAACCAGTGTTTTCCGTGTTGACTTGGTGTTATAGGGAAATCATAAGTCCAGATAATTTATTTTGTTCATTATTATGTCTATATATGATGTCTTCCACAAACAAAAGTTCAGTTAGAGTTCATTAAACTTTAGTAGTTGATGAACGTAGTTTCCCACAAAGATTAAGAAGCTGTAGATTCAAAAAAAGGAGCTGTAGGTTCAAACTTGCACCTTAACTTTTTAATTATTATCTAAATAAAATTTATTCCGCAATGCAGTAGAATTTTAATGCTTTAAGCATGGTTTAACTTGCATGTATGTTCAAGGGCACACAATTTTAGTGAGAACTTTAAAAAGTAAGCAGCAGTGGCCAGGGTTTGATCTCCAGCATACCGTGCCTGACTGTCCCCAGGGCGTGCTGAGCCAGAGACTGGGCGTTGAGGCATACACCTGGAATCCCAGGGCTTGGGAGGCTGAAAACAGGAGGATCTATGAGTCCGATTTGCATAGTGAGACCCTGTAGACCCTGTACTAAATACATTAAAAAAAAAGTAAGGAGTTCCTCCCAAGGTTGATGTTTCTTTTTTCCTTGATAAAACTGTCCAGCAGTTTTGCATGTCTAAGAAAGAAGACATGAGATGTGCCCGGAGAGATTGCATCTGACTTGATCACTTTTTTTTTTTTTTTTTTTTCTGAGACTGGTTCTTACTGTTTAGTTCAAGCCAACATTGAACTCACTGTATAGCCCAGGCTGGCATCAAACTCACAGTGATCCTCCTGTCTCAGCCTTCTACGTGCTAGGATTCCACATGTGTGCTCCCACCTGGAGCCATCTTGGCCAGTTTTAGTATGACACAGAGCGTAGAGCAGATATGGGCCCTTGCTTCACCTTTTAACCAGTGAGCTCTTTCTTGTCCGCATTCTTTTCTGCCCATTCTTCCTGTTCCTGAAGGGAACATGTGCAAAGTTTGAGGGATTATGATGAAAATAATCTAGAACTCTCCCCCTCTACTTCAATTTTCACGTCCCGTCTTCCTTTTTTATCTTTGCCTGCAAGCTGCAAGCCCCAATTTTAATCTGCACCCTCCCATATGCAACAGGTCAGAATTTACTTTTTGGTATTTCCACGTTTCCAGTGGCTGTCTTCGTAATAGGTGTGCTAGCTTTTTAAACTGCTTGTGTTCCTTTAGCAAATAGTTTTTCAGCTCCTACAATACTTGTGGCAGTTTTAGGTAGATATAGGTGCCTTCTTAGACTTGACCTTTTCCTTTTTGGTCTGTCAGACTGGCTTTGAGTCGTCTTTGCTTTCTAAAGTTCTGCCTCTTGCTTTCTAGCTCTGCGTGTTTTTTCTCTTCTTGGCTGACTGCGACCACTCAGCTCCTTTTTGGGTGTGTCCGGCCCTGTCCGCTGTCACACTGTTAAGATAGCAGGAGAGTAATTTATGGAAGGTTAGAAAACTGAGTAGGCACTGAAAGTTTCTAAAGAGAAGTTTGCAAGACGGGTTGAGGAAACTGCCTTACTAAAGCGAATGAGTGGCGGATCTTTTTGTTCTGTAACCATTGTTGCTTTGTCTCTCAGTCCCCTCTCTTGGGCACAAAACCTTTGCCAGCCTAGAATATCTCAGACCCCTTGCAGCGCACAGGTCTACTGCTTTTTATGCGGGTCTTTCTAAGGTTGCTCACACCATGGCAGGACACACAGTGGGTTGATGGTACCATGGGGTGCACCGAAGTGAAGTGGGGAAGGTTGCTTTGGAGCTGCCTGTGCGAGGTCTGTGGCCCTGCCAGCCTCAGGACCAAGGGGAACAGCCATTTCCACCTCGCTGTAACCTGGCTGGTGGGTTTGCTGTGAGAATTTCACTGAAATCACCATGGAAGCATTACACAGGCAGGTGCCTTGGACCATAGACCCTGGGTCCTGATGTCATCGGGAGGGATGGAACCAGGATGTTGGCATTTTTCAGAGCCAGCCTTGGATCATTTGGGTTGAAAACCTGTTGTCTAGTAGCCCAGCAGGCTGAAGGGTTAACTAGCCTCACCAGCTGTCATCTGGAACAAAGGAAGACAGCAGAAAGAGCCAAGGAGCAAATTGAGGGCAGCTGCCTCCAGCGGAGGGGCAGGTGCGAGGGGCCCAGATGAAATCCAGAGAGCAGACATTTCTAGGACAGAGCTAGGCGCGGGATGGACCTTGTCTACAGGTGTTGAGAAGATCGACCGTTCCTGAGGAGGGGAGCGATGTGCCGAATTTGGATTTACTGTCAACCTGTGGGATAAGGGCAGTATGGTTTTAGAGATCTGGTGTGGAACTAAGTGAATAATCTTGGGGGAGTCTAAGAAACGCAAGCATTGGTCCTGTAGTGTGTGGCAGTGGTGTGCTTGGATTGGGACGGGCAAAAAAACAGAACTTCCTTCTGGTCAGTGTGCCTTAAATCTATTGTCTTCAATTTAAAATAAGAGGTTTGTTTCCTCTGATATTGGAGGCCAGTCTCTTCTGTGTGTGCTTACTCTAGAATTTTTTTCTTTTTATTTTGAGACAGGGTTTTGCTGTGTAGCCAAGGCTGGCCTTGAACTTGGGGTGATCCTCCTGCTTCAGCCTCTGAAGTCTTGGGGTTTATAAATGCGTGCCACCCTACCCAGCCCCTGCCACTCTGGGAAATTTTACACTTTACTTGTCCAGTAGATGAAAAACAAGAGCTTATTTTGGATTGCATTCCAGAGAGAAGTGCAGTTTAATAGAACTTGACATACCTGCCAAAGGTCATTTGTGTTTAACTAACTACCTTCTCAGGTTTTATTACTTTCTTCCTTCACTTGACACTCTTGAGATGTTTTAGGGAGACATCATGCGATAGTCCTTGTATTTCATGATTTTCTTGCTTTGTTGGGTTGAGACTGAAGGAGGAGGCAGATGGACCTCCTCGATGCCTTGTTGACTTACAGTTGATGCATGCAGGGAAGACTGTGACAGGAGATTCCTTCTGGCGGGACCCATCCATTTTTTCCACCCTGTGAACCCCAGTAAATCAACTTGGTCATCAGACATTTGCCCTTGCTCTGTGTAGCTCCTTATTAATCCCCATGCTTGACGTTTTTGGATTTTACTTTAAATAATGTAAAAACTTTACTTCTTTGGTTTTTTCCCCTCAGGGATATATTTACTTTTTAGTTGGGATGTTCCAGGAGAATAAAAGTAAAACTAAATACAAAATATTTGTTTTCCCTTCTCTTATTCTTCTTAAGTTTGACTTTTATACTATTTGCATTTTTGTGCATATTTGTAGTCTTACGTGGTACATTCCTGTGTCATCATCACAGGAGGGCCACCGACCGATCTGCAGATTCTGTCCTACACCACGAGAGTAACCATCACCCTCACTTACTACCATTTTGAATTTTGGTTAATCTCCTTTATGATTGTGCCTGATGACTGTATTTGTATAACAAGTGAAGGGTCTTTTGGCAGGATTGCTGTCTCTGTATGTGAAAGTGCTGCCCACCACCCATTCAGGAATTGTCTTCTCAGACCCCACGATGTCTTTCCACAAGGGGAATAGACATGGCTCCGTCCAAGCCTGGGAGAAGCAGAGGATCCTTGGAATTACCTATCCCTAGCCCAGGGTGTGATGCACGGTGCTTGATCAGTAGATGTGAATTTAAGTCACTCCTGATATGAAGGCATTTCAGGCTCAGAGTGTTTGGGCGAGTGTGTGTCAGGGCCTCCTGTGTTTGGCAGGGCCTCCGCGGTTGCTCTGAGGTGTTGAGGGCTGTGTTTTGCCCTCCATTTGCAGTGCGTTGGGTTTAGCAGTCACTCCAGGGGCCACCTCTCTCTGTGCGTAGGAGAGTAGGTAGGCATACATGTCCTGGGTCCAAGCTCTCCTTAAGTTTAATCAGAGGGATTTTAGATCAACCTCAAAGGTGTGACTGGAATGCAAGTTCTTTAATATGACTGTTAAAATCTTTCTTTGAGCCTGTTTGAGTCTAAGCCTAATTAAATTGATTCCTTTCCAATCAAGATAAGACCTAGAATGCATTCATTGATGGTACAGCTCTTCTTGGCTTTTTTTTCCCTACGAAAAAGACAAAGAGCAATTGACTACTGGTACATTCATCTGCAGGGCAGTATTTAAGACAGATGTCCTTTCTATTAGATTTATTGCTTCATTGATTGAGTTTTTTTCTTCTCTTTTACGGTGCCTTTTGTTTGTTTTAAACAAATCCCAATGTAAACTCTTCCTCAGTGGCCAAGCCTTACTTACTTAGACTGAAGTCTTTCTGGTGCAAACATGGATTTGCAGCCTGCCCTAGTGGAGATGCCTGGTGGGCTGGTCATATCTTGTGATCCCAGCTGTCAACCTTTTTGGAACATTTTGTTTGTCCCCCTCGCTCTCTCACCACCTTGAGAACTCTGAGCTCTCATAGTTACCTCTGTAGCCCAGCAGGTAGAGCGTGAGCATCAGTAGAGCCTGGCATACAAAAGTCCCTTTTCCGCACTCTTCCTTTCCTCACTTCTGAAGAGGGGAGACATCTCATATTGTCTTTAAGTGAGATGAGAGCAGAGTACCCTGGATATGAGGTCAAGGCTTAAACTTTCTCTCTTTACCTGAGAGCGGAAGGGTTTCCCACCTAGGCTAATTCTTACTCTTTGTTATTGTTTCCTTGTCCATTTCACACCTTCCATTTGAGATAGCCTGCTTTACTTTTCCTTTCTTTTGAACTTCTTTCCAAGTTTGTGCCATTTCTCTTCTGTTTGGAAACAGTTACCCCCACAGCAGCTGATGAGTAACCCCTCCTCCACAGGGAGCCCCTTGAATCCATCACCTTCATTTTCTTTCCCTGTGTATCAGCTAGAGCCCATGGCTGTCTACTTTTTGACCCAGTTCTTGCTAAAATCTCCTGGGGTTAGATCCGTTTTCTAGTTAGCAATGAGTATTTCTTCTTCTGGTCCTTTAGTTTGATGACCACCTCTGTTGTCATACCCACTGACTGATGAATTTCAGCAACTATGTTTGCTTCAAAAAACCATTCTTTTGGGCTGTGTCTGGGGTTGGGAAGCTCTTAAGAAAAATAGGTGGGTTTGGCTACATGGTTTCTGTGTCAGGGTGGAGAGAGGCAGGAAGCCCAGCACCCCCAAGGGTGAGACTTCTCCAGGTGAGGCTGGGAATGGTTGTTATCCAGTATAAACTTGGGAGGAGTAGCTGTCTGCTTGGGATTAATGCTTGCTTTATAGAACCCTAGATAATTGTCCTACCAGGATTTGAGTTTTCAGAGCTCATTATTGAAAAAAATAAATATTTAAATTATTTTCTCAGGGATAATTGGGAAACTTGCTCATTGGCTTAGGTAGGAGTTAGCAAGGTACAGTGATGACTATAAGAATCTTTGAAGTTTTTTTTTTTTTTTTTTAGGATTTAGTTATTTGGTACAAGGTCTTGCTATGCAGCTAGGACTCTTTGTAATTCTCTCAGCCTCCCCAGTGCTGGGGTTACAGGCATGTGCCACCAGGCTGGGTCTTGGTGGCAGGCACGGTGCAGGGCTGACACAGCATGTATTACCTGTGATTGAGCCGGGGTCCTTGCGCTTACCAGGCAAGTGCTTAGACTGCTGAGCTATCTCCCTGGTCCAAGATGTTCTTTTTTTAAATGTATTTTTTAAACTTTGTAATGTTCTCCATTCTTTGTATTAGATTTTTCCAACTTTTCCCATTTAAGTCATGATAAAACCTTTTAAATTGGAAACATCCTGCTATTTCTGCATGTGGCCATCGTGAGAGAAAGGAATTGAGGTTAGGCTTCGTCCTGTATCCAAGTCTTACTGTGGCCAGGAGAGAGGAGGGGGTGGCAGCTCAGTAACAGGTAGGGAGCTAGGAAGTCACCCTGCAGTCTGAGCATCAGCTTCTTTCCTGGCCAGGAGGTGAGTGTACCATGACTCACTTGAGTTTTTTCTTTGCTTTTTAGTTTCCACGATTTGCTCGTTTATGAAACTCTAAGCTTTAAGACACGTTTGGTTCCTGCACTGTATCCTCTTTTGAGAATTACCATCACTGAGGTTTTTAAGGACCCTGCTGATTGCTGTTTCATGAGATACAGGGTGTATCTAGTGTCTAAGGCTACCTGTCCTTTCCGACCAGATCCAGCAGCTGAGAACCCCAGTGTAGAAGCCTTAGAGCACGGCAAACTAGGAACCACTGCTGTTTCTGCAGGTTCTACCTCAAAAGGAAAGGAGGTCATGGGTTGCACGTTCTACCATGCTGCCCCCATTGCAGCCCGAGCTGCTAGCCACATGGCCTGTAGGACTTAGTATCAGCATAAACTGGGGAGATGGAGAGGATTTAGCTCATAACCCACAGTTTGATCATGGAAAAGCAAGGTGTATCATATCTGATGGTATGGGTGCAGGCCTTTGGAAGCCTTCTATAACTAGGGACATAATGGGCTCTGTGGTCAGAGTTGTGGCCATGACAGTAGACCATAGAAGGCAGGCCTGGCCAAAACCCAGAAGAGATCTTACACCCGCCCTTTGATGGTGTGTCTCTTTTTGGACAATATGAAAGTGCTACTGTTGCAGAAGAAAACAGTATGAAAGAAAATGACTGTAGGGATCACAAATGCTGTAACCAACATTGATACTTTACTAGTCCCTATCAGAAAAAATATCATCACCCTAGAGAATATTCCAGAGGGGTTGGTACGAACCTTGAAAACACTTCTAAAAGGTGTAGAAGGGATAATCTCCAGAATGACACTAACACAAGAATTAACCTGTTCGTGTTTTGTAGAATAGACATCCAAGACTGTCACTTGTTTCACCCCACTCAAATAGGATCCGCTTCATAGGCAGGACGTCATCAGTGCTTGCCTCTCTAGAATGATTGCAATGAATGTTTGAATGAAGCATGCAATGAAAAGACTGGAGTTTTGTTTGCCAAGTGAGTGTTGGAGATTTTGGGGATTCAGCAAAGGTTTCACATGATTTCTGGTTCAGAATAAGGCCAGATGAGGGCACGGAGGACTTTTGATCCTCTTGGATTAAGGGAAAGTATACAGATATGTTCCTCAGGAAAATTGCATTGGTAAACTGAGGAATAGCAGGTTCTTGTGAGCCTTAATGGTTGTGTTTTATTTGGATCCAAAGTTTATGCCCCAGGGATATATTTACTTTTTAGTTGGGATGTTTCAGGAGAGTAAAGGTAAAACTAAAGATTCTGGGTTTTCTTTCATATTATCCTGTCCCAAGAAAGGAACTTCTAAAGCCACTGTCCTTAGCTTTCTGTTGACGTGAGTTTGAGAGCCCTGCTGGTGCTCGTGTTAGTATAGCCAGAGTTGAGTTATTACACAGGCTCTCTAGAGATGGCAGGATAGGTTAGAAAGATTTATCAATAAGAATTGACGTACAGGGGGCCAGGGAGATGGCTCAGTAGGATAAGCACTTGACTGGCAAACGCAAGAATCTGAGTTCAATCCCCGGTTCCACAAAAAACAAAAACAAAAACAAAAACAAAAACAAAAACAAAAAACAGAAAACCCCCCAAAAAAACAAGAATTGACGTACGGGGTCATAGAGATTGGCAAGTTTCATGGCCCGAAGCCTGAAGAACGAGGAAATTCAGTGCTGCAGTGCATTTTCCGGAACAAGAATCTGAAGGTCAGGTTTGTGATGAGGGAGGCAGGTAGTAGTGTCAGTTTCAGTTTGGATATGTTTGAGAGTGAGCATGCTCGCACACGTGTGTGTGTGTGTGTGTTTGTGTGTGTGTGTGTGTGTGTGTGTAAATGGGTATTGAATCCCGGGTCTTCACACTGAGCTACATCCCTAACCCTCTCCTTCCACCACATACCTGTTTCTGTATTTTGAGACAGGGGCTTGCTAAGCTGCCAATTCCCCAGGTTGTTGTTTACTTACCATCCTCATACCTCAGTCTCCCAGAGAAGTGGTGGGACAGGTGTGTGCCACCCTACTCAGCTTCATGATGGATTTTTAAAGGCTGAGAACTTGGAGAGCAGAGAACCTAGGACTCCAGATTGCCCAAATTTGAAATCATTTTACTCTTTTAGTTTATGGTCCACACGCTGTCTTCTCTTTCAGTTTAGGGAGCATCCGATCTGCACACTGTGCTCAGGCCCCAGTGGATTGCCGATACTGTCCCACGCTAGGGAGGGGGACATGTGCTGTACTCAGATCTCTAATTCCAGTCATCTCTTTTGGAAATGCCCCTCCAGACGCAGCTATCTGGTCATTTATGAGCCCTTTGAAGTTACCATAAAACAGTTAAAAACTTTTTTCTAATGCTAGAAACTGGTTTAGTAATTATCACTAGAAGAAGATGTCTGTACAGCTCTTTGACTTAGCATTCCTTATTAAACTTCTAAGAATAACACTTGTGTTTTTATCTTCTGCTAGAGAGGGCGGGCACTCAGTGTTTCACGTTACTCCTTCTCAGTGGTTCCAACACAGCTTTCCGTGGCGGTTATGGTCCACATTTTACAGGTGTGCCGACTGAAGTGGGGATGGGTAAATTGATCTCCAGTTGCACTGTGTGTGACTTGGTTTGTGGACTGCAGAATCTGGCTTCTGGCCCAGGACTGGAACTCCGGACCTGCAGGGCTGTTGTTAGGTCCATAAAAGTCTCAGGCAACTTCAGCGCTGTCTTGGCATAGGATGGGGCACACACTTTTCTAGAACAGTTGACGCAGGAGATGGTGTACACTGGACAGTTCTTCAGAGGAGCTGCCTGATAGGAAAATAGTAACTGCGAGTAACTAATGCGTGTTAGGTTCAAGTAGCTAACTGTGGAAGGAACAAATGACCAGAGGCCTTCAGGTTTAAGTTCGTAGTGTGGAATTATTGGTTCTTGCTCAGCTAGGCAGTCTTTGCTTATCTGCATTCTTCAGATTAAAAATTTTATGCTGGAGTCCTAAATGGCCGTGTGTCAAACGTAGATGCATGGTAAGGTGGTAGGAATAAGATTGCACAGGGCAGGGGGACTGCTTATTTGCCAAGTTTTCATCTAAAGTGGAAATAATTGATGACATTTGCTGTCTTTTAGGGAAGGTTCAGTGTACCCATCATACTGTGCTGGGCATAACTGGTGTTCCTGCCCCTTACATGCGCAGGATGACTGGAGCCCAGCGAGGAGAAAGCAGAGGAAATAGCGTGAGAGGGAATGAGAGAGAGAGAGAGAGAGAGAGAGAGAGAGAGAGACAGACAGACAGACTGACTGACTGACATTAGCTTTGTCACCAAGTAGAATTGTGAGCCTTAGTGAAATGGGATTTTTGAACTAGAATATCCATAAGCAATTTTTTAAAGTGCATATTCTGTTATACCTACAAGCCAAACCAGACAGGGTCACTGGAGTGTTTGTTCAAGGGCGCAGGCCTTAATGTAGCCCCAGTAGTTTTATCGGGTCACATTCTTTGCATCATTATGTGGAGTGACAGTAGGGAGTGCAGGGACCGTGTTCTTGGCAGGGAGGGTTGAGGTCCTCCCTCAGGGTCTGGCTTGTCTGGTTCCTGAGCATTGTTTTGTTTCACTTGCCTTTTCTTACTCCTCCTGGCAGTGCTAATTGCCCTCCAGTACCAGTTTAGACCTGTCTGGGGCTCATCCCAGCGTCAACCTGGAGTGCTCATTGTGTCCACTAGGTTTCTTTCTCGTCCTGGAGTTCCTGTCTCTAAGACTTGCACACATGAGAGGTCCATGTAGCGTGTGGAATCTGTCTGTCCTTTGGCGTGTCCCTCTTCCTGCCTCTGCCACAGGGATGGATTTTTAACAAGCCTGCTTGTCTGAACTTTTCAGCACCTGATGAATCTTGGAAGTGTCTGTAAATTTATAGAGAAAAGACATCTAGGAAAAAAACCAAAACAAAACATTGAAGAGATCCTTGACAGACTAAGTGCCTGCTTAGGCAAGCACAGGGACTTGGGGGGTTTGATCCCTGGGACCACATGCCACGCCAGCCCTGTCCCCGGGTGCGCTGAGCCGGCCACTGGGTCCGGGCATGATAGTGCATGCCTGTAATCCTGGCACTGGGGGATTGAAAACAGGAGAATCACTAGAGTCCGAGTGTAGTGACACTCTGTACCACACACACACACACACACACACACACACACACACTCACACTCACACACAATAAATGCATAAATGAAGGTATCCCTGATGCCTGTGCACAACACACATTTTTCTTTTATTTTCAAACTTCATGACTATCCTGCAGATTGTGCATCACAGGGTTATTCTTTGCCCACAGTTTTATTACTGCTTTGCCCATGTTACCATGTATTTTTTTGCGAATCTTTTGATGCCCGTGTTCTGGCTGCTTCTATTTCACAAGAGTACCCTGGGCCACCCTACACCTACCCCACTTTCTAGGGAGGAGGCCCGTTCCTGGTCACGAGTCTTCCATGAAATATACATTTGGGGTTGTAGTTGCCTTTAACATGGTCTGCACCATAGAACCGTATTACAGTGGGGCAACTAGGGCTTTCTGCATGTTCACTCTGGGGAGTTAGGAGCAGAGGTTGGGGTGCCCTGTGGGTTTATCAGGGAGGTGCTGGGCTCTGTAATGATCAAACAGGCAGCATGTGAGCTGCAGCACATGTGCTGTTATGTGCCAGTGGCCGCACAAGCCCAAAACTGCTCATAATGGTCCTGTTTCTCTGGCTTTACAGTTGAAAGTCTGTACTGGCCTTTGTAGATTTGAGATTCTTTACTGACTGAGATAAAATTTCAATAGCTACTGTAAAAGAGCTGTTCATCCACCTAAGTATATAAAAGGCCTCAAAAGAATATTTTATTTGTGGAATTGTTTAGATTCTGTACTAAGCAGTAAGCTCTATTCTTGTCAAAAATATTGATTTTACTCTTCGTGGTTTCTCAATTGCACTGTCTGAGTATATTCTGATAATGTCTGCCAGCATTGCTGCCAGGTGCTGAAAGGTTTTTGGGGGACCCTACAAGGGGGAATGTAGGTTCCTGTATATTAAGAACTCCTATATTGAGAAAAGAAAGATAATCCATTGGAAATAAGGTGTGATTATAGTGGGTACTATTTGCTGAGTGTACCAGATCTGTAGTGTTTGAAGCAGATTCGTTACTTTTAGCTAATGAATTCCTTAGCCTGGAATCAGCATTCTGAATTCCTGATTCCAAGCTGAGGAAGTGAGTCTTAGAAGATTGTTAAGTTCCCTGAGGTCCCCCAGGCAGTAAGTGATGGAGCCAGTATTGCCGCCGAGGCACCTCGACTTCAGAACCTGTCCTCTTCCCAGAATGGTGTAATGGTCAAAGGACAAACTCTTGATGGGAAAAATAAATTGCATTTCTGGGGTACCAGTTTGACTTTTCAGATTTCAGTATGACTTCAGCAAGAAGGTGATGTACACTATATGGTCACATTAGTGGGACACATAATCTTTTCTTTAAAAAATAAATCTTTAAGGCAACCCCCTTTCCAGACTCACTTCTGTCTCTCTAAGAAAAATGTTTCTTTCAGTGAACTTTCTATTCTTAAAAAACAAAAATCTTTAGTCACTGTAGGGGTACACACACACACGTAATCTTCACACTCCCGGAAGCTGAGGCGGGAAGACTCCATGTTTGAGCCTTCTCTGGGCAATTTAACAGGACTTTGTCCCAAAAAAAAAAAAAAAAAAAAAAAAAAAACAAAAACAAAAATGGGTACTGTTGTGTTGCACTTCAGAACGCTGATACAAGGGGATCATAAGGTGAGATTGAGGCCAGGTGGGCTGCAGTGCTTAGGTCAAGCCCAGCCTGAAATACATAGCCAGGTCCTGTGTCCAAAGTGGGGGTGGGGTAGGGATGTAGCTCCCTGCGAAGGCCCCCGGGGTTCAGTTTCCTGTACCATAAACACCAAAAAACAAAACAAAGCAAAAAACTGGAACAGCTTTTGGTATCGTTACTTGGATCAAAGGTGGTGTTACTGCTTCCAGAGTGATGACACTGCAATTTTATCTTTTATTTGCATTTATTAGTTGGAACACATCTGTAAAAGAAATTGCCCCTTGGTCAGTTACTTGGCATTTTGGAAGTCACTTTGTTCAAGAAAGGCAAGAGCAGTTTGTGTTTCCTTTTTATCCATTTTTAAAATAATTAGTTCTCCTATATAGCTTTTATCTTTGACTCATACAAATGCATACTCCAGTTAAAAATTAACTAAAGTAGTTTTTTTAAATAGGAAGTGGAACGTGCTTTTAGCATTTGTGTTCTTAAAAATAAGAACTAAAAGAATGTTAAACTCTGCTTAGTGGTTTATTGATAGTAGTTTGTTAATAGATTTATTTGGGGTAATTTTTCTTTTTAGTGGTAGAATATGGCATACACTATTTAGGAAGTTCTCAATCTTGAATGCACATCGGATTCCTGGGAGAGCTTTTAGAGTGGAGACCAGCCCTGATCTCAGAGTCCAAGGTGCAGAAGGACCCAGAACTTCAAGATCTAAACCTAGACTGTAGGAATTGGGTGCCACCGCAGGCGCAGGTGAATTTTGAAGACAGTGCCCAGAGCAACCACATATGGCATTAATCATTAGGCCATTAGGAAGAGGATGGTTGGGTGGTGTCCCTGAGACATGATGAGTGGAATCAAGGCCCCACTGTGGCCCTAAACACTGCTTTGGACCATCTGTCAAGGATCTTTTAGAAGTAGTAATTTAATTATAGTCTCGGTGTTAAGTGGGATGAAAATATACTGAAATGAAAAGGAGGGTATCAAAATAAAAAGCTGATAAGTGGTATTTATGCTATTGGCTATCTACTTATCTGTCTGTCTGTCTCTATCTGTCTATCTGTCATCTATGTAAATTCTTTCCATGCTTCTGGTCATGGCTGAAGTAAATTTCCCTATAAACTGAACACAGCCTAACCACTGAATTTGCTTCCATTTGCGACCAATTCAGTTAGTGACTAGCATAATGGAAAGAATGAAGTTTGTGGGCCAAGATATTACTCCCTGTGTATGGCAACACTTGTCCATATATGGGGTGACAGTGTAAGGAACAGGCTTTATCAAGATCTTAATGTGAACATCTTTATATGAGAAAATATCATTTTAATTTATTTTTGCTAGTCTTTGTTTTCTAATTCTTTATAGGACACACTCCCTGATAGTATAATAAAAACGATTTCAAAATAAACTCATGTTTTTAGCGAGAATTATCGTTTACCACCATTTTAAAAGATGGTGACTCTGTCTTAGTTACACTTGTTACTCTATTTCTTCTTAATTTTCTCAATAGAATTTCTCACCAGATAATATATTTCATATTTTGCTTATTTTGTTTATCCCTGTCCATTAGTGCATTGACTTTTTGAGGGCAGGAGTTTATTTTTGTTGTTTTCTTATTTCTCTAGTATTTCAATTTACTATCAGAAGGCATACAGTAGACACTCAATGTAATTTTGTAATTGAATGCCTGGATGTATAATATCCAAAGAGTTACATATTGAGTTTTTCTAGAAAAACTGTGAATTGCAGACAGTGTTAAAAACTATAGTATTAGGGGCGGGCCAAATAGCTCAGTGAATTAAAGTGCCTGCAAGCAGGGACAGGAGCTGTGGGTTTGATCCCCAGGCCTGCTGTGCCGGCCCTCCCCTGGGGCACGCTGAGACAGCAGTTGAGACTGACCGTGATGGTGCGCACCTGTAATCCCAGCTCTTGGGAGGCTGTAAACAGGCGGATCACTATGAGTCCCATCTAGTAGTGAGACCCTGAACACCCTGTAGACCCTGCCCTAAAATATCAAAACCCCCCACAAAAACAAAAACAAAAAAACCAAAAAAACAAAACTATAATATTAAACTATAGTCTTTGTTTAGAAAAACAATCAAAACCCTGAGATTTACCTGAAAATTTTGTAACAAAGCGTTCTGGAACTGGACCACCAAGCACTGGGGACTAAAGATAGTGCAAAATGCTCTATCCGTATCTTTTGTGCAGGTTTATACTTAGAGCTAGAGGAAAGGAGATGACATACAGAAACAACCTGATTAGGTGGCTTTGCCTCATATGTTCATGTTGGGCAGGTTTCAGCACCCTGATTAGCTGTATGTTCAGCTGCTGTGATTGGCTGAGATTAATTGCACATCAAGCTGTCTCACAGTTCACTATGTATAGAGGCCACTCTGGGCCAAACTTTATCACTCAAGAATGAACACAAATTTGAACCACACTTATTTAACGTCCTGAAAGTTATAAGTGGGGTTAAAGTTATACACCTGACAAATTTCTCTTGTTTAATCTTGCTGTCTCCAGTAATGTTTTCCTCTTCCTAACTAGACTCAAGGAAGATGGAAGGGTTGTTTTTGCAAGGCCAGTTTTGCATTCTGTATTCCCTCCCTCCTCACTAAATGCTTTTCCCAGTGGTTCTGTGAAGCTGTACTGTGCAAAATGCCGTACAGCGATGTGTGTGCTAGGGTTTCCTAGCAAGGTTTTATTTCCTCCAAGCTGTGTGCTCTCAAGAGCAAAGGTCAGTGAATTACTACTGTGCCCATTTCTGTGTGGCTCTCTAGCTAAGAAGGGGCTTTTACCTGTGAAATTGGTTTGATGTTCAAGAAATTAAGTTTGTGAAGTTTTCTCTTTCTCTTGATACAAAGAAACCTATTCTTATTAGTTGACTAGTATGAAAAATATAGAATCATTGTGGCATTTGGTGAAACAGTAGGGTGTAATTGTGCTATCAGACTATTGCAGTAAGGAAGGGAGATTGGGCCCAACTCCAAGTAGAGTAAGAACAGTGAGGTTTATGGCTGGTGAGGTTGGGGAGGAGAGAAGTGGATGGGAAGCTACTGAGAGGAGGCATAGAGTGGGGAGATTCTTGCTGTGCCTAATGGGGCTCCTGCTAGAGATGGACTTGGGGGTCAGGAGGTGGGAGATTTGGTCAGGTATGGGGAGTGGCTAAGTGTCCAAGATGAGTTGATTCTCTAGCTTAGCAGGATTTTTTCTAGAACTGGACTCTGCCGACTAAGAAGCTCAGGACTGAAGCCTCTTCAAGAAGGGGTCTCAATGTAGCTTGGCCAAAGCTTGGTCAAGCAGGGCTTACTACTTACTACTAAGTTTTTTACTTACTACTTTTTCTTTTTCTTTTTTTTTTTTCCTGTATTTAGGACAGGGTCTACAGGGTCTCTACAGAGTCTACAGGTGTGGACCCTTTCTTGTGTGGGTCTCACTTGAACTCATAGGGATTCTTCTGTGTTCAGCCTCCCAAGTGCTGGGATTACACATGTGCACCACCACGCCTAGTCTCAATTGCTGATCTCAGCATGCCCCAGGGGCAGGGCTGGCACAGCATACTGGGGGTCCAACCCGGCCACTGCGCTCTGCCTAAACAGGCACTTTAGTCTGCTGAACTATCTGGCTGGCCTCTCCTTTTTCTTTAAAGAAAGAAAAAATAAACAAAACAAAAAATAAAAATAAAACAACAAAAAACAGTGGCATAAAATGTCAAAACATTGTAGGAGAGTAACAGTGGTTAGTACATTACATATTGTTATCTGCAAAGTAGTTGCTCATATTATGAGGCATAGGCATGAGAATTGATCAGACAATTTAAGTATAAACCTTTCTTTTCTATTAATAGCAATTAATAGTATAACTGTGTTAACCATTTTGTAAAGTTTTTTCCTTTTCTTTTCCTTTTTTTCTCCTTTCCCCATTCCAGTTTCTCTTTCATTTTGAGGAGTTTCCTCCTATTTCACAATATCTATTATACATTTTGGGCTCTATTTTTTACTTTTTCAGCTTACTACACGAGGAATGGCAGTACCATGTTTTCTTGTGTGGGTCTGATTTATTTCACTTGTGAGTATGGACTCAAGTTGCACCAATTTCTCTAAAAATGTCTCAAGTTTCTTCTCTATAGATGAATTGTACTCTGTTGTATAAAAAACATCTTTTTTATCCATTCCTTGGTTAATGGGCATTTTCCCAAGATTTAGCTGTGACAAATTGTGCTGCTATAAACATGGGTGCACATATATCATTGTGGTGTGACATTTTTAGTTCTTCTGGGAAAATACTCAGAAGCAGAATAGCCTGGTTGAATGAATTTTCTAATCCTGGTTTCTGAGGAATCTCCACTCTGATTTTCATAGTGGTTGTACCAGTCTACACTCCAGTAGTGGAGAAGGTTTCTTTTCCCCACAGCCCTACCAGCATTTGTTGCTCATTGATTTCTTGATGGTACTCATTCTTTCTGGGTTGAGATGGAATCTCAGTGTTGTTTTTTAATTTTTTTTTTTGCGGAACTGGGGATTGAACTCAGGCCCTTGTGCTTGCCAGGGAAGTGCTGATTCCACTGAGCCATCTCCCTGGACCTCCAGTGTTGTTTCAATTTCTTTCTCTTGAAAAACCAATGTTGTTAAACATTTTTTTCATATATTTAGTTGCTTTTTGTATTTCTTCATCTGAGATGAGTGTGCTCATCTTACATGTTCATTTTTGGATGGGGGTCTTTGAATTTGGGGCTTCTGATTTTTTAAAAATTCTTCATATGCTCTAGATAGAAGTCCTTTGCCTGAAGGATAGTTACCTAAAATTATTTCCCACTCTGTGGATTGTGTTTTCATTCTGTGGGTGATTTCTTTTGATGTGCAAATAATTTTTATATAAGATCCCATTTGTTGACTCTTTAAAGTGTTTATCATGTGGATTGAGTTTTGTTCGAAAAGTCTCTGCCTACCCCTATGTCTTTAAGATTTCTATTTACTTTCTCTTCCAGCAGATTTTGTGTTTCTATTTTAATGTTTAGGTCTTTGAACCATTTTTACTTTAGTTTCATGCATGGTGGTAGACATGGGTCTAGTTTAGTTTTGGCAGATAAAGAGCTAGTTTTTATTTATTTATTTATTTATTTATTTTCAGAACCGGGGATTGAACTCAGGCCCTTGTGCTTGCCAGGGAAGCACTTATTCCACTGAGCCATCTCCCTGGCCAAAGAGCTAGTTTTTCCATCACTTTTTATTAAAGAGGCTTCCTTCCAGTGAACATATTTGGCCTCTTTGTCACAGATAAAGTGGTTGAGTGTGTTTCTGTTTGTCTGCAGCTTCTAATCTTTTCCACTTTTTTTTTTTCTAGTACCATGCTGATTTTATCACAGCAGTTTTGGAATATAATTTTAAGTCAAGGGTGTGATGCCTTCTGCATTGCCTTTGTTGCCCAGGATTGCCTTTATAATTCTAGGTCTCTTCTACTTCCACATGATTTTCAGAAGTGTTTTCTCTAGTTCTATGAGATATGTTAATGGTATTTTGATAGAGATTACGTTAAATCTGTATTCCAGTTTTGACAGTATGGCCATTTTCACTATGTTGGTTTTTCAAAGGTACGTTGTAAGTGCTGAGTCTTACCACTCCTTAGAGCCTAGTTGTTTCCTAGCTTGTGCTGTAAGTACCTACATAGTATCATGAATCTTGCCTCTTGGCCTGTAAAGCCTGAAATATCTTGTGCTTCAGGAAGTTTATTGACCTCTAGTTGGAGCACTCCCCTCATGAATTTTAACCACCTTCCACTTAAACACAAGGTTTCCAAGTGATACATGTGCTGCTTGTTCTCAGGATGAGCTGCAGGCGGAACGCCTTGGCTGCCTTAGCATGTGCCAGTCGCGAGCCTTGTGTGTGGCCTGGTCCACCCGACCGGAGCACCCTCACCATGCCCTGCCTGGACTTCTGACCCACAAAGCTGTGAGCTGCGTTTGCAGTGCACTTTTCTGCAGCAGTAGAAATGAACACCGATCTTTTCCACGTTATCTCCAGCTAAGAGGAGATCAGTTTTCAAGCTTGGCTGCCTCTCAGAAGTCTTTTTTTGTTTTGGTTTGTGTGACAGGATAGTTCAGAAAAGTTTTCCTTTAGTAACACTTAAACTCCTTTGCCTTTGAATCAGGTGTGCACTGACTTAATAGCACTCAAGTCTCAGGTTTGCTTGTGGCTTTGGTCCCTGAACTCTGCTTCTGTATCCTGGGTGTCATTGCCAGCCGGCGCTGCTAGTTACTCAAAATAATCCAAATTAATGGGTAATTGTTACATCTTCAGGAATTTCAGCTGAAAGCCCCACTCAAACCCCTGAGAATCTCACTGAGGTCTCAAAAAGCATGCTTTTTGATTAAAATGCCCAATAAACTTTTATTATATTCATAAATATTGTGTCCATTGTTCTTTATGATATACTGACACCTTGAAAAATGGGCCTTTTTTTTTCCTCTCTCATAGTGTGAATGTGCTCATAAGATAAAGTGCTGTTTAATAAGCAGTTTTTCGTTTTTAGACATTTTTGAAAGGTATCTAGTATTAAAAACTTTTATTTGTAATCAGCCAAATGCTATTTAATCTCATGCACACTCACTGTGTTTAATGCTAAAGCAGAAAAAAGGTATTCCCTTTTCATTTATGAAACTGCTAAATAAAGAATACAGAATAATAAAGAAATAACAGACATTTAAACAAATGTTAGATTTTGATAAAATGTCTTGGAACCTGAAAGATTATTTAATGCACCATTAAAGGAGTGGTGCCGCATGCCTAGGTGGTGTGCACTGTGCTAGTGTAATTGTTGGTAGCATTTCCTTTATTCTCAGGACTCTAATAGTGTGTTTCCTGGAAACCTTTGAGTTGCTGTCTCACTTTAAATAATTATTCACCTGGAGAAGATTAAAGTTGGCCATACTATTGTTAGGGCTTGAGAAGACAGGCGAAGTTCTGCATGTTGAAGTCACGTCAGTTTTCCAACTCTTTGGAAGAGGTTTTAAAGACAAATAATAAAACTATGCCTAGTCTTCTTGTTTGAAGACTTACTTTGTTATGGGATTCAGAAATTTTTCAATAGCTTTTGCTTTGGCCTTGTTTTCATTGGTTTGCCTGACACAAAATCTTTACAAATCTCTTTCCAAACTGGAGGCATTTCTTGTTTTCTTTTTAAAAAGGTAATGTACAATATATGTTTACTATGCATACAATTTTATTGTAAAGTACACATATTTGTCATCTTCAGTTATTAGTAAGTCAATTATTTAGTGGTATTGAGGACATTAGTAGTGCTGTTTGGACAACTGTCTCGGTTACTCTTGTCTCGTTGCTGGGACAAATACCTGACCCAAAATGAAGGAAGGAAAGGTTTATTTCTTTAGCTCACAGCTACTGGAGGTTTCAGTCCATACTCTGCTGGCTCCAAGGCAGAGCAGCGTGTGGCAGAGAACAACCTTTCATGGCAGGGCAAAGAGCAAGAGCAAAGGGAGGGGCAGCAGCCCAGGCAGCTAGCTGGCCTCTCAGCCCTCCTTCATTGTAATGCAGAGTCCACCCCAGGGCAGCTGGAGCACCCACACCCACAATAATCAATCACAAACTGCAGAAGCCAAGCCACCCCATGACTGCATGAGGCTTTGGGGGGACACCTATACATGAACCATAATAGCAACATTACTTTTGTTTTCTTTATCCAAAGTCTTTCTGTCATCCCTGGCATGAACTCTGTGTTCATTAAATTGCATGCACCCTTCCCTGCCTCACCTCTATTTACTGAGAGCCATTTCTCTTTATTTCTTTAGTTATTGCTACTTTTCTATCTGTACCCCCAAACGGAGTTCTTATTATTTGTATCACTCCAGGTCTTTTCATGATTTTCTTCTTAGTAGTGATTGTCTTTATCTTACCTACTACATTTAAAAGGCCAAGTCATATTTTCTCAGTGTGTTAAATTTTATGTGCTGTTACTGAGTCTAATGGTGACTCTCACCCTTCCCCCACTTTCTCTCTGTACTGGAAATTGAGTGATTGAACCCAGGGCCTTTGCACAAGCTGTGTCCCAGACTTGTTTTATTTTTTTGAGACGAGGTCTGGTTATGTTATGAAGTTGTCCAGCTAAGCTTGAATTTGTAATACTCCTGCTTCAGCCTCTCAGATTTCCAGGATTATTGCCCCTGGCTGGCTGTCTCTTCTTGTGTAATGTTTTCTTATGTCCGTCTGATAATTCCACGTCATTAGAAACCTACCGCTGGGCTGCTCTCTTGTGTTCCCTGCCTTCTAGGGCTTTAGAATTGGTCACGTTTTCCTTTGTGCCTTAAGTGATGGTCAAGCCCTAGGGGATGGAGATGTGGGTGCTAGCAAGGCCCACTTGGGAAGTTAAATGTGTTAGATCCCAGCTAAGATTGTGAGTTAACTGACATGTGGCAAAGTCCAGTTCCATAAATAATGATGATGATGATGATGATGATGATGATGATGATGATGATGATAATAATAATAATACTACTACTGTGATACTAGGGTTAAATCCAAACGTTAACAATAAACCAATCTTTAGCATTCACCTGACACCCACCTGCCTTTTAAAATTTTGAGATAACTTTTTACCAGATTGCCCAAGCTGGGTTTGAACTTAGGGGTCCTTCTGCCTCAGCTTCCCACAGTGCTGAGGTTATAGACATGTGCCGCCATGCCAGACTAAAATCCTGTAATACTTTTAATTTACAGTAAGAGTTGAGGACTTGTGCTTTGCACAGTGGAGGGCTGCCTGATAGTAAGTACTTGGGCCATGCAGGCTGTAGCCTCTGCTGCATCTATGTACAGTGCTGATGTGTGAAAGCAACCATAAAGGAATTCACAGGCAAGTGACCGTTGCCTGTGTTCCAATAAAACTTTATTTATAAACAGTTTGTGGACAGAGTGTTTTGAGTCTACCTCTAGGTAGATGAGCACAGTTAGTCTCCTTCATGGATCTGGACACCGAGTGTCTTGCTTCAGATCTAAGTATCTGCTACCGTCCTCATTAGTATAGTGGTGACTATCCCCGCCTGTCACGCAGATCTAGGTATCTAACATCAAGTGTTGGCTTTTGCCCACCATACTGCTTGCTTTGTGGGCAGCTCACAGTTATGTTTTAGCTCTCTGCAAGGTGGGTTTGGCAGGTCATCGCATCATCATTGAGAATTCCTTGGTTAAATTTGAGGAATGTCCAGGTAAGCAAATTTATCCAGCAGGTGCTGCTTCCTGAGTGTGTTTTGGTCAAAGAGTTTTGTGACATGCTCTTCAGACTCATTCTCCTCCTGAGAAATGGCAGTGTTTCCTATCTTTCAGATGCGTGTGCCCTTCGTCCTGCTCCATTACTGGATGACATTTGTTCTGTTAGGTACGACATGGTCTAGAACATTAGAAACGTGTCCACCCTCACCACGGGCAGAGACAGGCGTGTGGAGCAGTTGCTGCTGACCTTGTCAGAAAGTCACAAAGTAACTGACCTGGTTGGCAGTCGCTGGAAAGCACAGCTGAGTGGAAGCCACGTCTCCCGTGAGCCTGACCATTTTCTAACTGCAGCACTGACCAGTTGTGTGGTTCTCGTGAAGTAATCTTACAGGCCTGCTCTAACTCCTTTACCACGTGTTTCCATGCACATTTCCCAAAGCTTTGCATCTTGGGAAGGGAGGTGGTGATGATTTACAGATGTGGTGTGTAGTAACTGACAGGCTAAGGACCTTGTCTGATTTCAGGAAGCCAGATCCTGGTGTTGAGATTCAGATTCAGGTGTTCAGTATTCTGGAATGTTCCCTGTTGTGGCGTTAGCCGCTGAGTAACGACCAAAGGTGGGGAGCGCAGGGCAGGGTAAGGGACCCAGTCGGAGAGCAGAACCTTCTTCCCCAGAGGATCATAGCAGCTGCCTCCTGTGCATCTGGTGGTTGGCTGTTGGCCAGAATGAGGATGACACTTACGGAATATGCTCAGGGACACCTGACTGTTTCACAGGGTGTCTGGGGCCTTACCTTTTGTTCACATATGAGGCATTCATGTTTAAACAGGGACTCTTGTGATTAAGAGTAATAATTCTGTTAGGAGAAAGGAAGCCAAAATTTCCTCCTAATCATTTAGTGTACAGTGAGGAAAGAGACCTCTTACCTTAGGGACTGACCATTATAACCGCCTAAGTGGATATGCATTGAGCTATGTTTATTTCCTTTTTTTCTGCCCCTTCCAGAAATCTATTGAAAATAGAAGCAGAAATATATGTGTGTATATATATATATATATATATATATATATGAACAGTCCCATAACGGACTGAAAAATGAGCAAGGTGCTAAGCACTGGAGATGGCAGTGTAGAATAAATGAAGCAGATGGGATCAAATTGATGGTGAGACTCCATGGGAGAGCAACTTACAGCCCGTTGGAGACAGACCTGAGAATAACTAGAAAAATGAATTTTCTTAGCGTCCTGGAAGATTCCCAAGAATCAGAACTGTGGGGAGTGGCAGCAAGAGGGGATAATACGAGTACACGGCCAGGAATTAATAACCTTGAAGCAGCTGCTTGGGTTTTGCCCTGTTTACCTCCAGGGAGTGGTCAGTTCACTTCCATAGTGCAATCTTTTCCTTTAGTTTTAAAGAAACCGGGCAGTTTACCTAGGCAGAGTACAGCTGTATGACGGGAGCCGCAAGGTGTTGCCGGGGTCCCAGGGTTATTTCTGTCTCCAAATGCAAGGTTGTGGGACTTCAGCGCCTTGACCTGCAGCTGCTCCTTTTCGCCCAGCTCATTTGCATTCTCTTTGTATGTCTCAAGCAGGCCTCTTGAGCATCTCACCCTGATTGGTGCAGCCCGCGGCCTTATAAATATGTGCAAGCCACCAAAAAGGGTCGTGGGACATCTGAGAAGAAATCAGAATTGAGTCCAGTGGAATGATGGGTGTAAAGTTAACACTGGAGCCCCTCACAGGTATCATCTTGCATACCTGTTATCCTAGCACTCAGGGAAGCTGAGGCAGCAGGAATACAAGTCCAAAGCCAGCCCGGGCAGCCTAGTAATTTCGCAAGACCCCTCTCAGAAAGAAAAACAGTAACAGCAACAACAGCAAGAACAACAAGACCCCAGGAAAATTCTAATTCATTGTTCCAATCCCCTCTGCATAGCGTATCTATATGCAGGAGCAGTGCACGGGACACACTCTGAGAAGGGAGTGCTGAGCAGCTGCCGCGGGACTGTCACGCTGAAACGCGCTGGCTTGGGGTCAGCAGAAGGGCTGAAGGGCAAAATGGAAACAAGAAAGGACTTAGAAAATTAGTGGTCTGGAAAATTGAACAGAGGATTTATTTGAAAATTCAAAGCCAAGGGATTAAGATGAGAATTAGGAAGCAGAATTAAGAAATACGCCAGATAGATCCAAGGGACGGAGTATCAACTGAGAGACAGATGGAGAAGGAAAAGCCAGGTTAAAATAGTCTTTGAGTCTCAGATGCTATCAAGGGAGCCAGAGCGATGATAATTACTCTTAAAAGCTAGTTAGTTTCTCTGAAAGAGTGGCTTTTCTTTTTCCAACACCAAGAAGTGCCACTTCAGCGCCTCTTTCCCCCCCCAGCCCTCTCATTTAGACTTCCAGAGTCACTTAGGCCTTTGTGACCAGCACAGTGTCATTTTAACACATGTTCCTTTCCATTATGGATTGAAAATAATTTCAAACTTACATGGAAGTGAAAAAGAAAATCACGAGTAGAGTCCTCTATAGTTTTAAATCCTGATTCACACGGTGGTTCTATTACTAACACTTTACCTTTTAGCGGTATATTCTTGTATCATGTTCAAATTTATAGTGTGTGACATGAATCATGGATCCAGATTTTTTTTTTTTTAAATAAAAGTGATGTTGATTTTTTTTCTTTAGCATCTTTAGTCGTGATAAAATTACCTGGATGGCTCTGAAGAACAGTAGGGTTTTGTTTGCATTTTTTTGCTAGGTTAATTTCACAAACTCCCTTCTTTTTTATCTGTATTTTTCCTAACGCAGTATAATTAATTGCACAACACTGAGAAGTTGAAGTGTTGCTGTTATAGGTTGGTTCGCTTGCGGCCTAGGAGAGCCGCGAGCGCGTCAGTGACGGCTCTGTGTGCCGTGCGAGTGGATCCCGCCTCAGAATGTTCAATTCTGAGGGATCTCACGTTTCTGAGCCTTGGACTGTGCTCACTGCCATGCAGCATGCAAGCTTTTATTACACAGCTTTTTATTTCCACTCTGTAGCCTAGTGAAACCTCAACAGCCAAACACTACGCCATAATTAAGGATCCAGACGTAAAAGCCAACCACAGTGTGTGTGTGTGTGTGTGTGTGTGTGCCCGCAGTGACAACTACTGATGAGTTCACGACTTCTTCCTTTTCCTAACAGCTGCAAATTTCTTTTGGTATCAACTTTTAAGATGGCTCTGCTTTCAGGAGGGAAAAAAATGTGGAAAAAGTATCATAGGATGCTGTCATGGCAACGTTGAAGGAAGACAGGAAGCTTGACGTATTCTGGTAGATTAACTCCTCTACGCCTCAGGAAGAAATGAGAGTGAACTGAGATTTATGTTTTTCTACCACTGGAGGCCAGTACATTACAGAGCCTGGAGCACTGGGTCCTCGGGGAAAGTTCTGGGAACACGGAAACCTGAAACCAGCCCTATTTTGTTTCGTTCCTTTTACTGAACAGATGTTGGAACACCTCATGAGCTGGTTGCTCTGCGAAGCTGAGGTCATTGGAGAAAGAAGTACAAGATGCTTACTACGGGGAAGTCGAGGGGCCTCCTTGAACCTCCAGCCTTCTATCTTTGTTGTGTCCCATTATATCCATAAAAGAATCCCATGGAGTCAGCCACTGGAACCCATGTCCACACTTCACCAGTAGCTTTTACCAACTGGAGCCCAATGAATAATTTCATTGTATAATTTTATAGTATTAACACGTGATATATTTTCCATGAGTGTGAATATGTGTGCAGAATAAATTTCTAGAAGTATCAACTGGAGTAATTGATGGAGTAAATACTACACAATCATGATACTTTTACCATCAACAGTCATTGTGTTGACTCATGGCAAATGGGAGGGCTATTTCTTTTAGAATTTAAAATATTTTTCCAGTTCTGGTCTTTATATTATACATATATTATCTTGCTTTAGTTTTAATTGACATTCTGTCATATTTTAAGTATTCTTTCATATGACTGCAATTCACTGGTATTCATTTATCTGTTTTTGAAGTGACAGGGTCTCCTTGGGTTGCCCAGGTGGGCCTCAGACCCTTTAACTCAAGTGGTCCTTTCATGTCATCCTGCTCAGTAGCTGGGACTACACATGTGCCATTTCTGGCATGATGTTTACTTTTATTAAACTGTCTGTTCAGGGTCTTTGCCACTTTGTTTTTCAGAACTTCTTGTCATCATTTATTGTGACAATCACTCTATTTGGGCCATTCTTTTGCTTTTGGTGGGTGTTGCAAATATTTATCAATTACCTGTTGACATTGCTTATTTAGGAAACCAAATGGAAGTTTTAAACATATATTTTAAAATTTCTACTTTCTTCTTGTTGTAGTTCTGAAAAATCCTTGGTTATCATTCCTTCTGCGTTTGCCTTCCACTTTCCAGTTTCTCCAAGTCCCATTCCCACTGTCTTCTCATGACCTTCCCTGTATCTCTTTTCCTTTCCTTGACCCGTCACTGGGCTTAGGACCCACTGTAAGGTCATGTGATGTCATCGCTGGAGCCTTATGTAGGCCAGCAAAGGTTTGAAAGCACTAGCTTTCTAAATAAGATCAGCACTACAGCTGAAATGTATCTTTCCCTCTCATACAGCCATTCAACCTCCTGCAGTAACCTTAATGGTAGATCTCAGCTTTTCTTCTAGCTGTTGATATCAAGGATTATATTCCTAATGTTGACTTGAATCCTTAATGCTCTTGGAATGGATTATCCAATCCCCCTCAAAAGGGAATTTATGTAGTGATTTCTGCCCTAGTGGGTGTAGGTTCTGATATCAACTTTCAAATTTCATTCCATCCTGGCATCTGCAGTAGGAAGCATCTAACAGCATCCAATGCTTTTTAATTATTTTGTTTTTTTTAATTTTAAAATTTATTTATTTATCTGACATAGGGTCTCACTATGTTGCTTGGGCTTATAGTGATCCTCCTGTCTCAGCCTCAAGTGCCCAGATTACATGCATGGTGTGCCTTGGGTTCTTGATCCCGCATGGCCTGCGATACCAGGGATCAAACTCTGATCCTTGCACTTGCCAGGCAGGTGCTTAGACTGCTAAGCTATCTTCCCAGCCCTACTTTGGCTGCTTTTTAAAACTTCGACGTTGCTTTCGTCCTTTTATTTTCATATTTTCAGTGCACATCGTGGTGCCTTGACCTAAGTTGGTACAGTGCTGGATAACGCCAGTGCGCACCAGCTGGTCCTTTGGTTTCTCAGTTTAGGAGCCATGAGCTAGGATGGCCCCTACGCCGTGTCTGTGGATCCTGCAGCGTGAGTGTCACTAGTACAGAACAGAAGCGGGGAAATGGAAGCTTTAGATCTTGGTCAAGTCTTACATGTTTCATTTACTTACCGCCTAGAAAGTTTGAAATTTCGAACTTGTCAGCAAAAATATTGATTATGAATGGGTTTTAGTTTTGTAACGATATACGATAGGATGCATTTCCTGGTTCCACAGTCCCCCGTCTCAAAATTGAGTATAAAAGCTGTCGCCAGAGTAGATTTATTCATCCTGATCTTTTTTTCCTGCACACAGTCCTTTAAACACATCCAGTAATGTGTAGACTGAGTATATTAACTTGAGGCTGTAAACTATATTTTTAAGGTTACAGTTATAACTTTTTAAGTGTGATGAAATGTCTTCTTTTACTCTCCTCAATAAAATCTATCATTTATTGTGTAAAAGCCTTTATAGCGGAGCAAATGACAGTCCCTTTTCTGAAGCAGCATGTAAATCGGTCCCCACCCTGGCAGTTACTTATAAGCTCCTTCCACACTGGGCTTTCATTCTTCACCCAGAAGTGGGACCCTAATGCCACTGAGCTGGGACTTTATGGTTGTGGTTTTTTTTTTTTTTTTCTCCCCTTCTCCTTTCGTTCCTCTTGCTTTTGGCTTATTAGTTATAAATTCTCAGTCACTATTCAGCTTTGCTCAATAAATATGAACCATCAGAAAATTAAAAACTGGAAAGGACCTTGGTAATCACTCTAGTCTAATTTCATTTTTTCGTAAATTGAAGTTAAAGTCTACCTGGAAAGTGCAGTGACTGTCACAGACAGTCATTTATCCTGGCAGTGCCTCCATTATTAAACCAGGCTCTGAAATATGAACCTAATTGTTTGTCGTACTTCCTTCGGTGCTAATTAAGTTGCTTGCATCACTTGCTGCATGAACGTTTTAAAATGTAAATAAGTAAATTGAGTACTTAACCTCAAAAGACAAAGTATTTCTTCCTTCAGTTTTTATTTCTAAAATTAAATTCAAGATTAACTCAATTTTAAGCAAGATTTTTTAAAAAAAATTTATTTGATACAGAGTCTCACTATGCAGTTCTCATTTATTGTGATACTCCTGTCTCAGCCTCCCCAGTGCTAGGATGACAGGTGTGTGCTACCATGCCCGGTTCTGGGGCTGGCATGACATGCAGATTCGTGGATCAAATTCCGGTCCTTGTACTTGTCAGGAAGGTGCTTAGACTGCGGAGCTATGTCCCCAGCCCATTAAGCAAGATTCTTATGTCTACCATTAGGACAAAGATTTTTCAAGCTAAGAATCTTATTCCAGGTATTTCAAAAGTTACTGTAAGATTATAAGGAACAAAAGAAATTCATAATACTCTCTCTGTAATACAGTGATCATTTAATCTGTTCTCTTCCCTCCCCCCATCTGTCTTTGCATAGATCCTTTTCAAACAGTGGCATGAATTGTGCCGTTATTTTGTAATTGATAATAGGTACTGTCCTCTTCCCTAGATTTAATTTGAAAGACTCAGTTTGTAATGGATGTGTAAAATTTTATTGTTTGGATATACCATGATTTAGCTCCTCTTGATTTCCGCACTCTCTCAGTGATTTAGAGTCTCTGTCTGCTATAAATCCCACTAAAATAAGGGATATCTTTTTTGAGATTTGGCATTCCTTGGCTTCAGAGCCATGGCTGTTAGGGCCAGCAAGGGTCAGAGGCTTGGTGTGTGCAGTACCAGACACTGGAGAAACCTGCTTCGAAGTGACTCTGGTGGCCGCGTCCAAGTCTCAGCTTGCTTTTGCCTGTGCCAACTACCTTACCTTTGTGGTTGTGATTGGAGAAAATTCTGTTGGGTTTTACTTGGAGAATTTCTGCTCAGCACATTTTCTTGTTCCCATGATTGGAGCTTTATCCTTGTCTCAGTAACAGCTCTGGGGAGGGACGCCGCTTAGCAGCATGGGAGATGCTTCTTGGCGTCTGTCTGTCTTTGACCCCAGGAAGCAGTATGAAACGCAAAGGCTCCTCACTGGAGGTGTCATGTTTTTTCTAATTTCTTTCTAGTGTTGATGATATAGATATTCTTCCCACCTTGTGACAGAAGGACTCTGTTCCAGAAAGCTGCCGTGACTTGCCTAACATCTGTGTAACTCAGAAGTGACAAAGCTGGGGTCCAAGCCTAGGTGGGGTGTCTTTAGGAATTTAATCATCGTCCTGCACCACAAGGCTGTGATGTATTAATCTTATGGCAAGGATTATTTTTAAACTTATTTATAATAAAGAAAATAGAGTGTCAGCTGGCCATTTTAATATAAAAGAAAATTAGAATCTTTTAAAATGACAAAAGTGATCTCCTGTCTCAACCTCTTGGGTACAAGGATTATAGGTGTGTGCCACCATGCCCAGTTCTGGGGCCAGCACGGGAGGTCGGGGATCGAACCTGGACCTTGCGCTTGCCAGGTAGCTGCTTATGCCTCTGAGCTGTCTCCCCAGCCCCTACCATTTGCTTGGTGTATGCACAGAATTGCTGTTTCCAAGCCCCTCCTGAAGGCTGCTCCCGAAAGTTGCACAGTGCCATGGTGTTGGCGAGTGTGCTGGCGCAGGTGCCAGAGGGTGCCCGGTACCAACGCTGGTGCGCTTTGGAGGCGAGTGCATTGGGATTCAAGCACGGCCTGCTTGGGTTCTAGTTCTGGCTCTGCGCGCTGGTGTACCTGCTGCTGCTGGTCGTTTTCTTTGCCTTGCTGTTTCCCTTCCTCTAGCAATTTTCTCACACCTTTGACGTTTACATCGCATTCACAGGAGCTCTATTAGCTGTGGAAGCCGCAGCAGCTGCGTGATGTTCCAGAGCCCTGGGCTCCGCTGACTTTCTAAAATGAGTTCTTGTTTTCAGGTTTTTCAGTAGCCATGTTTTCTGCGTGCTGGTGGAAACAGTATTTTCCCTCACAAGGACAGTAGATCTGCCTGATATTAAATCCCAGGGCCATCCGGCCTTATTGGAATGATACCTAGGAAATAATTTTCTTTGTAAGGTCCATATTTTATGGATCACTTGTTAGGGGCTTTTGTGTTACATTTTCGGTTTTAAAATAAGTGTCCAACTTACATAAGTCTGTTGAACTTGGAGCAAAGTGCATGTTGACTTTCTCCATTTTGTCTTTGAGTTTTTGATTAAGTGTGACACGGGTGATTTAAGATGTGATAAGATGTTTGAGTGAGTTATTTAGGGAAAGAAGCTCGTTTTTTTCAGCCATCTCTAAAATTCTGGGTAATCATTTCTGAGGATTCCTCATGGACTTAAATATAATAAGTAGAAATACTTTGATATTGATGATATATACTAGCAACTGACGTGTATTTTTTTTTTTTTCTGTCATTTGTAGGATTCTGAGTAACAATAAAATATCCGAGCTGAAGAATGGCTCATTTTCTGGGTTAAGTCTTCTCGAAAGATTGTGAGTATTCTTTCAGTATTATTCCTCATTGCATGAATGTGTTTTCTTTTTTTTTTTTTTTTTTTTTTTTTTTTTTTTTGCAGGGAGGGGTTAAAGTCTTTCTGACTTCTGAATCAAGAGCTAATTGTTTTCTAAAAAGAATTTCATTATTATGTTTATGATATATGCATTTTCATTGTAAACCTTTGCTCAGATCCCAGCTATTTGATATAATGAATGAATACGTTTTCTCGTTTTATTATGCAGCATTTCAGGAGTTGAATCTTTAGAAAGCAAATTATTGGTTAAGGCAGAGGTTGGCAAACTTTCTGTTGAGGGTCAGTTACTAAGCACCTTTGGGTTGTATAAACCCAGGTTGACCCCGCTGTGCAGTCGGTGTGGACGCAGTCACGGACAGTGGATAAATCAGCGCTAGCAAAGAGTTGCGTCGGACAACTCGGTGACAAGGGGCGTGTACCCAGTACAGCTTGGCAGGCCATGAACCAATTTTCTGACCCTTGACTTAAAGTTCATATACGTTTCAAAAATTTCTGTCATGAATTACATATGTTTCATAAGTAGAATTTTTAAAAAAGCATATCACAGCGGGTAAAGTTTCGGTAAGCTGATATTTTATTCAGATATCTGGGTTTAACATCTTTTTTTGCTTGGAAATTTAGCTGTGCTTCTGCTGTGATGGTTCACATGGGGCAGCTGTTGCTTGTGTAGGGAAATTTTAGGAAAGGGCGGTGAATGTGCCTGCACTCCGAATACTTTTCCAGGGTCCTGCTTTCCCTGTTACCTGTATGTTTAGGATTAAATTTCAAAATACGTAAGAGTCATATTGAACATCTTCATTCCTGGGTGGTCACAACTGTGCTTGCTTTCCCCATTTCTCTTGGCCTTACTTTACTTTGTCAGCCTCTCTGTGTGCACTCCCTGGGCCATGTCACCTCGCACCTTTTGCATTTCAGCTCACGGAACTTATATTGCCTATGTTTCTTTCTTTCTTTTTTTTTGTATTTAGGGAAGGATCTATAGGGTGTTCAGGGTCTCACTACTAGATTGGACTCGCAGTAATCCACCTGTTTACAGGCTCCCAAGAGTCGAGATTACAGGCACACGCCACCACCCCCAGTCTCAATTGCCATCTCAGCACGCCTTTGGCAGGCCCAGGGACTGAACCCTGGCCTCTGTGCCTGCTTGTAGGTGCTTTAATCCTATGTTTCTGATGTGTCGTAAGCACATACCTAACTACAAAAAGCATTCTTGGTGACCTGGTAGTTAGTTCTCAGTATAGTTTTCTCTATTTTTTCAGGTACTTGTGTGCTAGATCACACAGTTCATGAGTGCCAGAGGACACTGGCACACCCTAGCTCCAGTCCTGCTGTGCTGGGAGTGGTCCTTTCTGCATGTCCTGGGGCTGCTGTGTCAGGAACGGGCACTTGGCCTGATTTGATTGAGTTGAGATGTGCTTGGGATTTGGGGGAAGGTGTTTCCTTGCTGTTGGCAGGAACAAGGGTTGTGCTTCTGGCCCAGAAGCCATTCTGCTGCAGCTTGGGCTGGGCCCAGCATGCTGAGGAGGCTGGAGAGATGACTGACACATAAACCGTGTGTGAGAGTGTGTGTGTTTTGTGTGTGTGTGTCCCAGAAGGATGCTGTCAAAGCAAGCACCTCTCTGTCCTCAGAGTGTGGGAAGCAGTTGGTGGCCATCATGGGTGTTCTGTTCTTGCAGAGAGAGAAGACTGTGTTTGTAGATGCCCTGAGGTGCACTTAGTATGTGCTCAGGTGGTACTGAGGAGATCCATGTGGGCTCCCTTTGTCAGAAGGAAGACAGAGCACTGGTCCTCAGAAGTTATAGATAACATCTATTGGGTTTAAAAACACTTTATTCTTGATGTGATTGTTTGTGTACCCACATAAAAATGTAGCCAGCCTAGCTAATGGCCTGTGCTGTGGTGTGAATTACTACCCTTCTTAAATTTGGTTTTTAAATTTCCTTTGTATTTGACCCTTTTGCTGATAATAAATCTCTGTATGTAGTAGAAACGAGTTACACTACAGCAGGGTGGTATTAAGATGCAGTGCCTGTTTTAGCTCGAGGTCTGTTTATACCTGAATCCCGGAATAGTGCCTCTGCTTTTTGTGACAGGACATGAACTCAGAGAGTTTTGAAGGTCTGTGTTATTGGTCCAGACTCCCAGTTTACTGGCTGTGGCACCTGGGCCTCCAGTGTTGGTGCACATTAGCGCCTGCGTAGACCCTCATGTCGGCACTCTGCGTGTGCCAAGTGGTCCAGATCACTGGCCTTGCTGTTGCAGTGTGAGGGCTGTGCATGGCCGGGTGCGACCTGCTGCCTACACTCTTTGTATGCAGACAGACAGACAGACAGACAGACAGACAGACAGAGAGACAGAGAGACAGAGAGACAGAGAGAGAGAGAGAGACAGACAGAGACAGAGACAGAGACGAGAAAAGAGGTGGTGTGGTTGGGCTCCTGCTCACTGGGCCTGGAAGGGAACAAGGGCAGAGCAAAGAGGGAGCCCCACTCAGTCAGGACTGTATGTAGGGGAGTCCCTAGGTGAGGGCTCCTTGTTGCCTCAAAGTACAAACTTCCCTGCTTCAGTTTTCACGTTCCTACCTGTCTTTCCCTGAGTCTTCCTGAAAGTCTGAGAGCTGTCTTGGCTTGAGTACTGGAGAGCAAGCTGCACTGTTACTCCATGCCTGCCTCCAGCAGGCTCAACCCTCACCTGAGCGCAAGTGCTGGATGCCTGCCCCAACCCCTCTCCCTAGGGTGTGGCCAGCCTCATGCGTGCTCTAGGCTGCTCCACAGTTGTTGGGGGATTGGGGCTCTGACCCCAGTGCCAGCCTCTTCTGCAGGGCGCTTCTTGCAGGGCTGCATTCTTGTCTCATTTCCCACGTTCCTACTGTCACATCATGGGATCCCCTTCAGAGTAAAGCCATTTACCTTTGCATCTTTTTGTGGGAAAATTTCACTAAGAGACACAACCAACCATATGCAATGTTTGTAGTCCAGATTTGACTAGAGTCTTAAATGAAAAGAAACTAATCAAACAACTTAATAATATGGCAGAATAGGACACATTATAAAAAGGAAAAAAAATTGTAGAACAAGATGTTTCTGAAACTAGTTTCTGTTCTCATTTTCTCTCTCTCTTCCTCTCTCCCTTCCTTCCTCCCTCTCTTAGATTTTCATATATTTTAGAATTGATCTTTTATAAACTGTCTGACTTGCTCACTGATGGGACAGAATGCCCAACACCTATAAGTTAAATGTGGAAAGCATTCTTTTAGCTCCTAGTTTGTAGAGGTTTCAGTCCTCTACAAACTACAGAATAGTTGGCTGGCTCCAAGGCAGGGCAGCGAGGCAGAGGAGAAACCGTCCATGCCATGGCAGGCGAGAAGCCCTGACATATCCTTCTCCTTCCCTTTTATGCCTTCCAGGCTGTGAGCCCTTTGGTTGGTGCAGTACACACCCAGGGGGGCCTTTCCTCTTCAATGAACCCATCGTCCTCTCCCAGAACTATCCTAAACCAATCAGTGGACTACGTTACACCCCCCTGATCCAATATCATGTATCGTGATCCTGGGTTACATACTTGTGATCCATTGTCACACATCCATGATCTGGTCACCTCCCGAAAGTCCAATGTATGATTGCATGAGACTTTGGGGGAAGATGAGCATCTTAGGTATATGCCATAATATTTGCTATTTGTTCACTCCCCCACCTAAGTGTCGTCTCCTTCTCTTTGGTCTGTTACTCTTCCTTACAGACTGTTGTACTTCTTGTATTGTTAATACTCTCACTGTGCTCTAGAGTTACCTCTTGACCAGTGTGTTTGAGTCCTTAGTGTTAATTTGACCCTGATGGGTCAAGGCCATAAAGGTAGTCTGTCCTCTTTTTCCGACTATTGATAGAGCCGGCCCTATCTGGCTAGAGGTGAGGAGCAGCTTGCTGGGGGCTTTGGAGACAAATTTCATGGCTTCCAGGGAGACTCAAGAACTCTCCATTCTCTTTCACAATGTTATACTTAGAAGGGTTTTGGAGCCTGAGATACTGCACTGTGACTAAGACTAACCTGGCAGTTATACACAGAAAATGGTGCTCAGAGAGGAGCCAGCCACAGGGAAGTTCTGTCACTGATTTCTTGTGATACCCAAGAATTGCTTCCTTAACCACTGAAGTCCTGAGCCAGGTGTTCTGATACTGGCGTCCAAAGGCATCTCTCGTCATACACTGCCTTCTTGCCTGAAGGATCGAGGTCTTTACCGAGAACTGTTAAGATACTCCCTTCATTTTGTTAAGTTCTTGTGCTTTTCACTTAAGTTTTAATGATCCACTGTCTTAGATTTAGCTCTGTATTCTCAAGTTAGTCTCCTGTTTACTAGGGATGCTGTGGGTTTGTGTGGAAAAGGGGATGGTAAATGAGAGCATTGGACTATAAATATCTTTTGGCAATGCCTGATTAATATGGCTATTATTAAATATTATGTAATATGTCAAGAATTTATTATTAAAGAAAGAGTATGTCTTTAAATCACATTACTGTACTTAGTTATTCATGGGCGGTATTTGGTAGAGGCGCATGCAGTTCATCATGGGCCACAGATTTATGGCTGCTCTGGTTAAATCAGTTCCTCTTGTAGACGCTGTTTAAAATCTGAAAAGAGAACTTATGTTTTAAAAAAATGAAACTGACATTATATATTTCTATTTGCAGAGATTTTTGGTTTATGCAAAATAAATTAAAATATGTGAATTGAATTTTCTTGTACAAATGTCTTGTCTTTTTGAGGTATAAGGTTGGAGTTCGTTGGGGTGGGGAGAGGCATCAGGAAGTTTGGGGTGGTGATTCATTATATCTCCTGGAATGTAAGCGTTCACAAGCTCAGAAAATGGGGATGTTTTATGTTGAGGTCAAAACTAAATTTTATTATGAAAATTTTCAGATATAACAGATTTTGGAAAGGATGCCTCTGCCGTCTCCGTATCAGCAATTTATATCAATTTAGCAACTCAGTGACTGTTCCCGTTTTGCTGTCTCTTCTCTCCTGTAGCAAAGTATGCCTGCACCTGCACACGCTTGCTGAGTTATGCGAAGGTCAGCAGCAGTGTCCTACTGCAGCCTTACCGTGAGGTGAAGATGGTTGTGAAAAACAAACGCCACATTGTTTGACTTTGAGAACATCCTAGTGATTTGGTGACTCACAGTAACTCACTAAAATAGTTTTATAATAAATTAGTTCATGTAATTCTGTCTGTCAGTCTTAGTTTATTTTTTTCATCTATTTCTCTGCCCCTCCACCTGCTGTGTGTTGGGTGTCGGTTGAGTGGGTGCAGCAGATCCTGGTCTTGTGCACCTTAGGGTCTCTTAGGAGAGACAGTTTAAGCACAAGGGTACTGAATGCAATGAGACAGGACACGGCGGGCTTGGAGCATTGTGGAGAGACCCGTCGCTGGAGGAAGGAATAATGTTTAATCCAAGCTTCTGTAAATGAGTAGGAATTGGTCAGGCAACAGAGGAGGATTGAGAGGATGGTGGAAGATGGAGAAACCCATGCAAAGGTCAGAAATGAAAGAAACGTATCCTTTCTCTTTTTAAAGCTTTTTGTGATACCGGGAATGGACCCCGGAACCTTGTACTATACAGCCATCTTCCTCAGTTTTGAACATGCTAGAGTAATACTCAAAAAACGGGGATCACCACTGATCCCCGTTATACTCCAAACATAAAAATGACTGTTGGATAGAAACGAGAGAGGAATTGGGTCTATAGGAATGTGCTGAGACAAAATGGGAAGAGCTAGCGTAGGAACTGGGGGCAAGGCTAAGGAAGCTGAGAGCTTTGGACACTGCTTTAGAGGCTGAACTCTGTTCTGAGAAGATTGGAGCTCCTGTGGGTGTTAATTAGAGCAGAGACCTCACCAGGCTCACGTTTAGAAAGATGACTGCACGTGGGAAGGGGCTGAGGGAAGTGAGGGTGTAAGCAGGAACTGTACGGTGTGTAACCCGGCACAGGGTCGTGTCGGAGAGGACGAAAGAGAGCTCGACGGCACTGAGGTATTATTACTGTGTGTAACCGTGTCTTAGATTTAATTTTTCCCGTATACAAAGGGAATTTGGAGAATATCATCTTTAACATCTTGATTTAACCCTGTCCACACAGTTGCATTTTTGCTTTGTCTTCCTGTTGCTCTAGATAAAAATTTGCTTAATTCTTTTGTTAAGTTTTTATAGTGTCACTCTAAGATGTGATGAAATCCTGGCTACTTGTTAACATCAAGAACTTGGCCAAAGTTTGCAGTCTTTCTGCACATGATGTTTTTCATCTGCAATCGTGATACTGTCTCCTAAGTCTTAATAGGATGATGAGGGATGGACACCAACTTACTGGACTTAGTGAGGAGCCCAGAGGTTGAGCTAGATTTCAGATCCTGAGCTGTTTCACCAGCTGTTACTTTTTTCTTCCTGTTGGGCTGAGCGGATGAGCTTTTCTGCCTTTGTAACAGGAGGCCCCTGAGAGCTCTAGGCTCACCTGTGATGCCTCAGCAGGCAGGTGGAAGCAGCCGCACTACTTCTGGTGGGTGGTGTAATTGTGGCGGCTTCAAGTGGAATGTAATTGAGAGATCTGGGCAGGGTTGACAATTGGCAAGATGGCATGGCAAATTTGAAGGCATTGCGTGTGCTGTTTGTCTCCTCAAGTCCAGGGAGAAGTTTGCACACACATCCCTCAGACCTGTGCCCAGTTCACTGCCTAAACATGAAGTTGCTGGTAGCAGTCATGAGTGTTGACATCATTGCACTATACAATCTTTCTTTCTTTCAATATTTTATTTTATTTATTTTGGTGGAACCAGGGATTGAACTCAGATCCTTGCGCTTGCCAGGGAAGCGCTTATTCTACTGAGCCATCTCCCCGGCCTCCTTCAATATTTTTAAAAAATATTATTTATTTGGTACAGGGTCTCATTACACAGCTTGGACTTGTAGTGATCCTCCTGTCTCAGCCCCTCCAGCTCTGGGATTACAGGCATGTGCCATCACCCCATTCGTGGGGATGTCATGGCATGTTGTATCAGGGATCAATCTCTGGTCCTTGTGCTTGCCAGGCAGGCATTGATGCTGCCAAGTTATCTCTCCAGCCCCTGCAGTCTTTCACAGTTACTCCCTTTTCCTATCTCCCCCTATCCTAACGGTTTTGAATTTTTGAATGACTTCTGGTCTGTTTCTTGTGTTTGCTCTCGGAATGGAATGGGCAGTCCTCCAGCTGTGTGTTAATGATTGGTTCAGGCATTGTTATCAGGGTCTGTTAATATTCACAAGTGAATATCAACTTGTGTTTCCCTAGAAGAGATCCTGAAAGGGATGTGAGGTCAGCTGCTTTGTTTGGGAGATGTCCCAGAGGTGTAATTGGGAGTGACACACTGAGAAAGAAGGACAGGGTGCCAGCAAGTGTATGCGGGGTGCAGAGCAGTGTAGGCTGCAGGCTGCAGGCCGCTGGCACTTGGGACTCTGGGAGCCGGTGAGAAGCATCTCAACTTGCCAGCCTCCATAGCTGTCATAGTTGGCTACTCACCTCCCTTTGGGGGCCAGGGCTCTTCCAGGGCTGTCCCTGGAGGTGATCAGAAGAAAGCCACTCAAGAGTACGCAGTGCCCACAGGGGGCCTGAGGTGAGTGGCTGGGGGACAAAAGTGTAGTATTGCCAGCAAGGAACTCTACATGCTTTTCCTTTTTTGTTCAAACGTCTACACTAAGAAATATTGTTTTACTCATAATTAAGGGAACTGAACAACTTCTTGAAGCCAGAGAGAAACCCAGGAATTGAGTTTATGTGAGGATCTTTTAAGACTTTTTATTGCCATCTGACTATCCTTAGATAGTCAGAAACTTCTGAACTTTCCCTGGGTAGTCTTAGTTTATTCAGAAAATATTTTAGGGCTGGCATACAGATTCTCCAAAAGTAGGGTAATTACCAGCATTCACAAAGCTGTTTGCTTCCTGTGTTGTGTAATCGCCTGAATTCTGATCTGCAAAGTGCTTTTTTAGCCATGTAATCAGAACATAAGTTTTATATCTATGTTTAGTTATTTCATGTCTTTTAAAGTATTGTAAAATACAGAGAGAGGGTGTTCATTTGATTTAGAAAATCCTAACTGACTAGAAAGGGGGCTGTGGAATGGGAACCCTGAGCCTGGCTGCTGAAGAGCGCTTGGTGTGTTAGAAGGGTGTGAAACGCTGCAAAGCCGGAGGCTACAGGATTCAGAGGTCTCACTTCCAGAGAATTGGTTTTGAGGATTTCTAATCAGTCTCTGCCACCATGTATTAAACATCAGGCACAGTGTGGGAAGCCACAGTGTCAGTGACACTTTGAGCATGCTGGGCTTAGAGTAAATGCGCATCTCTGCTGATGAGCAGCGGGTGACCTCATCAGAATGTTCTGTGTGATTTCCAGGAAACTTATCTAGACCCTAAGCCCTGTGATGCGAGTTTTGTTCTACTGATGTGGTGTGAATCAGGCCATGCAGCAGTTAGTTTTTATTTACTGGTGGGGCAGCACAGTTGAATGTTCTTCTGAAGAAGATGGAAGAAGACACGTGAAATCTGCGCTCACCGCAGTAGGGGTTTCTCAGAGCCTTTTTCTTAAGCACAGTAGTGAAGGATGCTGGGTGCTTTCTGAGTTGGAGGGGTTTAAGAAGGCAGACAGGGGTTGTTCTCTGAGTAGGTCATTCAGACTGCCCAGGCAAGGGCCACAAATTCTTGAGGGAGAACTTGTCATTAAAGAACTCTACAGTGTAGATCACCTCATTGCTGTGGGAACAGGTGGCATCAGAGTCCAAGGTCTGCATCCAGTGTGTCCTTGTCCATCTCAACTAAAATCAAGAACCGAGAGGCACCTGTCCTGCCTTGTACTGAGTGTTCCTCTGTGTGCCAGTGTCTGTCACCTGCTGTGTCCACACCTCTGAGCTGTGGATGGTCATGAAGAGGGATGTGGGAGGCTCACATGTGGCCGTGTAAGGAAGGGCAAGGTTGGATTCCACAGAGAGCAGTCCCTTCTGCCTGAGGGACAGATTCAGTGTAGGGTGCCGGGCGTAGCTGAAGTTTGAGTCATCCTGCAGGTAGCCCAGAAAGTGATGGTCTCTGACTGCTCTGTCTATGCTTTTATGGGGCATCTTCACAGTCCCGCCCACGCTCAGGCACTGAGGGCTGCAGCAGCTCCGCCCGCTTCCTCAAACCCTATAGGTGGAAGGTCAAGGAAAGGATGTGGGTGCACACCCCTGCCCACAGTGGTGAGGGACTGACAGGGAACTGCCAGTGTGGGTAAGAAGGACAATAGAATGTGCCGCTCTCAGGTGCCAAGAGGGGCTTGTACAACTTTGCTTTAAGCTATCATGCAATTCGTCATATATTTATTTATTGTCTCACTTTATAGTAAACCTGATCACAGAAGCCCAGGGAGGAAAAAATAGTAACAACAACAGCAACAACAAAATCCCACATGACATGAGTATTAGAGGATGTATTGTTGAAAATGTGTTTTTAAATTCACTGTTATGTTTGTCATAAATAGAGCGACAGATGTACTTTGATAACCAAAGTACAGGATGCTGAGAATGAAATTGGGGAAATAATGTGTGTAGATATAGGGTTTAGTTTAGTGGTAACTCACACTTGAAAAGTATGAAAACACACCTACATCTTATGACATACCTTTGTTCTTATACTGACCAAAGCAAAAGACTTTGGAGCCACGTTTCTCAAAGACTAATTCTGTCAGTAACTTCTCAGGTAACCCCTGGTCTCTGTTTCGTCCCATCGTTAGTGGTTTCCATGTAGCAGGTAAGTGTGATGTGTGTCCTGTTTGTTACGGTCCAGATCTTTGAGTAACTTTTATTTTATCTTATTCTTTAACAGGGACCTCCGGAACAATCTTATTAGTAGTATAGATCCAGGTGCCTTTTGGGGACTGTCATCACTAAAAAGACTGTGAGTCTATTTGAATTGCTTATGAATTTGAACTGTTTCTTTTAGGAGTTGTTATTAACTTACTTGAGCATGACAAGAAATGAATATTTAATGATTTCTGGTTGTTCACCTGGCCCAATCCCTTATAGAAGACAGAGAATTTAGTATAAGTAACTTAGAGTACTGTTAATTTGTGTAAATGTGATTTGTTTCATGTTGGATAGTTGTATCCCTCTTGGGCTAATAAAATCATTACCACCTCGGCACTGCAGGCCACCTTAATCTGTAGATGATTTTCAAGCTATGACGCAGTGGAACTGTGTGTGTCATAAATGACATACACATGGAGCGCCTACCAATGGTGCGAAAGCCTCACCATTTTCACATGGATTTTATCATTGTATTTTTATTTTGAAACTTAAAGGCCCATTTTTATGACTTACAAAGCTCACCTCAGCCTGCCCATGCTCTTTGCAGTTTCTCACATTAGAGTAGGGACTGCCCACCCACGACAGCAGACCGCCTCACCCTCCTGTGTTCCTTCTGAAGAGCGTTGGGTGCTGTCTGTTCCACACACATAGATTCTTGAGGGAAAGTAAGTACTGTAGAGAAAGCAAAATGATTTTCCCTCTACCCTTTGAAATTCTTGGCCTGGACCTTGATAACAAAAGATAACACTCTCTACTTAGAGTTAGAGAAGGACAAAGGAAAGGGAACTTGAGCCTCCAGGGGTGTCAGATGGTGGGAAAGCAAATAAAGGAGAAACTAAGAGGAGTTAAAGCCTAATTAGTAATGTTTGTTTTGTGAATTCCTTTGGTGAGCTCTCTGGGCTGATAAGGGTCTATAAAGTCCTCTCCTTGGGGGGGGGGCTTTTGTCCTTCCTGCTAGAGAGAGGAGGAGGGGAACCCCTTTTTAAATGTATGCCCCATTTGACAAAGAAGAAGACAGAAAACTTGTTCTTGTGTCTGTTTCTCCTCATTTGCTTTCAGTTCAGAATCATCCTCATGGTATTTCCACAGGGTTTTAAAAGCTATTACTGCTGTACTTCTATTTTTTTGAGCTTGGAGATTGAGCCCCAGGGCCTTGTGCACACCACTAGGGCAAGCGCTTCACCACGGTGCCCCCCCAACCCCGTTTTTGCTTTTTCAAGTAAAATATAAAAGCTAACAACATCCTTTCGTTTCTCTCTGGACAGCCTTTGAGGTCTGAATTCTGTAAGGTGGATAGTAATTGTATTTGGAGGATTTGCTTCTTCTTAAAAAGTTATTTTAACTTTAGTCTGAGCCTGTAGATGTAGCCTTTTAGTTTCATAGCTTTTGCCGAGGTGTGAGTGGTGAGTCCTGTGATTTTCAGTCTTTGCTACTTTCAGTGGAAGCCCAGAGACTTCTGCAGTCACTTTTTTTGATTTCCATTCATTTTGCACTTTTTCCTTTAATGAAGCAACTCAGAATTTGACTGGTGTTGCTGGAGACTGGACCTCCGGATAAGGAGATGAGTGCCGGGCGGCCTGGGCATTGGGTGGTGACAGAGTTGCAGCCAGTCAAGCCATCTGTGAGGTTCATTAAAGTTAGTATCAACCAGGTATAGTAGCATCACCAGAGCTGCAAGGCAGAGAACAGCTCAACTGACTTCAGTGAGAATTCAGCAAATCTATTTTGTGCGCTGGGTGAGGCTGCAGGAATGTTTGGAAACTCGGATCCCTGAGAGAGGTCGCAGTGTATCGCAGCCCTGCACACCAACTGAGAGCCCTGGTGTGAAGTGAGCGACTAGGCACATGGATGGAGCACGGCGAAGGTTTAGCTGCCTGAAATCATGTTGTTAGGGCTCAGCTGAAGAGACTCAGGCATATGGAGGGAGCAGGCCCTACATGGGCATCCACACATCCAGAGCGAGTAATTTGGGAGGAGAGGGCAGCAGCAGAAGCTTGACTTGGGACAGTGACAGCCAGACTGGGTCAGCTGCACCCCTGCTGGGAGGGACCACAAGGATTCCAGCAGGAAGTCCCATGAGGCTGGACCTGTCCTGTCCGAAGCCCTGGGGGTTGGGGTGCTGAGACCCATAGGGTGGGTGGTGATTGGCCCTCCCATCAATGTTGATACTTATGTTTGAGGCCTTCTAGAATATTTTTCCATCTTGCTCTTTCTTTGTGGAGGACCTGTGGCATCATCATACTTTGAGCTATTTTTTCCTTCTCTCTGATCTACGGTACCATTGTGTCCCCAGCCTTTTGGGTAACACAGAGGCTCATGTGAATGATAACCCTACAGTGAGATACAGGTTGGAGGAAACTTGACTGAACATAAAAAAAAAAAAAAAAAAAAAAAACAGCTTCATCCGGTTGTTTGAAAGATATTGCAGAGGTTCTCCATCTAATTCTTTATCCTACATAACTTCTTAAATAGTGCCATCTAAAATAAATTTAAAAATTTCATATTTGGTAGCATTTAATTTAATTACTGATATTGTGCTAGGCATTGCTTAGCAGTTTTTCATTGCATTACACATTAAGTAGTCTCTTGTGTTCATGCCTAGGAAGGTAATTGCCATTTATAACGTTCTTCCCAGTAGAAAATACATTCTCAATTCCGAATAGCTGACTTGTAATTGAACTTACGGTATACAAGTTGCAAGCTGAAGGAGCCCTTTGTATAAACTAAATGGGATGTAAGGATACTCGATACTCTGCAGTTGCTTAGAGAGACAGGCACTTTTTCTTATGAGCCCTTAAATCATTCTTCTCAATTGTACGTCCTTCTCAACAACCACACGTAAAGCATTTCTGTAAATTTATCTTGCCTTCGCCTTTAGTTTATAGATAATTTGAATCAAGAAGATTAAACAGCTTTCTGAAAAATTAACTACGAGAAATAGGTGAAATCCAATCCCATTCAAGTTTCTCTTTTGCTTTATCAACAAATTGAAGCTGATTCCCAACCCGAATGAAAACCCATTGTCAATACCTAAATTCCATTTTAAGTAGGTATAGTTGTAATGAAATTGTTTCCCAAAGAATCAATGGTAATTACACCATTTAAAGCTCAGAATTGAGACAGGATAATGAATTGCATCCAGAAATGCTTGTTTAAGCAACAATTCACAAGATGATGCCTAATTTTCTTAGACAGTAAAGTCCAGAAATAAAAGGGAAATCCACTGGAATTAAAAAAGAGAAGTCCCACACCACTGGGTATTTAAATTTAATATTCAGAGGAGGCTGAGGGACGCATCAAGCACAGATGAAGGTTTGTATTGCTTAAGATTCTTTTAGCAGAAGTTGCCGTAAGAAACTGGAGTCATGAAGTTATTGAAAATCAGGGTGATATGGGTAGCCAAAAGAGTAAGTGAGTAGGTACTTGGTTCAAATGCTGTGATACTGTGATTTATAGTCAAACTAGTATGTTTTCTTCTATTAGCAATTATACAGATTGCGTGCAGCAGTTTTCATTTGGAAACGGTGCTTTCAATGACTCTTCTCGAATAAATCAGAATGTAGTTGAAAGAATGCGTACTTTTCCATGACAGAGAATAACATAGACCTTTTTTTTTTTCTTTCTTTTTTTTTTTTTTTTTTTGCCGAAACCGGGGATTGAACGCAGGCCCTTGTGCTTGCCAGGCAAGCGCTTATTCTACTGAGCCATCTCTCTGGCCCCAGTAACGTAGACACTGATGAAGATGTGATAAAGAATTTTTTAAAGTTTGACCAAGAGCACTAGTTCTAATAATTTTACTGAAATGCAAAGTATATTGAATTGTTCAAAAGTTAAAAACTAAAAATTCAGATTCTTTGTCATCATCAGAGTTTATTGCATGCAGCATACCCAGTTTTCTAATGGATGGCATTACAAGGCATGACGTTCTAATTTGAAAGTTAAAGAAACTGTACATGGTTCTTGTGCAGGCTACTCCTTTTATTTATAACCAATGTATGTCTCTGATTTAATGCAGAGTTGAAATTGTGGTCATTGTTTCTGGTATAAAATAAGTGAAGAAAAGATTTTTCTTTTTCACAGTACTGAGGTTTGCACTGTAGGCGTTTTGCACTGAGCTACATATTCATTCATTCATTCGTTCATTCATTCATTCAGAAACAGCGTCTCACTACGTTGTCGCGTTGCCCACTCTGGGTAACAGCTAACAGTCCTCCAAACCTCCTGCCTCAGCCTCCCAGAGTGCTGGCAGTACAGAGAGCACAGCACTGATTAAAAATTCAGTGTACATAAACAGAAACATATTTCAAGAGGGAGGAGAAGAGAAAAATATTTAGAAAGTAACATTTGTCAGAAAACACGAAGTAGGACTGACTGAAAAAAATAATTGGGCCATCACCTAGTACTTCTAAAGTCATTTGGCTTGAGTCTGAATGATAGATCTGTGAAGTAAAAGCTAACTCAGTTGTTTTTTTATTATAGTCAAAACTTTGGACTTTTGACTATAATGAAAAAGCGTCGTAGTGTTAAGGAAAAGCATTACATTTCAAATGTTCCTGAGGAAATAAAAAGTGCCATTGTGGTGATAATTTACCCTTTTGTCCATTATCTGTTAGTTGCTGCCTGAGATTATTGGGCTCAGTTCTCCAACTGCCCTGGCATAATTAATTCCATAGGTCATCCGAGGCATTGTGTCTCGGACAGGAAGAGAGGCCCTGTCGTACTGTCCAGCTTCATCGGGGCTAAGTTTGCAGGAGTCAGTGCTTGAAGTATCATGAAGTAGCATTTAGTCTGTGTGTAAGAGCAAGAGTCCTTTTCTCTGAGTGCTAATCCTGTCCCATTGGATGTGGGCCAGGATCTCGGAGATAGAAGAAGGGAGTGGCGTGGCCCTTGGCGGCCCTTCTCCAGCAGTGAACGTGTAAGGCCTTTAATACGGAAGAGAATGAACTGCAGTACTTCTGCTCCTTTCTCCTTAGGGACCTGACCAACAATCGAATAGGGTGTCTGAACGCGGACATATTTCGAGGACTCACCAATCTGGTTCGGCTGTAAGTACCTTTTATTTCCTACTAAGATACAAGGTATTAGAGGAACCAAGTGTTTGTGAACACTAGGATATGTTTACTCATAAAAAATCAACTGCTCTGATTATAAAAGCAATAAGGGATAAGGAGCTCACAATTAATCAGGGAAATGCACTGCCCTTAGTGTAATTAACAGGTTGAGTGTCCTTTATCCAAACTCTTTGGGGCCAGAAGTATTTCAGATTTTGAGTTCTTTTCAGATATTGGAGTATTTGCATATGTAGAATGAGATGGCCTGGGCTGAGACCCAGATCTAAGCATAAGCTTTATGTTACATATATACTTTGAACACTGACCTGGAAGCCAATTTTGTGTAGAGTTTTGTTTTGTTTTTAATTCTGGGCACAATAGGTAACAGGCTTTTGTGCATAACAGGAAATGTTTGGTGGAAATGGGAACAGGTCTGAGAAATGGAAGGAGAACAAGGAGGAGAAGGGATAGGAAGTGAATTAAGATGTATCACACCCATGTATCAACTCCCCATGATGGATGTAATCATTCTGTATTAGAAACACGTGATAATAAGAAGTAAAAATGTTTTTAAAAGAGTAAAAATACTTTGTACGTGAAACAACGTGCTCGGCTATGGAGTTTTCCACCGGTGCTCTCATATCATTGTTCGAATGTGTTGGGTTTTGGAGCATTAGGGATTTCAGATTTTCTGAGTAGGGTTCTCTATAATACACTAGCACATCATGCACTTGTGCATACACACAGTGTAGCATGTACAGAAAACGAGGCATTCACATCGCACAGCTTTGCTAATCCAGGGAAGTGTTTTGAAAGAGGTATAAAGTGAGGCGAGGCTCTAGAACATTTGCGGATGTTTAGGAGGGAAAGAAACAGAATTAGGGGTGCTTGGAAGGGAAAGGAGAACAACATCAGCTTTTCAAGGGGAGGCCAGTGGACTTGGAGTAAAGGATGGCTTACATCATGCCGCTGGCCATGTGATGTCTGGCGAGTTGCTTAACTTCTTCGTTTATGGTGAAAGTTACTTAAAGACAAATTATTCATAACTGTCTAGTTATAATTTATGGATAATATAAGTGTGAAAAAACTTTGTATAACCCATCAGTTGTTCAAGTAAAGATACTTCTTTGGGAAGGAATTGGAAATAAGGCTGATTGCCTGTAAGGTTTTATGCTGGCAATGTACGAAAAGCAGACAGAGGCTTAGCACTGAACAGTCTTGAGTGGGAGAAAATGACATAAAGTGTGTTTTAGGTGAGCGGTCTGGGAATAAGGGAATAGCTTGAAATGTTATTTACAGCAGAAGATCTAATGCACAGTAGTCTACTCTTCTCCTTGGAGCTTTTTAGAAATGTTCCTTTGTTTCATTCAAGGTAATTTTTTTTTCCTTTTCCTTCTCCTTTTTCTTTTCTTTCTGTTTTGTTTTGTTTTACTGAGACAAGGTCTCACCTTGTAGATCCGCCTGGTTTGACCTCACTGTGTAGCCCGTGCTGGCCTCCGACAGCCATCCCGCCTCAGCCTTCCAGGTGTGCACCACCATACCTGGCTTAAGTTAACTTTGCAAAAGCACTTAGAGACTTAACTAGAGAGGCTATTTCCTGTGTATACTAAGGGGAGAGATTTCTAATCATTATAGGGCCAACTATTCCTGTTTCTTTGTCAGGAGACTTGGAAAGGCTTTCTTTCCGGGTGCCCTTAAATTTTGGAGGAAAACATATGGTTGGCTGGCTGGCTTTCTCCCTCTCTCCCTCTCTCCCTCTCTCCCTCTCTCCCTCTCTCTCTCCTTCTCCCTCTCCCCCCCTCCCACCCTCTCTCTCTCCCCCCCCCCTCTCCCTCTCCCTCTCTTCCTTCCTCCCTCCCTCTCCCTCTCTCTCTTTCTTTCTGTGGTTTGGGCTGGCCTTGTGCACACTTTTGTCACCTCAAGGCTGGTGTTGAACTTGCAGAGACCCTCCTGGCCCAACCTCCTGAGTGCTGGGATCACAGGTGTGCACCACCATGCCTGCTTATATGGCCTAATTTGTGTTTCTAAATAAAAGATTGATTTTGGCCAGGTGTGGTAGTGGCGCATGCCTATAATCCCAGCTGTTTAGGAGGCTGTGGCAAGAGAATCGAAAATTAAAGGCTAGTTTAGACTATTTAGTGAGATTCTATCTCACACAATAAAATGGGCTGCGAGTGTGGAGTGCCCCTGGCATGAATCTTCAGTACTACAGAAAAAAATTAATTTGGCATGCTTTCCTCATGAGTTGAAATCAGTGGATTAAATCTTATTTTAGTCTTACTCTATAACTGAATGCAAGCATTTCCTTTTCTGTGGTTCTGTTCTAATTCTTGAGATATTTGTGTCTTTACACCCCCTTTTTATTCGTGTATGTTTGTGATTCCTCAGAAAGACATTCATCGTGGGGTTTGTACCTGCACGCGCCCCGCTCCATCTTCCTCACTTTCCCCCCTCCCCTCCTCTCCCCTCTATCCTTCAATCCCCCACATCCCATTCCCATGGAAGTTTAGTTTTGAGGACTGCTTTATATTTCTCCTAATTTTGCTTTTATGAAGGAAATTTTTACTGTATTTTTGGATAACTGTGACTTCAGTGCAAGATTTTGGAGTGTACTATTATGTTGATTCCTTGCTAGCTTTCTCACTTTGGCCCTGTGATTTGAACCATCAGTAAATGTCCTGTAGGAAGAACTCTGTGAAATAGAACTTTGGTTGGGGCAAGGCGCATTTCCTTATTTCCTTTTCTCCCTGTCTCAGAAGCTCAAGCTTTTGGTAGTTTGGGTACAACTTAGGTCCTATCATACATTTTCAACAATTTTATCTGATACCAGTCCTGATAGTTTGCAGGGCATCCAACGCAGAGAACATACTTGTCCAGGGAAGTCATTAAAACAGAAATAACCCTGTCAAGCTTTCTGCTTTGAGAGTTGGTTGAGGTGATTTTACAGCCCGTGTAATATGAGACTGCTCGGCCTCTTTTTGCTGGATTGATCTGGGTGATATTCAGAAATACACCAGGTATAAATGCTTTAAACACCTCTCCCCCCTTTTATTAATGTTAGCTAGTAAAGCCATGGCCTACCTACCAAGTTATAGCCCTACTCCTTTGTATCTTTTTATTTTGAAACAAGATCTCAGTATTAGTTTATCAGACCAGGCCTGAATCTGTACTTCTGCCTCAGCCTCCTATGTGGCTATCCTTCGACATGCACCAGCACAGCTGGCTGAAGCACAGCTGGCTGACACTGCTTAATAGTTTTTAAAGAGCAGATGACTCTTGAGGTAGTTGCTTAGCATTCAAGACTGTACTGCTGTGAAGTTGCTCGTCATCAGTTGAGTCCCAATAGGCCTGGAGCAGCGGTGATGAAGCGATGGCACGCAACGGTTTGTATTTCAGGGATAAAGAAGAGCGTCCTGTCAGTCCAGCAAGTGGAAAAAGAAAATCAACACGTGATAGGGCTTGCAGACCTTTCATGGAGGAGTCGGGGAGGTCCTGGAAGGCATCCTGAAGCGAGTCTTGAGCAGATCCCTGGTCAGCTGTGTCCTCTGCCAGTTCTTCGGCAAACTCGGTCACCTTGGCAGCGGACCTGAGAGCCCTTGGGCCCCTCAGCCAGGAGAGCCGGATGCTGAGGCCCAAGAGGGATCACACAGACAGTGCAGAGCCATCTCACACATGCGCGTCATCACTCCCAACAAGCCCTGTGTTGGGGGTTTAGTTACATGCTGAAAAATAGCTTTTTCTAAGTGAGTCTGAGACCTCGGTGGACGTGGGCTGGGGTTGGTGGTATAAAGTCAACGACTTCTCTGTATTGACCTCTGCTTTTATGGATGGGGCTATTCTCATGAAGGCACCCAGATAAATGACACTGCAGGCCTGAGGGTGTCCACACTGCGCCGCTCTGACCAGGGACATCCAGCTGACCACAGAAACGACATGCATTCTCTGTCCCCTTAGGAAGCTGGTTTAAAACCTCTGTTTTTTTTTTTTCCTGAAGACCTCTGTCCATAATATTTCTCTATCAACAGTCTTTTAAGTCACATCTGTAACAATTTTCCATATAGCTTTCTTTTTTTATTTTTATTTATTTATTTATTTATTTATTTATTTT
>NW_004524582.1:15104872-15117478 GCF_000260255.1 Octodon degus
TATTTATTTATTTATTTTGTGTGTGTGTGTGTGTGTGGCCAGCTCAGCCCACCAGGGGGTACGGCTGGCTGGCATGTGGTGCAGGGGGATTGAACTGCGGTCCTGTGCTTTGCTTAGCTTAGCTTGTTCTAAGTAGGTGCTTTAGACCACTGAGCCATCTCACCAGCCCCATATAGCTTTCTTTTTAAAAAATATTTATTTATTCATTGGGTACGGGGTTCTGCTATGCAGCTTGGACTTGTAGCGATCCTCCTGTCTCTGCCTCCCCAGTGCTGGGATTATAGGTGTGCACCACCACTCCCAGTTTCGGTGACCAGCTTGGTGTGGGGTGTGGGTAGGGGGACATGGCGTGTGGTGCCAGAGATTGAACCCAGGTCTTTGTGCTTTGCCAGGCAGGCACTTAGACTGCTGAGCTACCTCCCCAGCTCCGTATAACTTTCCTTATGCAGAAAATTATATGTATATAAAATGTTCATAAAGAACTCCCTTTGCACAAACATACAATAATATGTGGAAATTAGGCACATTATGAGTAGTAAACCATATAAAAATAGAGATTGGAGATTTACACTTCCTCGCCCATTTTAGACATCCTGCCCTGAGATGGTCCCGGCGGTGGTCTGATACACGCACATCTTCACGCTTTCTTTCCTGCTGCTCTCATGTATGGATAGCCACATGTGTGGGGCGTTTAGAAATGCACTGTACTTACAACCTACTTTAAAAATCTACCAATGAGAGAGTATTTGCTCATTCAGCTCGTGCTTACTCCAGGCTACAGAGTATTTCTCCTCCTTGAACGATGTGCCACGGTGAACACACGTGTGAGGTGTCATACACGTGCAGCCACAAGTATCTGTTTGGCAAGAAGCATGTGAATTTGAAAAACTGAGACGGTAGAAATGATCGCATAAAGCGGAGGAGGAGAGGACAGGTGGATAATTGTCCTGCCACACCAGTCAGGGAGCTTATGTGGCTCTGGAATGGTGGCTTTACTTTACTGTTAGGGGTCTTAATTTTAGTGCCTTCCTGCATCATTTTTCAGCTCCCTTTGGCTGTCTTTCTAAGCATCTTGGTGTTGGAATATGGCTCTAGCTTTGCAAGATGTGTGTAATTTTTGGTGGCCCCCAACCGCAGGCCAACTGCTTTAGTCGGCATGCAGCCACGTAGCAAGTTTTTTCCCTTCAAACACTGAAGGAAAATTAGTTTGTGGTTGGAATCTACTTCTTTGGTGTGGTTCCTTTTCCTTCTTCTGTGATAGGCAAGGGAAAATATCCAGTAAAAACTATATTAAAATCCAGTGTTTTTTTTTTGTGAAATGAAATTCTTGTATTTATGTTTAAGTCCTACTTTTTTGCCTAATGATTTTTTTTTAAATTTTCAACCTACTGTTATGAATTGAGACTATCTAAATAAAGATTAAAAGTAGTTCTAGAAGGAATTAATGTGTGCTCATTGGATAGTTTTAATGCTTTGTAGCTCATAGACCTTCTTGACTTGGTTATACATCCCATTTTTCTGTGTGCTTCATATTGTAAATAATAACAGGGGCTGGGGAGATAGCTTAGGGCACAGTACATGCCTGGCAAGTGCAAGGTCCTGAGTTCAATTCTCAGTACAGCCCCCCAAAATATATATAAACAACAGTATTCATATAATTTCAAGTAGAAGAGCATCATAAAAATACATTTATTCATTTTAGTGGAATAAATATTATTTTCTTAGAATGTTACAGTGATTTACATTCCCGTCAGTCAAGTATCATTTTCAGAATTCACATTTGGTTTCAACTCTTGACAGGCTAGAGAGGAGAAAGGCATTTTTTGTTCTTATAGTTTGCACATGTACATTTTTGCTTGTTCTTTGAAAGTTCTTAGATACTTCTCCCGTGAGAATCAGAAGCATTTCAGGCAGACTTTCTATGCAGACAAAAAAGTCCTTGAACTTTGTATCCATCAATATTTTAGTAGAGAAACAGATATAGCACAAGATATACAAAAGCTCAAGAAATTACAAGGTTACCACAGAGCCGGATGAGGAAGCGGGCAGAGGGCTTCTGCACACTGGAGACTGAAGGATTTGAACCAGGGCCTGGGGCTCATCACAGTGTCTGTGCAAGTCTGCATCAGGAGGCTGATGGGTCTGCGATGGAAGGCTGAGTCTACACCCGCAGGCTGAAGGGTCCAAAACGGATGCCGAAGAGTCTGCGCTGCAAGCCAGAACATGGCGTCCAAGCTGGAGGCCCTCCGGAGAACAGCAGCAGATCCATCTGTCTCGTCTCCCCTTTATAGCATCAGGCTGTGAGCCTCCCTGGGCTGGGTCTTCTGCACCCGAGCGTACAGAATTGAGGAGCCTATTTATTAAGCTCCTCTTAACTAAACTTCTCAGGTTGACACCATCTCCGTTACAAGCATATATAAAACACGTCTGGGCTGTTCTTAGGGAACATAGTTGGGCATTGATCTGTGAAGACTGGTTGGTTGGTTTGGGCCAGGCTTCCACTGCAGGAAGTCCTGGCTGCAGGAGAGGCAGGAGCTTCTCCTCTCCTCCAGATGGGTCTCTCTTGCCACCCTGGGGAGCCCATCTGTAAGAGACTCGCTCTCGCCCCAACGTGAGGAATTCCTCTCAGAGCCAGAGCTCTCCATCCCATTGTACTGTCCGAAGTCCCTCCCAGGTGAGGTGCGTGTCCTTAGCAACCAGCTGCCCTCCCTGCTATCTGCCCCAGCGTGACTCCAGCTGTCCTGGGCACTCTGTCTGCTCCAGCGCCCCCAGACTTAGGGTCAGACGTGGAAGAAGTACTTCTCTCCAGCCATACCGGGGTCGCAGACTGCTCCACTTGCAGCATAGGTGTAGAATATCAAAGTCATCTGATACGAGAGAGCGCCAGAGAGATTGTGTAATTTGCCCAATACCAAGGATGCGTTGTATTCGATTCATTTTCGTCCCTGTACTACTCTCTTCTCAGGTTTTTCACTATTTTTTTTCAATACTCTTGTCAGGTTTTTCACTGGTTTCAGTGCGTTTCTGCTGTTGATCGTGGCGACCAGTCTTTTTTCTTATTTATTTAAGATTTTTATCCTCCAAGACCCCACATTTCAAAGGATGGAGAGTGAATATATGAAAATGTATCTGGGCAAATTCAATAAAGCACTTTTTTAGGGTCACTTGGTATTCCACAGATAAATGCTCATCTAACATTAATACTTTTTAATTTTTAAACAATACAAACTAATGATAGAAAAAAACAGCATTAGAAATGATGTAAGATTTCACTAAACAAAGTGATAGGAATTCAACAATGGTTGCTGCATTACACGATGCTGTCTTCAAATTAGTTGTTCCAATCACCAGATACAAGTGTGAAAGATTCATTTAAAGAAAACAGAATAACAAATTATAAGAAATTCAAAAGAGGAAGAAAAGTACAAAAAAAAGTTAAGCATTAGCTGTTCCTTTCAAAAGACCAGCAGAAATAGACAATTCAGTTATCCTATCTGCATATATACCGAAAAACACTAATATTTAAAGAAAATGTTTAGAACTGCTTTATATAGGGTTAAGATTACCTTTTCTTCCTTAATCTTAGAGAAAATATACTCATTATAATAAGCACTTTGATTCTTTGTAACATTACATAGTGATTGCTGGGCATTTGAAAAAACATGAAAGTTAAAATTTGAACTATTTTTTTTAAATTAATTAATTAATTTATTTATTTTGTGTGTGTGTGGCCAGCTCAGCCCACCAGGGGGCGGGGCTGGCTGGCATGTGGTGCTGGGGGATTGAACCGCAGTCCCTATGCTTTGCTTAGCTTAGCTTGTTCTAAGTAGGTGTTTTAGGCCACTGAGCCATCTCACCAGCCCTGATCTAACTATTTTTTAAAGTAAAATTATTTGCTTTTTTCCAGAAACCTTTCAGGAAATTTGTTTTCTTCGTTGTCTCAAGGAACTTTCATTTATCTTGGCTCCCTGCGGTCTTTGTAAGTAAGAATTTCTTGGGTTACTCGACCTGTGTTTGGCTTTGAACATTTAAAATTCTCCTCATATACTTTAAGCGATTTCATGAAGGATAATCTTGTGATTGTGCAAAAATGACTCTTCCCTGGGAACCTACGTTCATGAACTGAAGAATACGTAGTGAAACTCAGTAGTGCATTTGAGGTGAGGGCGCCATTTTCTTCCCAGAATGCTTTATTACTGTAATCTAGGTTCTGAGTAAATAAATTCAAAGTGTTTCTCTTCAACTGCGTTTTCAAATCAGTAAGTGTTTCTGTTGTTTCACTAATGAAGTCCCTAAAGTGTAAACTATCCTCCTGCTGAAGAATTTGTGGTGAAGAATATTTTACACTTTAAGGATTTAATTTTATCCTGTAATCCCTGCCCGCCCTGAATTTACAACTTACTACTGGTGTTTTGGGGGATGTTTATTGAAAGCTTGCTTTATGAAGTTGGTAGAAGATCTTGTTCACACAGCTCTGTATGACTTTATAAGGACTGCTTAATTGTTGTCCCCAGAAACAGTTTTGTTGTCACTTTTGAAAGTGATTCTATTTCCAGATAAACCTTAATCTATTTCAAATGGCAAGTTTCACTAAGCTTCTGTTGGAATGACAGTTACATTTATTGTTTTCAGTTTTCCTCTGTGTTATGAGGTTGGTAAGATAGTTTTTTTCTGAGGAAAAGTTTCTCCTCTAGCAGATGCCTTTGTTCAGTGCATGTCGCTGTCGTCTTCTCTCCCTCTTGCCCCTTCTGAACGTGTCATGTCTCTGCCCCATTTCTTTGTGGATGTGTCACTCCACTCTCTAGTACTTTTCCTGGCAGGGAGCTTTCTTTCCATATTAGGTATGAAATACCCTTATTTTTGTATTTTTGATCTGCTGAGTCTTCACCCCTTAAAATTTTAAGTATCTGTGGTGTCACCTGGTGCACAGGAAGAAATGTCAGAATTAGTGGCATCCTAGGTGACCCCCTAGTCTTGTCAGATGCCCAGAGCGTGGCCATGCAGAACAGTCCTTGCGCTGCTGTGTTGCTGTGCCGCTGCTGAGAGCACCAGGCAGCATCGTAGGCAGGAGACCAGGCATGTGGCACTGAAAAGCTGGAGAAGGCTTCTTCATGAGTCCAGATTGCCGCTGTGCGCTTTATGATACGTAGATACAGATTTGATGGACAAAAAGAACGGGGATTTGGTATTCCAGAACCTTGGGATTACAATCTTGCTGTGTAGAAGAGGAATAGCTTATGGCTTTTGTCTTTCCATACTGACCTGGGCTAAAGGTGCATCGGTGGGGAGGTGGGCTGGGGCGCAGCACTCCAGTGATGGCTCCTGGATAGAAGGCCGTACAGGGGTGCTGAGTGGCACAGGCATGGGAGCGACGAACCCTGTCACTGCAGCTGCAGGGTGAGCCGCTTAATTTCCTTCATTCTCATCTCTGATGTGTTTGTTACAGGGAATTTCAGACGGAGTATCTCCTGTGTGACTGTAACATACTGTGGATGCACCGCTGGGTGAAGGAGCGGAACATCACTGTGCGGGACACCCGGTGTGTTTACCCCAAGTCGCTGCAGGCTCAGCCGGTCACAGGTGTAAAGCAGGAGCTGCTGACGTGTGGTAAGGGAGAAAGTGGAGCTGGAGAGGGGTTTACCCTTTGTTGACTCCTGGCATTTTTTTTTTTTTTATTGTATTTGCTATAGGGTCTTGCGACAAACCCCAAACTCAGTGATCCTCCTCAGTGAGCCTCCCCAGCACTGGGATTGCAGGTGTGCACCACCATGCCCGGTCTTAGGGTAGTGCTGGCCAGCTTGGTGTGCCCGGGGCGGGGCCAGCACAGCATGTGGTGCCAGGGATTGAACTCGAATCCCTGAGTTCAGCAAAGCAGGCACTTAGTTCTCTAAGCTATTGTACCAACCCTCTTTTCTTTTTTTTTTTTTTAATTAAAGAGAGTATAAAATAGTAAAACAAAACAAAACAAAAATACAAACATGAGAAATGATGCAGAACTTCACCAACCAAATGAATAGGAATTCAACAGTGTATTGCATAATGTTATCTTTAAATTAGTTGTTCAGATTACCAGATGTAAGGATACAAAATAGGAAAAAAAATGTTAAGAAATTTAAAAGGACAAGGAAAAAAAAGGGGCAGGTGGCCCTGATTTTCAGCATTGACTTCTTCCCTCTGTAGACTCACAGAAATCAGCAGTACAAGTATTGAAGCAGTCCTGCATGCATACAAAAATACATCTTTCTCTCCTTTCTCTCCCTTACTGTTCTTTTCTTCATTTTTGGTTTTTAGCGTGTTTTTCTTGACAAACTGTAAGGTTCTTTTGATGGTCCTGAAATACAACTGTTACTCTTAGAGGATTTAATAATATTAAGTTTCTGGTAACGGTTAAGCCAACTGGATTAGAAAGCATTATATTTTCAGTTGTTCTTTAATATAGCTATTCTTAGGTTCTGAATGGCTTTATGAAAATTTATTTCAAAGAACAGCACACATATTAAGATTTTCTATCGCTTGGAAATGGTTCATGTAGTAAAATCTCAAAATACACGCATATTTGTTGATGAAGTGTGAGTTGATGTAATCTGTTTTGTTTTGTTTTGTGGTCCTAGGGATCACACCAAGCACCCCAAAGTGTGTTAGCCAAGCGCTCTACTGCTGACATATCCCTCCAACTTCATGATTCAATTTTTTGGAAGTATAGTTCAGCGTTGTGTGTCAGTGTTGTTAGAAGACTGTTACAGTTAGGTCAGGGTATTGGAATTCTGTCTTTGAAAGTGATCACTTGTGTTTGTAAGTTGTTGAGAACGTATGTATAAGGATATCCTAAGTTCCCAACGTAGAGGGATGTTCTAGTTACTTTCGATACTTCCATTCAGTGAACTAATTGCAGCTCTTAAAAATAATGATTTTGAAGAATATCTGAAGGTGTGAGAAAAATACCATATTTACTGTGTGTCAAGTAAGAAAACAAAACAAAACGCAATCTGTAACTAAATCTGTAAAATGGCAGAGGGGATTTCAGCCTAGTATCTGTGTTTGGAAATAAACAATTATTTTTCCCTCTTTCTCTGTCATCATTACTGTTATTTCACAAGTGAAATGTGTTCATTGAATAAAAATTAAGGTCTATGAAGGGAAATAGAAAGATTGAAAGATGCAAAGAAAGTGGTATGTACGTTCTTATCATTTATAAACAGCTCATGTTGAGACCTTGATGTTATCTTTTGTACCTTTTTCTTAGAGCCTGACAAAAATATCATCCTATTCTATGATATTTTGTAACCTTTTAAAACGGGAAACTATGCCAACTTATTTCCTTATCACAAAGTACATGCATAATGATGCCTTGCATAGGTGTAACCATAATTTAACAAATTATTACTGCATATACAGCTTGTTAATAAATTCTCACTCTGTAAATAATGCATGATTAATTTCTTTATAGTTTTGCATGTTTGCTATTATTCTTTAAGATATACTGCTGTTAAAAATAGAACTTTATATTATACAAATGAACTAAATAATTTAAAGGCTTTTATGAAGGTAGCTGTGCATTTTTGCATATATGTATGCTTAAAATCTTTGCCTCTTGTTTTTCTGACTGGAAGGAAACATGCTGTATTTATAAATCACTAGGTGATGGTAAAAGATGAGATTTTAAAGGTATTTTTGCTTTTCTTAAATGCTTTAAAATTTCTGCAGTAAATATGCACTACCTTTGCATCCAGAAACCAGTGTTTTAATCAGAGGGATGCTAATTTGCTTTTACAATTGTACTTAAAATGGTAAATGTCAGTATTTGTCACTGGTTCCATTTTCTAGATTTAAGTGTTGTTACACAACTTGTTCTTTCGGTTTCCTTCTGTGGTGGTACCATGGCGGTGACAACACCATGGAAAAGGAAGAACCCTAAATGTCAGAACTGAGCATGACATGGTTTCATTGTAATTTTACTTCATGTCGTGTTTATCTGTTGCTGATATATTAGTTTGGTTTTTGGTACTGTAACAGAATACCTGGAGTTGAGTTAATGTATAACAAAAATAGGCACTTTTAACTTAATGGATTTGGAGGCTCAAGCTCAAGATCAAGTGGCTTTGTTGGCTCAGTTTGGGGAGAAAGCCTCACGGCAGTGACTGCATGGCGGGAATGTGGGTGGGGACGACAGTTGAGCAGGACTGGCAGGGAGAGAGCAGTTTGGGGTCAGGCTCAGGTTCATAACGGCTTTTTTTTTTTAATACAGATATAAATTTATTCCGAATATTTTCTACCCATGGTTGATGTAATCTGCAGGAGCAGAACTCAAGGCTGCAATGAGCCAACTAGATACATATTTAACTATCGTTAACACAGTGAAAGAGAGCTAAAGTCCTAGATCCAACATTCTAATTTGAAAGAATAGGTATTCAACAAAATAATTGTATTATTTCATTGAATTTTCATATCAATGTTATTTACCCCTATTTTATAGGTAATTGCTCTGAGACTTAGATTCCTTAAGCCATACATGTGCATAGTAACTTCCCAAATTATGTGACATCGCGCTCTAAGAGAGTGGCACTTCTGAGGGGAGGGCACCACGCAATCCTGGGCCTTTCCACCAGGCCACAGTGCCAACTGGGGCGGGAGCTCCAACCCAAGCCCTCAGGAGTTGGACCCAAAGCATCATCCTCCTGTCTCGAGGAGCTTTGTTGGTGCTGGCGCTAGGATACTGGTTACCCAAGAGCTTCTGCTGTGTTTTATCACTTTACGTAGGACTTGTCTAGTTTTTAAATTACAGCATGTGGAAATGTATCTGCTCTCTGAGTCTTTGCTTTGCTGTCTCCAGATCCCCCCCTCGAGTTGCCATCCTTCTATATGACCCCGTCCCACCGGCAGGTTGTGTTTGAAGGGGACAGCCTTCCCTTCCAGTGCATGGCTTCGTATATTGATCAGGACATGCAGGTGCTGTGGTACCAGGATGGGCGGATAGTGGAAACCGATGAGTCCCAAGGTATCTTTGTGGAAAAGAACATGATTCACAACTGTTCGCTGATTGCAAGGTAAATTTTTTAAATGAAGAATTATCTCTGAATTTTACTTAAACTTCTGGCCTTGTGTTTAGTTGGGATTTAGATTAGTTCTTCTTGTTCTTGCATGTAGAAATGAAGACATCTCACATTTTTCCTTTTTGATTGTTACTCATATTTACGTTCAGAAAGAAATGAATAAAAGAATAAAATAAAAGAAAAAGCTGACTATAAAATGGAAGTATTTAAAAAATTGGAGTGTTTAATGCTTTCAGAAGAAAAATATTAAGTTTTAGTACTGAGCTTAATTTCTGTGTCCCACTGTTATTATTTTTACTCTTAGGAATTAACTGATTTTTGCCATTTAGTTCTGTCATTAACATTATGTTTTAGGAGAAAACAGTGTAATATCTGAATGCTCAATCCTGACTGGTGTGATCACCAAAGTAGTTAATTTGAATGAATTTTATAAACTGTAGAAAGTAGGCTTAAAATATTTACATGATGCTATCATGCGTCACTTTCCTTATTTTAGTAGCTCCTTTACTTAGTCACTGTCTCCTCTCCTTCTCCTCCTCCCTCCCTCCCTCCCTTCTTTCTGACCAACTGATCTACCTACATACCTACCTACCTACCTAGATGCTGGCCTGAATTTCTATTAGGTTAGAGGTGTAGTATGTAAACTGTCAAGACAGAGATGCTGTGAAAAAAAAAATTGCCAAGAAACTAAAGCTTCTGTGAGTTGAGATTCAAATCTAGGTATACTTGGATAGAATTTCTATTTTGTAACTTTTCCTATTGGAAGACTTCCTATTGGAAGTATATTTTTTTATATCTTCTAACATTCATCCATTCATTGTAATAGAATAAATACTTTTAAATCCTTGCCTGATATTTCCAAGCTCTGTGTCTTAGGGTCATTATTACTATTTTTGTTTAGAATATGGTTTGTATTTCTTATTTTTTAAAAAATGTTTGTCTAGTAATAATCTTTGTGTGTAGTACTGTAATATCCTTGATGCTTCTTATTGGCCAGTCAAATCTAAAATCTTAACTTACTACCTTATCTTTAAAGAGAAAGTGTGTAGGCTTTTCGCTTTCGATTCTGTTTCCTTCTCCCAAGAACAGCTGATTTTGTTGGATCAGGCAGTCAGCTGGGCAAAACTTAAACTCCGTTGGTGGTAGCAGGGATCTCAGGGCCTGCCTTACCTGTGCGCAATAACAGAAGTTTGGGTCTCTAGCAAGCTTCCTTCCTACATCTACCCATGGAGTTTTCAGGAGGATTGTGATTTTTCTGTTTGGCAAAAGCGTGGGCAAAAGTCAGTAAAGTCTAGGTACCCCCGAGATTAATCTCTTCTTCCCAGTACGGATTCCTCTATAGTGTCTCTCTGCCTTTGGTCTCTTCTCAGCATTTATAATTGCTAACTGCAGGAAGGATGGAGGAAGGGTAGAGGAAGGAGGTTTTACAGTGAGCCACTCAGCCATTGCCAGGAGCAGAATTCCCTTAGTATGGGATAAGAGTCATGATTAGAGATGCTATATTCATCATTACAGTACTTTTATTGTGCTGATAATTTTATAGGCATGTATATATGTATAGATCTCAACACATTGTACACACACACACACACACACACAATGCAAAATAAATCTTTACAAATAGAATAAGCCATTTTCTAGATGAAAGAGCCCTAGTTATTTTTAAGTGAAAATAAGCTATTAGCTACAAAGTATGCAAATTTACTTTATAAATCTATTTTTGCAGCTCATGCTTAGACTAAATTCTTTGTAGCAGCAGAAAACGATTCTAAGGATCCCACTTTAGATTAACATTTTGTTGGTAGAAACACTTGACAAAGGTAAAAACCTTTCATATGAAGACTGAAATTCTTTAGTCCAGAGTGATACACAAGTTGTAGGAAAAGGACCTGCGTTGTTACTGAATTGGGGAATGTGAGGCGCATACTGATTCCTTATTGGTCTCCTCAGGTCTTCCTTTTCATCGGTAAGCATCAGTGGTGCTAGTTTTCTGGAGCTGCTTCTTTCTCCCCAAATATCTTTAAATCTGCAGATCTGCTGCCCAGGAGATTTCTGGGTATTTATGTCAGTGATTGCTTTTACACATTGAAAGGTTTGCTAAAAGTTATGTACGGAACTTCGCAGAATTTATGAGGGCTTCATTTACCAAGGAGGAAGCTTATATGCTTTGGCACTGCCCACCAAACCCACGCAAGTGCTGTCTAGGGTGTTGATGAGTATTGGAAGAAAGGGGGCAGCCATGACGTTGTTGGCACTGTGCACTTTGTGGTCTGCAGTGTGCAGTGTCTGATAGATCAGGCTGCGCCCCTTTTTACTTCTCCATACTTGGTGATGCAGCCTTTGGGTAGTCACTTTGGCTGAAAGTGTTGTGTGGAAAGCGTTGTGCGAGGAGGGTAGCTGACGCTGTCTGATCTGAACCCCGAGGTCTGATGTTTTCTGGAGTTCCAGACAGATGCCACCCATTGAGAAGCCATGGTTGTATACCAATAAAATTTTATTATTTTAAAACAAAATTTAAGGGCTGGCCAGATAGCTCAGCGGACTAAAGTACCTGCTTAGGCAGACACAGGGACCTGGGTTCGATCCACTGCATGCTGGGGCCAGGCCTGCCCCTGGGTATGCTGAGAGGGTGGTAGAGACTAGGCGTGGTGGCTCCAGCCTGTGATCCTAGCACTTGGCAGGCTGAAAACAGGAGAATCACTACGAGTCCAATCTAAGTAGTGACACCCTGAAGACCTGTACTAAATACAAAAATAAATAGATAAATAAATTTAATTTCAAATAAATGTTATTTTTTCAAATAATTGCTAAGATAGTGAGATAGAAATACACAATTTTGAGGTTTAATTTAGTCACTGAAAACACAGTGGGAATGCTTACCTATTCAGTGCAGACCCTTGGGAACCTGTAGGTTAATCTATTATTTTTATTGACAGATTTTCTATACATTTGTTTCTAATTCATTGCAACCAAGTCATTTTCCTTCCTCTTTCATTCTAAAGCTGCAATAGAATGTTTGTAAATTTTTGAGTCTTTTTTTTTTTTTTTTAGTGAAACTGGGGATTGACCTCAGGCCTTTGCGCTTGCCAGGCAAGTACTTATTCTACTGAGCCATCTCCCCGGCCCCTATTGAGTCATTTAAATTTGTATCAAATTTTTTTTGTCTCTTGATCTTGAAAGTATGTATTAGAGTTGACTAACTTTAACATAATAAAGATAATAAACTTTTTTTTAGTGATTCAGAGTATAAGGGAGCCTCAGAGTTTATTAGGGCGTTTTGTGCAGTCATCAATGATTTAGGTGACCTAACATATATTAACTTCAACACATTATTTTACAAGTTAATTAAAATGATACGTGCATGATTTCTAATTATTTCTTATCATTTGTGTCTGTGTAACCGGCCAAGCTTAGTGGACCCAATGGGGGAATAAAGTTTAATTGCAGGTTTGAACACTTGCTCTTTACCTAGTAGATTTTATATTAGACAATTATGACTTCATCTCAAAAGCATGGGATTTACTGGAAGCTATTTAGAAATACAGCTGTTTTATAA
>NW_004524582.1:15118849-15144995 GCF_000260255.1 Octodon degus
CTTTTTGAACAATCATCTACCCGAGAGACAGCACAGCAGCAACTGGCATGTCAAGACAAGCATCCCCTATTCAGAAGACCAGAATGACAGGCACTCTAGGCATGAACCTACTATTATAAATTTCTATCTATCTTCAGTGCAGTTGCTTAGTTCACAGGTGTCTGTATATATAGTTAGTCAGGGTGAGAATCATTCCAACTAACTGCTACTTTGAGAATCTCTACTCTCACAGAAGAGAAGACATAGAAGAAATGGACAGATTCCTAGAAAGTTACAAATTACCAAAACTGAATCGACAAGATATAACCATTCTCAATAGCCCAATAACAGCCAATGGAACACGAGATGTAATAAAAAATCATTTGTATTATTTTTAGGGAAGGGTCTGCAGGGTGTTCAGGGTCTCACTACTAGATCAGACTTGTACTGATCCTCCTGTTTACAGCCTCCCAAGTGCTGGGATATCTGGCATGTGTCGCCACACCCAGTCTCATTTGCTGTCTCAGTGCGCCCTGGGGGTGGGGCTGGCATGGCAGGCCTGGGGATGGAACTCCTGTCCTCTGCGCCTGCTTGCAGGTACTTTAATCAGCTGGGCGATTTGGTCGTCCCTGTGCTTGAATGTTTTGTTGAGAGGCTTTGGAGAGGTAGCGGTGATGTGGAAACTTATGCAGGCTTCGCTGCAGCGATGCTGAGGTACTCCCAGTGTGGCCGGCCTTTCTTGGCCTCGAGGACTCGTTCTGGTCTTCCTTTCCTGGCAAGCAGAAACCTCACACCTTGCGTACCACTGCACTGTATTCATGTCCCTCCTGCTGCTCTGATTGTATTTTAAGGATCTGTCCCCTTGGCTTGATGCACCACAGGAGGATTTAAAAGGGAGGGTCCGTCACGGTGACTTAGTTTTTTTTATCTAACAAGACTTGGCTTTGCAGCATGCATTCAGACATATGTGTAAGTGAAAGACTGAAACCTGTGGTCTCCCTTTGGGGCTAATCATGTTTTCTCTTTTTAAAATCTTTTTTTTCATGCAGTGCCCTAACCATTTCTAATATTCAGGCTGGATCTACTGGAAACTGGGGCTGTCATGTCCAGACCAAACGTGGCAACAATACAAGGACTGTTGATATTGTGGTGTTAGAGAGCTCTGCCCAATATTGTCCTCCAGAGAGAGTGGTGAACAATAAAGGTGATTTCAGGTCAGTGGTATGCAAAGTTCTCCAAGAGTCTGAATTGGGGGCTGGTGAAATGGCTCAGTGGTCTAAAGCACCTACTTAGAACAAGCTTAGCAAAGCACAGGGACAGGGACCACGGTTCAATCCCCAGCACCACATGCCAGCCAGCCCCGCCCCCTGGTGGGCTGAGCTGGCCACACACACACACACACACACACACATAAATAAATAAAAGCAGATTAAAAAAAAAAAAAAAGAGTCTGATTTGTCCAAACTCTTTTTATCTTCAGAGGCATTTAATTGAACTCCCATTCTCAATATAAAAATTTGAGAAAAATGAACATATATTCTAATGTCTGTCTAAAGATTATCCTTTAGAATGATAGTTTCAGAATCCTTTATGGAGATTTAAAAAAAAAAATGCTTGAACTTTATTTCAAACCTCTTGGCAAAGAGTCTCTAGAAAGTAAATTATTTTGAACAAATAATTTATATAAGCTGCTGACCGCTACTTTGGGAAAATATTTTGGTGAAAATAGTATAAAATTCAGACAGCAGGGAAATAGTTCAGCATCATAAGCAAGTGCAAGGTCCTGAGTTCAATCCCCAGTTCTGTGAAAAACCTCCACAGAACTTGGGGCCAGGGACATAGCTCAGCAGCGTAAGTACTGTCTGACAATGTAAGGTCCCCAGGTCAATCTGTGGTAATGCAAACAAACAAACAAAAAATTCAGACAGTCCATTGGTACCATCTTGTTTTTCAGAAGATTCTTTTATGGATGAACTTTGAGAGGGCTCCTATTGCTAAATCACATAACGACTGGCAATTGTGGTGTCATAATTAGAAAGTACACTTAATTTTCTTCTGTTCCATTCTTCTGGGAATAAAGTGACAAGCGCTTTGGGAATTGCAAGCCATTGGGTAATTTGACACTTGGGGAATCATTAGAATCCCAGGGGCATTAGTTGGAATTACATTCAGGTGAGCAGATGAGTTCATTTTCATTTTTAATGGACAGTATAGAACTCGTGACAAATACCATCTTTTACCTTAGATTCTACTCAAATCCTGTTTCTTACTACCTTGGTATTCTTTATTTTCAGGGACTTTAGTGATGAGTTTATAGTTGATGGGCACAAAGGGAAGACCTTGCTTTTTTAGGCAGTGTGAAGATTATTTAATGCTGGCTTCGCATTGTCGCTGGTGGGTTCTCTTGCCACTTTGGTGCAATAACCCGTCTTTAAGAATAAGAAAACCCTGTGATATTAATCTTCCCAAACTAAGGAGAAGCAGTAATCATGAATTCACCTGTTCTTTATTGCTTTTCTGTTTTTTCTAAAAAAATATTAAAAATATTATGTTTGACACATGCATGTGGCCACCAGCATTTATTATTGCCAAGGGATGTCCTTTATGTGCACCAAATATAGAGCTATACTTTTTTTTTTCTTTTTTGGCGGAACCGGGGATTGAACTCAGGCCCTTGTGCTTGCCAGGGAAGCACTTATTCCACTAAGCCGTCTCCCCGGCCCCGAGCTATACTTTCATTGCCTACTTTAAACATGGGTCACATCAGCTAACTGTTAGGTTCAGCATCTGCTATTAAAGAACCATGATGTTTTTTCTTTATGGTGAATTTTTGGTACTGAGTTTTAAAAATAGAAGAAAAATCTAAATATTTAACAGATTTATGCATTATTTATCTTTTGGTGCTCCTTAAAATACGATACAACTGAGCTCCCACTGCATTAATAAGATTGAATTGTGTTGCTTGATCTGTTTGGTATGGTTTTGAGAATGAATTCTATTTTGATGTGACTGATACTATAATTTAGTGGTTCCTATGTTATGAATCAGCCATAATGTGTATTGAGGGACACTTAATTTCACATCCACTTTTGGAGAAATAAAGCTCTAATAACAAAGCTTTAGCCCCAAAGCGTGCTGACCTGTGTCAACAGGTTTGTGTTGTCTCCGGGTTAGTGACTAGCTTTCCCTGAGCATTTCGTTACGGGCAGTATTTGGACGTCTTTAACACCATGTCCACATCCAGAAATTTGCCAGGACTCCGGGGACCCAGCATAGAGTTGTGCTCTGAGCTAAAATAAATGTCCTTGTGGTAGAATACGCAACTGTGTCCTAGCAGGACAAAGATACAGGTGGCTGTAGAAGAATTCAGGAGTGGACTTCTTCATGCTAGACGACACCATACAGAATTTATTCTTCCAGTGGGAGGATAAGGACAGCAATCTTTGTACCATGTTTCTGCCAGGGGGCATCCCCTAGAGACGCAGCATCTGAAGCCTTTGCCCGGGGCTGGTTATATAGCTCCTGCACTTAGTGCACAACAAAATCCCAGTTTTTCCAGAGGAAAGGTGGTGTTCAGAGTAAGCCATGATGCCTGCTCTATCAGATGAACCAGAGGAAACTAACCTCTACCAGTTAACTGTCTCTGGGAATATCAGAATGCTCCTCATTTTTATTAGTATATGTTGGTGACATATAATGAATACCTTCACCCCCGTTCTGGGGATTGGGCACATGTACATATTCTATCCTGATTCTTTGGACTTCCCGTACCCTCCCCCTCTTGCTGTCTTCCCCTCCCCCTGGTCCTCTTCCCATCTTAACAGATCTCTATCTCTCTTGTTTCCTATCATCAACCTTTCTTCTTCTTAAATTATACTTTGAATTTCTCATGTAAGAAACAATGCAATATTTAACTTTCTGTGTCTAATTTTTGTCACTCAGCTTTATGGTCTCAAGATGCATTCATTTTCCTACAAATGGCTCAATCTGATTCTTTATTCTAGAAGAAATGTGAGCCTTTATTCTTCAGTGACTTTTGTGCTTCTTTCTTGGCTTTTCTCTGTAGTTATGTAAATATATGCTAAATCCTTGTTTCTTCCTGTTGTTGTTGCGCCTGACCTAACGGTCCCTCTAGGTTTTCTTAGAACTTTTCTGCCCATCCCGCTGTAGGTGGCCCCGGACCTTGGCGGGCATCACCGCACATCTGCAGTGCACCCGGAACACCCCTGGCAGCGGGATCTACCCCGGGAACCCACAGGACGAAAGGAAGGCTTGGCGCAGATGTGACAGAGGTGGCTTTTGGGCTGATGATGATTATTCTCGCTGCCAGTATGCGAACGATGTCACTCGAGTTCTTTATATGTTTAATCAGGTAACTAGAAAATTTTCAGATTTGTTTTAAAATGTGAATAGATGTGGCATTCATATTTTTATAAATGCTGAGCAAAGTACAGCTTTGATCTAAATATCTCCACTGATTGATCTATCCTTGGAATCACGCTCTGCATGCTGTCCCTCTTTCTTTCTAGTCACTGACTGACTCTACACCTTTTAAATCCCTTTTATTGTGTGGGCCCACCGGGCAGGATCCCAGCCCTGCTTCCGGTCTGGGGCGCGTGTGTTTTCCACTTGGCACCGGTGAGCCTTCCAGTACGTGCACGAGTCTTGTGACCTGTGCTGCCCCGGCTTCTACTCACCTTTCTTTAAACTTCACCAGGCAGCGAGCACCTGGGAGGTGGCGTCTGTGTTGCTCAGCTCTCTGTTCCTTAGCACCAGTTCACCCTTTTTGCAGTGCTTAGGGCTAAGCTAGTGTTTAAGTCAGTCAATAAAAGAATGCTAAGCACGACTGGCAAGAGAGATAAATACCGTGTAGGAGTAAGTGGTTCACACTCTGTGCAGTAGTGGTTCCCGGGAAGCTATTGATCCCTCCCTGCTGGAGTCCTCCGGAAAGGCTTTCCTGAGCAATCCGGACGAGGTATGTGTAGAATTTGGGTAGCAGAGAGGAGGAGATGATGCTGCATGTTTATGAGACATGGTTTTGGGTATCATTGTATAGTTCAGGTTCTGAAAAACTTCCTGAGGGTCTTCTCCGTTAAAATTTGAAAAAACATTTTAGGACTATGATGAGTCAGTAATAGTTTCAGTTCATTGCTGGGTCGTGAAATGCAGAGTTTACGCGTCAGAAATGTCTCAGCCACTTTTCAAACCACGCCCCTTCGCTTCTCATGCAGATGCCCCTCAATCTCACCAATGCGGTGGCAACAGCTCGCCAGCTGCTGGCTTACACCGTGGAAGCTGCCAACTTCTCTGACAAAATGGATGTCATATTTGTGGCGGAAATGATAGAAAAGTTTGGAAGATTCACCAAAGAGGAAAAGTCAAAAGAGGTAATTCTCCTGACCTCAGCTCTGCAGTATCCGGTGGGAGCAAATGTTGGTAGAGTCGAATCTGTAGTTTTAAAGCTTTGCCATATTGGAAGTACATATGCTTTTCATTTTGCAGAATTATCATTGAGAATGTCATGCTGCAGTTGGTATAGTGACCTGTGAGTTGTTGGAAAGAGATGATTTTTCAGCACTTGGACATTTTAAGGCACTTTGATACAGTAGAGGGTAGAGTGTAGCAGAAAGCAGACTCCTGCATCCTCTCTGCGTCAGCCATGGCTACTTACCTTTGCCCCTGGGATTTCCCTCGTCTGTACCACTGCGTTAGTCACCCATGTCTTGTGCACTACCTAATTACTTTTGTGATATCCTGGGGAAATGAGAGACTGTCAGAGTCCCAAATGATCAGAATATACAAATGATATAAATTTAATGAAATGTTAATTGTTCCAGGAAATGTTTTTACCACGATTTGAGCATTATACAATATATGCATGTAATGAACGTCATGATACCATGCATATACATATAATTTGCAAATATCAGTTGAACATTAACTATGATATACTTGTCAACATAGTATCCATTAGGGGAAAAAACGGAACTGTGAATTTCAGAATGAATAAGCAACAAATAGAAGATTTAAAGATGAATTGAGTTGTCACACTGAAATGAATTTTAGAGTTAGGAGGAATCTAGACATAAACTGAAGGCAAATGGAAATTAGTTGATTTGTGTATGGGTATACATTTGACAGGATTGAGAAACGGATCCTTCCCTGACTCTGCCTAGAAGTGTTTTTGGTAATACCATACTCACTTTGAATACTCTATTGCCCTCTCTTCCATAGTTTTGGGGAACTGGCTAAACAAAGCCTTCGTGTTTATGTAGGGTCATCTCAGTGCCTTTGGTACTGCAGAGCAGTGAATCGTGTGCTTGTACCCCTAAGTCATTGAACCAAGGATGTTAAAAAATGTTTTGCTTCTGTATGGATTATTGTCTTATATTTTGATAATAAGTTTTGGAACCATGACTGAAGCATGTTCAGCACTTTGGGTTGTAGTTAGGAAAGGAAACAAAGAAGACAATGTGCGTGTGGTAGCTCCCAGGCGAAGAGGTTTTCTGCTGGGTGATCAGAAAACATTGCAGCTTTACTGTTAAACGTTAAGCACCGTTAATCGCCCAGTTTTCTAACAAACTGTTTCTACCTGACTGCACCGCGGGCCACAGCCACGTCCCCGTGCTAAGTCCCCTTAGCCCTGGGAGAAGCAGTTTGGGTTCTGGCTGCGGTGCTGCTCCTCCTCCTCATTGTTATAATCACAGATTAGCAGCCCTCATGATTGGTTGCTTCTGGAAGTGAAATATGTGACTTACTAGAATAATTGCAAGGACATTTGGGATGTTAGCACTGACTCTCCCTGCTTATAATGCATGTTTCTTCCCTTGTCGCTGTGTTTGGTGCCAGGGGCTCTCTCTTACTTCTTCACTGGAAAGAGCAGTGTGGTGCCCCGAGATTCAAGCTCAGCTCTAATACGTGGAGTAAACTCTGCTGCTTTGATGTTATTAGGTGCAAGCATTCTTTGGAACTGGAAATAGATACGGTTTTATGATGTCGTCATTACCTTTCTCGTTGCTGTGATAAAATACTCAGTATCCAAAGGTAAAGAAGGAAAGGTTTATGTAGCTCACGTTTGTAGAGGTTTTAGTCAACAGTCAGCTAGCTCCAACGCTGGGTGGCGTGGCAGACAGATGTCGCAGAAGAGAAGCAGTTCATGGTGGGCAGAAGGTAGCAAAGCGAGTGAGGGATGACTGAGGCTCTTCGTATCCCTTTTGTCTTATCCTGGCTGCTCAGAGTGGGCAGCACCCACACCCTTAATCTTAGTGCTTTGGAGTCTAGCACTGTACTGTAAATCAACTCCAGCATCACGTACTCAAGGTCAGCCACCTCTGCAGAAGCACCACCTGTGACCACAGGAGGCTTAGGGTGATATCTAGACCTAAGCCATAGCAGTAAATTATTAATTAACTGTGTGCTTGTTGTTGTTTTAGGGTGACACTGGCCCTGTTTAACTTCTAGGGTTTGTAGGCAAAAGTGAGAAAATCCACACCCAGACCATTTGCAGTGCTTGGGCCTAGCTTTATAGGGTCAGCAAATTAACATCCTCGCGGTCTCAGAATCAAAGAGAGCGATTCTGTGATCTCAGTGTACGGGAGACCGAGGCAGAAGAAAACCCTGGGTTCCAGTACACCCTGGGTTCCATAGTGAGTTCAAGGCCAGCCTGAACTGTATAAGGCTGTATCTCAAAAAAAAAAAAAAAAAAAAAAAAGGGCAGAAATAGAAAACAAACCTAACCAACAAACAACCAACTTTGAAAAAGAGAGGGAAAAAAAAGTCATGAATGATTTACTTTTTAAAAATTTAATTGGAAGACAGTTGCTGTCATTTTGACTTGTTAATATCGTCACAAAGTTAATTGTTATATTTGGAAACAAGCAACAACAGCTTATTAAGTATAAATAAGAGAGGAAAATATTGAATCATAGGGATATAAATATTGTCTGAGATGTGCTGACTGACATCCTGTATGGTTCTTTGGGAACTCAAACTGCAGGCTATAGCTTTCAACTATTTATAGATGGTAAAAATAAATTTTGAGGTTTCAGACTTCATTTGAAGTTAATTAAGATTGCATAAAATTATGCTGATGTCCTAAAATTCATATACTTGGTGGACAAATCATTAAGTGATTATTGTACTATGTCCAAAATTAATTCTGCTACAAATAATTTTCTAATTAAAATATTGCGAGACACTTCCTTTTTAAACTGTGATTGAGTTTAGTCAGTACCCTTTTACTTCTCAAAATGTTTCCTAAAAGCTGTCAAAGTGATGTATTTAGTGGTCTTTTAAAACACAGTCCAGGCTTGTCTGCCAGGCAGCACAAGGGTCTAGTCCATATTTATCTTGTGAAAGTAGTGTATATCCATTTCAAGAGATGACAATGTGCATAAAAAGATTTGGTTATGTTTAATAATGCTTTTATTGTGCTCTCATTTTAAATATGAGAGAGAGACATGCATGTACCCTAGGCTGGTTTCCTGCTAAATTCATGTATATTTTTATGTACAGATTTTCTGTCTTTTTCTTTTCTTTTTTTTTTGTGTTACCAGGCATTGAGCTCAGGACCTTGCACTTGCCAGGCAAGCGCTTATTCTACTGAGCTACCTCTCCGGCCCCAGATTTTCTTTTTAACGCTGGATCATTTAAAAGCAAAATTTGGAAGGTGTGTTTCATCCACAGTTTTTCTAAAACAGAGTGACCTTTAAAGATTGCTCTTATAATGTGAGAATTAGCTAGTATCATTAAATGTATTAGCTAGTATCATTCCATGTATGGACCATATTCTATTTTCCTTCATTATGGTTTCTTGAAACTGTGCGGCTTGGGCCTGATTGCCTTACTAAATGTATTCATACCATTTTGCAGGTCGTAAGCTGCAGTTTTCTAGACAGCTCCTCATCAGTAAATAATAATTAGTTCATCTATTCATACATGAGACAGAGCTGCTCTTTTCCTGGTTGCACACTGTTGATGGTCTAGAGAACAGTGTGATGAATGTCGATGATCGGGGACGTTAATGAGAACGGTCTGACGTATCATTAAGTGTGATTTGTTTGCCTCTGCCCAACGCCCAGGCTCCATACCAAGGTAGAAACTCCTTTTGGGATCAGTCCTTACATTGATGGTTTTCTGACAATAGCAGGATGTGGATCTGGCCTCGGTAAAGGTTGCCTTGTGCTAATGGATAGTCCGAGAAGACATGTTTGGTCCTGCTGCAGGAGCCTAAGTCTGGTCAGTGGCACCTCCCTGCTGTCCCTGTCTGTGGAGCTGTGGTTTCCCGTGGTGTCGTCAACTCTACAGGAGGTGGCCGTGACGCGCTCCTGCGGCATGACCTCGCTCTGTGAGCAGATCCAGCCTCACTGGCCAGGGTTCGCGCTGCTTGATCCCTGCTGTCATGTTTTTCTTGGGCCCTGGAGGAGTCTTGCTTTTCTTGCCACGCAGCCACAAAGTTAACTGATTTCCTTCAGCATTTTCATTTGTCTCAGGAGAGCCAGGCAGAGTTCTCGGTCCTCCACATTTCCAGACAGACAGGGAAGCACACGTACATTTTTATAATCAGGAAAAAAGGTCAAAACCAAAACTGCTTTCCTTGAGAGGCTTGGAGGAGGCCTTGGAGTTAAATATTCCCCTTCACGGTGAAAGTGTGGCCTGGGGGTGGTGCCCGTAAAGTACACTTGTGTGCGGTGGCCTTCTTCACACATTCCTGGAACTGTTTTGTTGTTGTTGTTGTTGTTTTAATGAAAAAAATTTGCCTTGAGAGAATGTTCTGTTTTGTGTTGATAATTATAAATTTGTCTTTGTTGCCTTGACTAGGAGTACTCCAAGAATTCACTTTTCCCCACTGTAGCCGCTCTGCTGTTGGCACGCATTTGTAACTTGTCTGGGCCTCTTCTTCCTCTCCAGTCTGGATTTCCTCTCTGTTATTTACATTCTACGAGTTTAAGAAAAACTGTTGCTCACAGGGTAGACTACGAGTTCTTTCTCTTAAGAAGTGGAGAATACACGGAATATTTATTCTACACATGCTGTGCTCCACCTCTTTCCCCTTCACTTCCCTTCCCGTGTGTTCCATGTCATTCTCTTACCCTTCCACGGGGGCAGAGTTGGAGCTTGCCTCTTTGCCATACATTCTGAGGATGGTCACAGGGCGACGTCTTGTTGACTCCATAGGACCCCTAAGTACTTGGTACACAGTCATGTAAGTAGCCTTTTAAAAATCTGACTTCCAAAACTGAGTGGTTCCTTCGCAGTCCCAACGTACCTTAAGACTGCTAAGGCCTCCTCAGTGTTGTAGTGAATGTGTAATTCAGAGAAAGTAAATATTGATCATATCAGTTGGGCTGCTACCGATGTCATCATAGTGAACTTTGGATCTGTCCCCAGACAGCTGCCCGCTGCCAGTCCCAGCTGTAGAGGAAGCTGTAATTCGTGCTTTTCTCATTATCAGAGCTGATGGAGGGATCCCTTGCTGCTCCGTGCTTAGCTGGTAAAGGGGCTGCATCGCTGACCCTCTTTAAGATCTGCACGCGTCCCTTATGTAACTGCTAGGTGTGTGGAAGGTTGTCTTCTGCATTTTGTTTCTTTTAATATGGGATGAGACATTCTGAACACAAAACTGGCTTTCAGAGAGGCTCATGGATTTGCTCCAGAACATCTAGCTTTTGGTAGACTTGAAATCTAGACCTAGGAGCATTTAATTTCATAGGTTTTTTTTTTTTTTTTTGTAGTACTGGGCCTTGAGAACTCAGGACCCTGCACTTGCTAGGCAGGTGCTTATTCTACTGAGCTCTCTCCTCAGCCCAGGAGTATTTAATTTCAAGCAAGATAAATATTCCACTTTCAGTTTTGAACACTGTATGCCTACTGCCTTAAAATTAAATACTATGTTTATATTTTACATGTTTGACATGATGTCAAGTTCATTCTTAGCGTTATGGATGATTTTGACCTAATTTTGGTCCCAACTCCAAACCATATTAAAAAGAACATGGAATAGCCTGTCTCTCCAAACTTATGACATCGAGTGCTGTCATGGTTGTTCATATGACACTGTGGACTCTTTACCATTTCATCTTCGATAGGCTGTCCCACCTGCTTCCTGTCTGTCCTTGCAAGGTCGTGTGAAGGGGCAAGCACAGTTTCCTGGCTCCTTCTGGCCCTCCTGTGGCTGCGACAGCCTTCAGGGAAGGAGGCCGAGGAGAAATCCAGTGCTTTTTAGTGCTGTTAGAAGCTTTTCTACTATCTTTGTGTGTCATATTTCAGGAATACCTTTTTAATCCAGTGTCCCTCTTCATGCATTTTTATCCTTCTTGTGTACTTTTTATTCCTTTCTTGGCTTCTATAACAGATTCAGAAGTACTTTTCTACCCAAGCCCCAGAAGCATATAGCATTTTATGATTATCTGCTCTAGGGAATATTTTGGCAACAAATCCCTTTCCTCAGTTCTTAGCCATTTTGTGTCAAATTGTGAGAAAAACGGCTCGCTCTCCTCTGAAACTAGCTCTCTGTATTCGATCTACCTTCCCAGAAGAGATGCTTTACTGCAAGCAGCACAAGTGGCGCAGCTGTGCTGGCGTTCCTTGGGCCTTTCTCAGCGTAATTCTGGGGAAGACGGATGAACTTTGACTGTCGGGTCCCGTCACAGTCTCATTAAGTCCGTATGTTTAAATCTGCAAAAAAAGATATTAAGTTGTCATTGTACAGCTCTGTGGATAGCTCCTGTTATAGTAGCAGTTCCTTACAGTAGAATCAGCACTTTGTCTCTGATATTTTTCATCACTAGGAATTTCATTTCTGATAGTCATTGAGCACATTTGCCTGCTTTGCCTCATTTATCTGTTTCTTTCATTTTTGGTGCCACAGATTGATCACAGGACCTTGTGCTTGTCAGGCAGGTGCTTAAGCTGCTGAGCTATCTCCCTGGCCCCTATCTGTTTCATTTGTATGTAAAAAGTTGAAATAACAAATCAGCAATGGACAAAAACATAGTTATCCCAGCTACTCCTAATTCCCTTCCAGAGCTGAGGCTGATTAGTCTGACCCCTGTATAAATGCCTGATGGGTGTATTCAGTGCCGGGAGGATCAGAGTCATCACTTGTGTTTGTAACTCCAGCATTAGAGGCGTCTGGTGGAACAGCATTTACCACCACGCCTGTTCTTAGTTAAAAGAAAATGTACCAGGGGTACCAGGGGCTGATATTCCTGTGGGTTTAATAAAATGAAGTGAATAAAATCCACCAATCTTGATGTTAGGGTGTTTTTTTTTTTTTTAATTTTGTGACAGGACCTTACTATGTTTTCCCTTGGGACTCAAGTGATCCTTCTGCCTCAGCCTCCAAAGTGCTGAGGCATATATTGTCACTCCTGGGGAACGTCATTCTTTCTTTGGTAGTTCAGTTTGTTAATGTCTTAGGTTAGGGAAAAATACAGCTCCAGATCATGTGAACTAGTTAAGATAGGGTGTGTGGGATAAATGTCATTACTCACCGTCATATATTATTTTGCTTGCTTCTGCATAGCTGTTTTGGAAAGCTGCCTCATTTTTTAGAAGTGGAATTACTTACGCGTCTTGTTGATTTCCTCACTAGGTTGTACACTGGAAGGTAGAGCATGTATGATTCTTTCTTTGCTGTATCGCTAGCTCAGGGCAGTATCTGCCTCACATTGACCTAAATGAATAGTGGACAGTAGATATGATAAAGGAACAATAATGAAGATTGATCAATATGAAGTAAATGGACATTGGTGGCTATTGGCTGTTGTTGCAGGCCTCCTGTGGTAGTGCATGAGGGTGTACGTCCAAGCATATTGTGGTGTCACCGCCCTTAGAGGTTTACCTTGGAAATAAAATAAAGAAATGATTGGGAAACCCGACGGCAAGGGCAATACAAAGTCAGTATCCAATTTCTTAAAACTTGAATCAAAATTGGGGTTGGGGCTTAAAGCAATCTGGTGATTCTGTTTATATATGAACACACACTTTAGAAATCACTTCCTTTCCAGCCACACGTACTATTGACTTGGGCATGGAAATGCTTGAAAGAAGAGGGGAGCAAGAAAATAACGAAGGCCAAATTTGTCAACCGCTTGCCATGTTCCATGGTTTCAGAAACTTTACATTTATTACAGGAACTTGATCTGCACAGCCAGTAGGCTGGAGGCGGGGAGAGCCGCAGTGTCTGCCCCGCAGCAGGGCTGAGCGCATGAAGGGTGAGCCTTTACCCTGCTTGCGGGCCCCTTCGTCTAGGATCCGGCGGATTTCCCTAGACTTGTCTTTGTAATGTCAACCATGGGAGTGTGGGGAGGGTGGACCGAAGTTATTCCCCAGACACTTCAGCCTCCAGAGCTAGAAGTCCTGTGAAGAATATTAGATGTGGAACAGGGGTGCAAATCGTAGCTGGGATCTTCTGGGATGATCGAAAAACATCTGTAAAAGCAGCCGTGATTTTCAGGCTCGGCACTGGGGCTTAACGCTTTATGTGCTCCCTTCTTGATGAAAGGACAGCTGGCTTGTAAATGCTCCGCTCCTGCCTCTGGAATGCTTTTGCTGTTCTCTGCCACAGACCGACCTCCCTCTCATGAACATTTGCTCGATACCAAGTGTCCTTGACAACAGCGTGTCTTATTAACTGGCCCGTTCGGTGCATTTCTTGGTGGTGGGTTCCGCAGGTCACAGCCATAGTAGTCAGTTGACTTTTCACTGGCACCTCCTGACAAGTGTTTACATCTGAGCTAATAAAAAGAACTGAGTAAATGAAGCAAGTAAAACAAACTCAGGAGACATGAATGTGTCTTCGGGACCATTTGTTTCCTGGTCGTGGATCCTATAGCATTTCATTGGGGTGGAGGAAGGGTAGAAGGCGTGCACTTGAGGTAGAGAATTCCCCACATAGCAGGGTAGAGAGCTTGGATCGCACAGCACAAACTGGAAACCACAGTAGTTTTACGTGCCTGCTGTTTTACCGATGGCGGGAGATTAAAGTAGATAGAGTAGACAATGGAGTTTGACTCGAGCTCATGCCAATACAAAAAAAAGTGTATATAATGGTTTTCTGGAGGAAGAGTTGAAATCTTTTATTCTGGGATTGGATGACATTTTTATTCTCCTTGATCTAATTGCCTTTTTTCCTCTCTGTGTGAGGCATTGCAGCATGTTAGTCTTTTTACTAGTGATACAGTGACTACCTAAGTACACTGTTCAGAGCTAAATATTGCCAGATGATCATAATTGAATATGCTGTTCATATCTGAAGATATTTGAATGTGTGAAGAGTAAAGTGCCTGTGGGGATTTCATGGAGGAATTCAGACTGAGGGTGCATCTCTCTAGGATTTGGATTCTATCACACCACTTCCTTTGGCTTAAAGGACCTTCTTTGTTTCTCCAACGTTCCACAGCTGGGTGATGTGATGGTTGACATTGCAAGCAACATCATGCTGGCCGATGAGCGTGTCCTGTGGCTGGCGCAGAGGGAGGCCAGAGCCTGCAGCAGGATTGTGCAGTGTCTGCAATGCATCGCGACCTACCGGCTCGCCAGCGGGGCTCACGTGTACTCCACAGTAAGTGCAGCTGGCCATGAGCCTCTGAGACGACAGCCATGATGGGTAGCTGGAGCCCCCAAAAGACTGGTCTCTTCCCTGTTCCCTACCATGGGGTAGATAGTTTTTTGTTACCAAAGTATGAAATTTCCTCTTCTAAGACATTTTACAAGTTAATCTTGCTTTTGAGTGATAATCTGAATTTTTGGCAACTGGAAAATCCTTTCTAAATGTTTGATTTGAATGGTTGTCATCCACTAACCCACTGGAACTTTCTGCAGCAGGAATAGGGGCACTATTTATTGCTCTCTTGGCAGTTACCCACCATCTAGCAGAGTTAATATTCAGTCCTGAGCTCTGAAGGATACTTTGAGAGTGCTTGATTTTTCTCCAGGTTTAATCTTAAAAGAGACCTGGAGTGTGCATCAGCACTTGCAAAACTATTGGCATAATAATTACTCAACTAAATAGTATTACACTTTGCTTATGCCAAACTGAACTGTTATCAAATTCTCTGTGTGTGGCTTACTCTATGTTCTGTAAGTGTGGAAATGTAGTAATGTGTAGTAATGTGTGTTCCCGTAGTAATTACGTTCTCATCCATATTTTTCATTCCCTGATTCCTTAAATGGGTTCAGGTAGTGTTGAATGATCTGTACCTCCACTTGTGGTTTTGTACAATGCAAAGTTATCATTTTGCATTGATTTCTGAGAGTCTTTTAATAATACTATGTTTTGTTGTAACTATTGACCAATTAGGTTTAAGATTGCCTTCCTGAGTAGTAAATAAAACAGAAGCCTAGCATTTTTATAGTGTAGTTTGGAGTACTGCCCCCTCAGGTGCATGAGACTTGGTGGGTGGTTTAAATTATCCCCAGTATTTCATTGAGACTGAATTTAAATGCCTTTTTTTTTTTTTTTTTTTTTTTTTTTTTTTTGTATTTTAGGGACGGGTCCACACAGGGTGTTACTACTAGATGAGACTCGTAGTGATCCACCAGTTTACAGCCTGCCAAGAGTTGGGATCACAGGTGTGCACCACCATACCCAGTCTCAGTTGCTGTTCCAGTGTGCCCTGGAGGCAGGGCTGGCATGGCAGGCCCAAGGGTCAAACCCCCAGGCCCTGTGCCTGCTTGCAGGCACTTTAATCTGCTGAGCTATTTGGCTGGTCCTTAAGTTCCATCCTTTATCCTTGCTCATTACTCACATGGAAAAGTTTACTTTGTGTTTAAAAACATTTCAAGGGCCACAGGTGTGGTGGTGCATGCCTGTAATCCCAGCACTTGGGAGGCGGAGGAGAGTAGAATGATGCAACCACTGTAGAAATCAGTGGAAATTCCTCAAACAAACTAGAGTTGGAAGTCTCATTCAGCCTCGCTCTAGCCCTCCTGGATATTTTTCCAGATGAGATGAAAGCCTCATACCGCAGCGATATATGTGCACCCATGTTTATAGCAGCACAATTTGTAATCGCTAACTCTTGGAAACAACCTAAATGTCCATCACCTGAGGAATGGATAAAATAGATGTATTTTTATACAATGGATTACTACCCAGGTATAAAGAAGGACATACTCGAGGATTTTATAGGTAGATGGATGCAACTAGAGGTTATACTCATAAAAGAAATAAATCAGACCCACATGTGTAAACATCGTATTCTTTCCAGTGAAAGAAACTGAAAGAATAAATAAGATCCAGAAGGTACAGTAGATATTGTGAGAGGGAAAGAAACTGCTTAAAAGGACAGAACAACTGGGATGAGGGAAAGCACAAAATAAAGAAGGGACTATGTATAGATCTATCTATTTATACATAGACATGATTGTTAAGATAATTGCGTTACTAATTTCTATTGATATATTGGAAGGAGCAGTTAATACTCAATTTTTTGACCGGTTTTGCCTGCTTTTGTCTGGTAATCTGAACGACTTTGAAGATCACAATATGCAATATAGCAGCCATTGTTGATTTCCTGTTATCTTGTTTTTAAATTCTATATCACTTTTATTTCTTTATTATCTTTGAAGTCATAAAGGGAAGCAAGGAGAGACACCATGTTGTCCTTACAATTTAGAGTAACTCCTGTCACCTTGGTTGGTTTGGAAGTGCAGGTTGTCTGCTTGTCACTTCTTGTGCCTGCCGTGCTGAGGTCGTGGCCCAGGTTGGGGGTTGCTGGGGGTCCTCCATGTATGGCCTGTGGCTGTTGGTGTTGACAGCTTGTATGTGTAGGCAAGCTTCTGCTTTCAGCTCACTCTTGAATGTATTTAAGACATTGGGTCAGATACAGTTTTCTTCAGGTGATTTTTTTTTTTTTTAAACCTAATTTCCTTAAGTCTGTTTTAATGAGCTAATATGTCCTTCTTTCAAAGAAACAGGCAGGAGTGAGTCTGTGGAAAGCTTTTATGTGTCAAACGAATGCAGAGAGCTAACTTGATCTCCCTGTGAAGGGAAGAGTGAATATGGCTGAAGCATGTTGAACCTTCAAACCCTGTTGCTTACTTTTCATGGCTTTCTGTAGATTGGTCATTAAGGGGATTCACTCATTTTTTATCTAGCAATTGTTTTTATTACATAAGAAGCTTGTTTTTTTAACTTGAGGTTTCCTCCATTATGGCTTATTTTCTATTCAGGTACCTGCACAGTTTTTGTTTAACAAGAACTAGGGCTAGGGGTCAGGGAGATGGCTCAGTGGAATAAGCACTTCCCTGGCAAGTGCAAGGGCCTGAGTTCAATCCCTGGTTCTGGAAAAAAAAAGAACTAGGGCTTTCTGGTTTGGATTATATGTGTAGTGTAGTGCTTTGTGTCTGAGCAGTCTGTGGTAGTGTGTGGTGTCTTCCCTGAAGATCCAACATCTTTCCTAACTCTTGTCTGGTTGCCTTTTGAAGTATTCACCCAACATCGCTCTGGAAGCTTATGTCATCAAGGCTGCGGGCTTCACAGGGATGACCTGCACCGTGTTCCAGAAAGTAGCTGCCTCGGACCGTGCGGGCATCTCGGATTATGGGCGACGGGATCCAGATGGGAACCTGGACAAGCAGCTGAGCTTCAAGTGCAACGTTTCCAGCACGTTTTCTAGTCTGGCACTGAAGGTATTTAACATTTCTTAGTCACTTAACACTATTTGCAGTTAGAGTTTTTGAAGCCTGTTGATTTGCAAAATAACCTTGTTCCAGATTATTTTACAGGCTTGGGTTGGGGCTGAGAATTATGGAGATGTTGGGCTGTTGTATAAAAGGAGATTTAGCCCAGTAGGACCTCCTTAGTGACTTTTGTGGGCCTTTGGCTTTTTTGTGTTGAGGTCCTAATTGCCCATCCCTCAGGATTAGGATTGCAATGATACAAAGAAAAGAAATCTTTTCTTTGATGCAGATCTCCCCGCCACATTTTGTCTCTTGATTTGAAGACATTAAAAACACTTTTGTGGCCCCAGACATCTCGTGGGCCCTTGGCACTGTCTCTACTCAAGGGAGAGGTGAGCCCTGCGGCTGGACATTTAATCAGGAAAACAGGGCTTTGGGATTTTTTTGCCAAAGAAATGGAAATATGTGACATGTGTTTAAAAGAAAAAAAGTATGCTTTATTGTAACCAGCAAAAGGAAATCATTCTCTCTGATTTTTATAATTGGGGGTATGGATGTGTTTCACTAAACTGCATCAAAGAAAGTAGTTGGAGGCAGAAGTCCGGCACTCTAATGAAGCCACATTTTTCCATTTAGGTTTAGATGGGATGTGCTGTTGTGTTCTCCATGGCTTTTAATTACACAGAACTTTGTTTGTAGCTTGTCCCCAAATGGTTTTGCAAACAGAATTCTAGCCATTTTAATGGCTGCATGATAATTGCTCAAATGACTGTTAAATATTCTTGTACACCGCAGGTACCCAGTAAGTATCCAGTGGGCGAATGAATAATTAATGCATCGAGTCATACTTTACCCTGGTGACCTCCATAAGGAAAACTAATTTGCCGAATTTAGAAATATTGCAGCTGCCCAGTATAATCTCAGCTAGAACACAATGTTCCGTGGTATATTTGCGTAGTATCCTAGCCTCAGAGGAAAACTGGCAGAATCTGTGTTACTCTAGGCCCTGAGAGTACTTGTGTCCCACCTTGTGCCTGCTCACCTTTACTTCTTGTATCTTTTACTGATAACACTATACCTTGAAAGGCGCAGGGACAGCACCAGACGAGCCCATGAGAGCAGGGCCTGTAGTCTGAGAAACACTTAAAATTGATGAACCCTTCTGTCTTGTATGATCAGAGTGGATAAAAAGAGATTAAAAATAATGACACCTCCTACATTTCATCAATTTTACCACCTTCCCCTCTCTGTAGGGAGATTCTTCCTGCTGAAGTAGAATGCTTTAAGTGAACACTCACATTTTCTAATTTCATACTGTTCTATCCCTTGAAGATCATCCTGTGACCAGAGAGCAAGAGCACGTTACATTATTATTCATGCTTCATAGACAGACGTGGTGACCTCAGTGAGAGAGAAACACATCTTCCGTGACACAGAATCAGTTAAAAATTTTTAACACCAGTAGTGTAAGATGTACTTGAGCATTTGTACTTTAACAGAGGACTCCCATTTTAACCTTATGCCAGGGTAATTTTTACTTATAGTGCATTTTCTTTTTTTAAATTTGTTGACTATACTTTCACCAAGTACCAGTGAGATAATCAAGTTGAATGTTCAGTAATTGATCGCATTACCCTCAAATGGGAGGGCAGTATCTTTATTTAGCAGTAGGTGTCCCGATGGATTCACTCTGTCCATCCTTGTACAATCTTGGTATCTCCCCCTCACTGCCACCATTGCCTAGCTTGAGCCGTGTACTATGCTAGGCACATGCATTTTGACTTAATGTTGGTTCAACAGCCTGGCAAACCCTTTGTTAATTGAAAATATTTTAAGTCAAAAAATGCATGGAACATGTGGTAGCTGCTCTGCCAGACCTCACTGCCAATGCAGAATGCCGGGGACTTGGTTGTGGTGCTGAGGTTGGCTATTGCTACTCAGCTTAGCAAGAATGTAGTGTCCCACTCTACATGTCCAGAGCAGGAGAAGATTGAGAGTGAAAGCACATTTTCTACTGGATGTGTTTCTCCCTGTTAGAATATCCTAAGTTGAACCATCCTAAGACAGGGACTGTGCATGTTGTCCAGACCGTTGTCAGTTGCGGTTTCATCTTGGAATCTCTGTGTGTAGGTTGGCCTGCCTGAGGCCCCTGGCCGTCAGCCAGCACCCACCAGTGCAGCCCTCCCAGTTGGTGAGCTCGTGCAGTAGTTGTTTACCATTCAGCACTCTCCTGTCCCTGAGCGCCTCCCCAGCCCGCCCTGCATAGCCTTCTCTTGGGAGCACCGTCCAGAGCTTTCCGCAGCGGAAGCCACTTATTCAGTTTGCCAGAGCAGACAATGTCTCTGTGCTTCCTGCCCTGATTTCTGTCCCCTTCTTGTGCTTTTAGTTCATCCCTGCTTGGTGGAATCCCTGCGGTTCTTTCCCTAGACTCCACGTACACAACATCTTTCTGCTCTTCCTTCCTCAGACAGAATTAATCGTTGTCTGCCAGCCCCATGGTGCCATTCCTCCTCCAGCGTAGTTACTTACTAAACAGTATGGCGTGACTTGATTCACAGTGAGGTCATCTGATGTGTGACTGAGATGTGTCTTTCCCTCCCCCCAGCTGTGCACACTTGGGCAGGTATCTTAACCTCTTTTGATGTCACTTCCTTCTCTGTTACACGAAGGATCATGACATAGTACTGAAAGGCCTTTTGGAAAGGCCACATGAGGTAAACATGGAGACCTTCACAATAGTACGTGGCATACGATAAGCACACTATGAAGGTTTTGTGATGGTGGTTGCCTTTTAGACAGTCTCCCCTTTTAGACTGTATGTTGTAAGACAAGGAATGCAGTTCCTTTCACTCTGGGTTCAAGCCTTACCCATCACCAGCACCGAGAAGCATCCAATAACTGTTCTTAAACAGAATTAGCAATCAGATTTTATGATGAAAATTAGCTCAGTAATTCTAAAGGCAGATATGCTCCTTTCTAACAGGAGGCTGTTCGACAATCAAAAGGTGAGATACAGTGAGTAACTCATAATTGAGACAGTAATTAGGGTGCATCATACCTTTCTGTTTCAAATCTGGTGAGTGGACAAGAAAACAAAAATTAGTATTTTATTTTGAGTCTGATGATTTTGGCTCATTCTGAATGTACTGTTAGCTCATTCTTTCTGAACATTTTAATGTATATTAATGATGTCATGGAGAAAGCCCCGTTCTTAAGAAAAGATGTTCAAATTCAGTTATAGTGCTTCCGTCTTTCAGCTACCATCCGTTATACACCTACTTTCCTTTTGGCTTAATGTCACCGTAGTGAGCTGTACATGAATTTAGCAACCAGCCTTCATGCGTGTTCAGACTTCATCAATGTTTATTATTGAAATTAGCAGCCACGCTGAATTGAAGGTATCAGCGCATGATGAGGCTGAGCTTATTGTTGTCAGTTGAGTTACTTCCAGGCGTTTTGTCTCTTCCAGTACTCGCAGAGCCACCTTCTGTGTTGCCACAGCAGTGATAATTAAAATACCACCCACCACTCCACAGCCTTGGGTCTGATTAGGTCTGTAATCCCACTTGGTCCTCACCACCGCTTGTTAGGAAAATCATTAGCTGTGCCTAACAGGTGAAACCCAGAGACATTAAATGGAATTGAGCAGTGCTAACCAGCTCCTAAACAGTCAGGCTTGGCTCTGAATCTTACTTTCTTACTTTAGATCTTATATTAGAAATGAAGAGCATGTGTTTCCCCAAAAAATCTTAAGGGAGAACTTTCCAATTTATTAACTATAATTAGTGTGTTTATTATATCTCTCATTGCTGTAAGCCATACATTTTTAAAATAAATACATGGTTAAATGAAGTTAAAAACTTTATATTCCTTGCCTCTAGGCCAAGAGACAGAAGGTATAATTATGATAAATGTAACAAATAAATGTTCTTCAGTGATTTTTTTTTCATTAGATTTACAACCTTTCCATAAACAATGGTTAACATTTCTTTTCAGGAAATGAAATACAAAAATTTTATACTGTGTTCTCAGCATAAAAATCTAAATCTTATTGATACAGTGAAATGTGCCTTACCAAGACACCCAGAGCACCCTCTCTCATCCCGAGGAATCTACAATTATTTAGTAAAAGTCTTTTTTGGACTTGAGAAGATCTGCCGAAGCCATGAGTGTGGAGCAGCTGAATGGGGGCTACTCCGGCATGCCAACGATCTAGACTTTGCGCTGTTTTAGTCTAGAAGATCTTTGATTTCTAGAAAGTACAAACTTCCTTTTTTAGCTTTCTTCTAGAATGTCCTAGGAATACATTCTTAAAAAATAAATTTGATCTGTTATCAGTACTTTTTTAAATGTATTTAGTGCAAGGTCTACAGTGTCTCACTACACAGATCAGACTCATAGCGATCTTCCTGTTTTCAGCCTCCCAAGCGCTGAGATTACAGGTGCGTGTCACCACGCCCAGTCTCAGTTGTACCACACGCAGTCTCAGTTGTAGTCTCGGTGTGCCCAGGAGGTGGGAGAGGCACAGCACGCTGGGGATCGAATCCTGGCTCTGCCTAAGCAGGCGCTTTCGTCTGCTGAGCTATCTGGCCGGCCCTTCAGTACTTTCAGAGCTGTTCTGTGTTTTCATAATGTGAATTTTTGTAGTATTTAAGTTTTAATTGATGTCTCTTATGGAATGTTTTATCAGAATTTTGAACTCCTAGCTAGCTAAAACTATTTGTTTAGGGGGGAGGGGTGGTCTATCTGTGTTTTTTGTTTGTTTGTTTTTCTTTTTGGAATGCTTCGTTGTATACTTAAGAAATTTATATGCTGCAAAGCAGTGACTTTATAACAGACTTTATTTCTACATCTGGTTATGTTTGTGACAGTAGCAGAAACCCTTTAATGCTTCTTCATAGGCAGATTGTTTCTAACCTTTTCCTGCAATGTTTAATGTAAAAGTAAATTTTGAACTTCTTAAATAACATGCATTCAACAGGTGTTTATAGGTTTCTACTGTGTCCTCACGTTGCTGTAAGCATGGCAGTTAAATAATTTTAAAGTCAAGTATTTGCTTCAGTGGAATTTTGTATTTAAAAATAAACATGCCTTGGAGACTTTGTCAGTTTCATAAATAGTGAGCTGTTTTTGTGAAGTGTTTGTGCCTGGCATGGAGGGCATCCAAAACGTGAAGGAGGCATCTGCAGCCAGAACGCCCCAGCTATCGGGGGCAGCGCTGAGGGAGTTACACGTTGAGGCCAAAAGCTTGCTTGGGGTGTGGATAGGTGCAGAGAGATCCCGCTGTGAGTCCAGAGGCAGGGGCAGCGCGCTGTGCAGGCGCACCCCGGAAAGGGGGATTCGGGTCCCAAGAAGCCGGGTGTGAAGGATGCTGGGAAGGCTCTCCTCCTACCAACCAGCCTTGTCCTGACCTGTCCTTTGCATTCCGAAGAGAATTATCTTATTAAGAATCAAGTCAGAGGAGCTAAAGTGTCTGTCAGGCTGAGGGCCATGGGAGCATTTCAGTCAGGGACAGCAGCCTTGCGGCACGCTGGGCAGCCTGAGGAGGGCGGGAGAATGTGGACAAGCTGCGGAGCTGTGGTAGAGTGAGCACAGGAGATGCATTTGAACAGTGGGTTTTAGTCAAATTTTACAGCGTGCTTAGGCTTCAGGGGCAGTGTTTGTTAGATAGTGCAGAACCAAGATGTTATTTAAGCTGCATAACATGATGGCCTTTGGTTCTTTTTTTTTTTTTTCTTTTTTTTTCACTTGGTGGAACTGGGGATTGAACTCAGGCCCTTGCGCTTGTCAGGGATGTGCTTATTCTACTGAGCTATCTCCCCAGCCCCGGCCTTTGGTTCTTGAGAGGAAATTTATTAGCAACATGACTGTTGGAGAATTTTAGTGGCAAGAGAAAGACTTTATAATAAAGACCTAAAATAGAGAATTAAAAAAATTACGTTGTTAACCTACTTGGTACATAGCCTTTTTTTTTTCAAATTGAATTCTAAATTGAATGCTAATGTATCTCCAATAATGAAGTCAGAGAAACATTCCATTGGCCAGTTAGTATTTTAGTTTTTCCTGTATGTGGCTGTGTTTCCCAAAATACATTTTTTCATCTCAGGAAAATTGATGCTGAATTCAGAGTCTGCTGAATTTAAACTTCTGCTGTGTTTGTATAATGTCAGTTTTGTATTGTTTGGTGATTTGAATCCATCATAAACCAGCTTAAAGCTCCATAAACCTAAATTAGCTTCACGTTTCTCATACACTATATGTGGCCTTATTTTTACTGTACTTAGCCACTACAAAATGGATGTGGAGAAAGAGCGGTGAGGCCCTGGATCTGTTCAATTCTAGTGTGTACTACAGCGTCATACTGTATGAGGGGCAATGTAACTTGGGAATAATTCCTTTTCTTACTCCTTAAACTCTGAAATAAAGTTTCAGGCCGGGGAGACAGCTCAGTAGAGTAAGTCCCTGACAAGCGCAAGGGTCTGAGTTCAATCCCCGGTTCCACCAAAAAATAAAAAAATAAAATTAATAATGGAATAAAGTTTCCATCTCTGTGTACTTCTTGGGACTCTGCCTGTGGTGGTGGCAAATCTGTGGCACAAGTGCTGAGGCTGCTTGGTTGTTAACGTTGAAAGCTCTAAAAGGTTTGACATCGCTGATATATACAGTCATGTAGCATTTGCACATTTCAGTTAACTTATTGATAGTTTTGAGCTTTAAATTCTGTATATGTATTTCTTAGCCACTATAAAATGTGTTTAACATGTAAGTATACAAAAGCGTCTGGATGTTTTTCTAGTTTCTGTCTACTAATAAGATAACCTTTCCTTTACTGTGTATTTTTCAGAATACTGTCATTGAGGCTTCTATTCAGCTTCCCGCCTCCCTTTTCTCACCAAAGCAAAAGAGAGAAGTCAGGCTAACTGAAGACTCCCTTTATAAGCTCCAGCTCATCGCGTTCCGCAATGGGAAGCTTTTTCCAGCCACTGGAAATTCCACACACTTGGCTGATGACGGGAAGCGGCGTACAGTGGTCACCCCTGTGATTCTCACCAAGTTAGGTTCGTGTGCCGCATCTGTTACCCTCTGCCCACCGGACAGTGTCATTTACGGTTCCCCGTTGCGGAAAAATGCTTATTTTTGTTCCTTCTCATTTTAATGAGTCACTAGTGAGAAAAGATCCAGCAGAGTGCCCATTAGGGCATAAGTTGACATTTCCTTCCTTAAGAAGTTTGTCTCAGAAATACTGTTATTTCTCATTTTCTCCAGATGGTATGAATGTACAGACCCGCCACATCCCTATTAATGTGTCGCTGCGTCGCATTGCACACGGAGCAGATGCAGTCGCAGCCCAGTGGGATTTTGATTTGCTGAATGGACAAGGAGGCTGGAAATCCGATGGGTGCCGTATACTCTACTCAGATGAAAATATCACTACTGTTCAGTGCTACTCCCTAAGTAACTATGCGGTTTTAATGGTATGACAGTTGTTAACTTTATGCATAAATACTAACTGTTCGGCTTTTTCCCTTTGCATAACTAAACCAAACTGAAGACTTCTTTGAAGGCTTTCAGCAGAAATTGCTCCCTGTAATTATGGAAGGGGTGATGTTCGGTATAATTCTGATTTTAAAGGGAAATGGTGTTATTGCTAAGTGAAATGTGTGAGATTGTTTTTGTTTCAGTAAATTTTATGTCAGTCAATTCAGCTGAATGTTGGTCTTAAAATGTGGAGAGGTCACTGGCTTACGTGGTCCTATTTGGTCAACCCAGAGGCTTCTGTGATATTCATGGGCCCAGGCGCTCACTACCTGGCAGAGTTTTCCTGCTTTGATTGTTGCCTTTCCCTGCTACACATTATCATCATTAAACTCCCTTTGAATTCAGAATTAGTGGTGGTATTTTCAGTTTGGTGGCTGTTAGTGACAGTGCTTTTTTTTTGCCAGAACTGGGGATTAAACTCAGGCCCATGTTCTTGCCAGGCAGGCGCTTATTCTACTGAGCCATCTCCCTGACCCTAATGACAGTACTGGCGTCCTTAGCGTCTTTTCAATTCTGATGCCAATCAATCTGTTTACCTTTGTTGAATCTTATTAATCTTTGTGGTAAAGAAGCTTGTTATTAATATACAGGAACAGGTCTTTTTAAGGAAGATACATTTAAATGAATCTGATTACTGAGATTGTAATTATGAAGTTAGTTGTAATAGGTATTTTACATTGTAATTACACGTTAGTAACATCATGGAGTATATTTAGGCTACTGTGGAAGGAGCTAGGAGTCTGAAGGACATTCCTCAGAAATGATTTAAGGTCAGCTTGAGGATGAGAACTTACACACTTTTATTTAATTGCAGCTGTGAAGTTGGTATCTAGACAATATTTTGTCAGAGTGCTATATAGTCTTAAAATAATGTACAGTGTTTCACATTTTGTGGAATTTCCTTTTCTTGAAAAACCAAGAAAATATCTTGAGATGATTTTGCCAACAGTAATGGTTTTGAAGTGAGTCTGGATTATAATAAAATTTCCTGTCTGTCTGT
>NW_004524582.1:15145200-15150589 GCF_000260255.1 Octodon degus
TTTTTTATACCAGGGATTGAACTCGGGACCCTTCACTTCCCAGGCAGGTGCTTATACTGCTGAGCTATATTCCTGGCCCCACAGTAAGGATTAAAGATGATCTTTCACTAATGTCCTTCTGAGCATTTGTAGAGCTACACATAGTTGTTCTCAACCTTACTCTTCGGGCTGCTTGGTGCTGGGTGACTTCGCGTTCCTAGAACCAGTTGTATATGCTTAAGGTATATCTCCTTTGGGGCTGAAATTACTGTTGACTGTTTATTGTTCTCTTCATAAAAGAAAGGTGCCTGATTTCTGTGAGTTTGGTGTTCACATTTTGTAAGTTCACATTTTTTGTTTTACACTTGTCTTTTAAATTAAAGCACAAAGCATTAATTAATTTTTTGGGGACCCTTTCATGGTAGAAATTTTCTCATTCAGATTTTAAAGTCTGACTCTATACTTAAAGGAGAAACAACAGAAATGCCATTTTGAAATGTATACCATAGCTAACTAGAAAAAGTTGAGCAAAGTAAATGAAAGGAAAAATACGAAAAAGGCATTTTATAACTTTCTCTGTGATACTGCGCTGTGTGAAACTATTTTTATTTAATCTAATACCCGTTTTAAGCATCTATTTTTTTAACTTCTTAGCTGTTCTTCTTAACTATTTAAATTAGTATAATCCTTTTCTAGAAGGAATAAGCTATTCTTTTATCTTTCAGACTTTTAATCTGTTAAAAATGTAATACACAGTTCTTTAAAACTAAAATACAGTACTAAGACTTTTTTTATTTTCAAAGAATATTCTTTCGTTTTTCTTAAATGTAACGCTGCCACCTAGCGGCAGCAACTGAAATGCCCGAAATTATTGACTTAAAGTGAGTATATGGGAATTTTAACCAAAAGACAAAGTTAATAAAATTGTGCATACCATAATGTCTTTCCAAATTGTAAAAACATGTCTTTTAAACGTTTTAAAATAATATATGTCCTATTGGTTTTGAATATCATATTAATGTATCATTTTCTATAGAAATATAAATTCCTATCTGCAGATATAGCTCATATAACTTTCCTTGGTCTGGTCTTAGAGAATTTTGTATTACAAACAAGATAGAAAGGATATAACTACTCTAATTCTAGATCAGATACATGGTTGGTTCTCTGTATATTGCATTTAGTCAATTATGTCCTGAGCCCTCAGTGGGGCTCAGGCGAATACAAAATTCTCTAAGACCAGAACAAAAAGCTGTTGTTTTGGGGATTCAGCCATATTGGATCTGACCATGATAATTTAGCAGTCTTGGGCCATCACATCTCAGTATGATCAAATACAGCATTTTGGGACAGGAGCATGGATCTGTGTGTGTGTGTGTGTGTGTGTGTGTGTGTGTGTGTGTGTGTGTCTGTGTGTGTGTGTGTGTAGAAACTAAATGTAAAATAGGGTAACAATGTAGGTAAAGCTAAACTACATAAACCTCAGTGTTTTAGCTGGTAAACGGTGCTGAAGGTAACATAATCTCTGCACTTGACTCCACCGTGTTACGCATTTGCCTCCAAATCGAGACTAAAGAGGACTCATTTCTTCTCCTCTGTCTGATGATGCTTTTAAATTTGTTTATGTACAACTTGCTGAATGAAAGTAGCCTTCGGCTTCATTCGCTCAATAATTGACTATGAAAGCTACGAATGTTTTCCTTTGAATCAGTGTAGAATAGCCTCTTCACACGGAGCAGATGTTCCTGCCTGTGAGTGTACAGTGGAAACGTGAATCCCCTGCTCTCCCACCGGGGTTGTAGGTAGCTGTGATTTGTAGCTTCGTGCATATCATTGGAGAGATTTTCATTTGTATCGAAACAACGGATATAATAAGACCTGTGTTGTAAATTTCTACCCAAGGGTTGTATACTGCATGTAATACTTTATTCTGAACCATGATTTTTGCCATGAAGAAAGTATCTTAACTTTGAGGCTGATCTTAAAGATGTTGCTGGTAGAAGCGGTGGCTAATCTTTGTTAAGCACTTACCCATCAAGCATTCTTCAGATGTCTTTATGCACATTAACCTATTTGGTTGTCAAAACAACCTCGAGGCACAGTGCTGTCATCACTCCAAGTGACAGCTGTGGAAAGTGAGATGAGAGATTAAACTGCATGTCATTCCGCTTTCTGACACTGTCACAAAATACCTGAGAATAACAGCCTAGGGAAGGAAAGGTGTGTTTTGGCCTGTGATACATGGGCGTTAGCGCATGGTTGGCTGGCCCCACTGCTTTTGACACAGGGAACCCTCCAAATGACACAGGGAGAAAAACTGATCTCCCAACCTAAAAGTACCTGGGATGAGTTCGTGCTCACTAAAACCAAAGAATGCATTTTAGGAACGAACAGAGGTTATGAGCAGAATATATTTATTGAGGGAAAGAAAGCTCCTGACTGAGGGAGGGACAGGAGGGGGCCCCCAGCGGGTTGTTCCCCGGGAAACTCTCTCTTCCAGGGACTTTTATCGAGGAAAACCATTTGATGAGGTGGGTTTAAGGTGGTGGAGAACATGGGAACTCGCTTAGGTGGGCATGAGGTGGGACAAAACTATGGCTAACCAATGAGATTACGAGCACCATTGCTCAGGTAATTTTTGTTTGGTTTGTTTGTTTTTTTACTCAGGTTAAATTGATTAAATCCAGTACCAAATGGGGAAGTGAGTCACGTAGCAAGCAGGCATGAATATGGTACAGGGTCTCTTCCTGTTGGGGGTTGGGCTAGTGACTCATTTGGCTCTTTCAAAGTGATCGATACCTATTTTGGATATCAAACCCTGATGTCCATCCCTAGAGAAGTATGTAGCTGTGTTTCCTCTTTTGTCTTGGTCTTGAGGTGTGGCCCATATCGGAGTGTCTGTCTCTTCCAAGTTGTAAAGTCACTTTGTCTTCCATCTTGTCTCCTTGAGGGCCTGGTCCTGTCTGACTGCCTAGAATATTTCTATGTAATTCAGCTGCCTGCAACACTTGTAGGTCTCAGCAGAGATGGACGAAATGGGGGAGGAAGGCTGTCACATCCTGGCAGCGAGGAAGTGGAGAGACAGGATGAGAACACGTGCTTGGGGGATTCTTCCTTTTGTTTGTTCCATCTGCGCCTGCAGGCTCCTGGATAGTGCCACCTACATCCGAGGAGGTCTCCTTCTTCTATTTATTGTCCTTCATGATGACTGTCTCTGGAAATTCCCTCATGGAAGTGTGCTTTTGTAATTTCCTAGGTGTTTCCCAGTCAGTGGAGTCAAGCTGGTAATCAGGATTAACCCTCACACCCACAAAGCCCCTGCTGAATTTGAGGTCAGAAGTTCGAATATTGTGTTTCTAATCACTTTTCTAAATCGCCTTTCTCAGAAGCGAACTGATCTAAGAGTGGTGCCTCATCTTCCGTTTCTACTCATGTATGCTACTTCCTGTCTCTACCATACTTTGCCTAGATAGTTCTCTGTTGTGTTTGTCTCCAGTATTTACTTGTTGGTACCATTGTGCATATTTATTAGGGTTCTGCAGGGTAAACCTCTCTAAAATGAAACTGATAATTGAAAGGAACGTCTCTTCCTCTTTTCATTAAACCGGGATGCTCACTGGTGGACACAGATCGCACATACGTGGATTAATGGTATTTGTACATGTGCTGCACAGTCAGCCAACCCCAGGCTTCCATGCTTGCTTTCTAGCTGGTCTTCCTCACTGACTTAAAGGATGTCCTTTCACATCCTCCTGTGAGACTTGTCCCTGTGGGTACATGTGACATCTTCTGAATCTCTGTGTATTTGGAATGCATAATCTGTACTATGTGTGGTTGCTTTCTTATTACATCAATGAGATTTTTCTTTTCTTTTCTTTTTTTGGCAGAACCAGGGATTGAACTCAGGCCCTTGCGCTTGCCAGGGAAGCGCTTATTGTACTGAGCTATTTCCCTGGCCCTTACATTGATGAGATTTAAAACAGTTGTCTTTGCATACAGCAACGATTTACTCTTTTTCTCTTCTTTATCTCAGTGTCCTGAACACATGTAGCAGTCTGTTCATTGCATTGTTTAGACATTTTGTCATCACGAAAGATGTGCTCTGAATATCCACATCCATGTTTTGTGGACATGCATGTTCAGAAGTGAAATATCTTGGTTGTAGACCGGGTGCTCACCTTGTGGACCAAGTGTTCTTCCAGGCTTGGTCTCCCAGTCATGAGAGTCCCTCATGTCCTTGTGCGTTCATGACTTTGTGGCTGTGTTGTGATACAACATTGTGGTTTTAGTTTCCACTCTGTCAGGCATCTCTGCACTTCTTATTGATAGTTTAGTGTTCCCTTTTAGGAAGCCCTTACAAACCCACATGAGTTCTGAAAATCTACTCTATGCTGGACTGTGCTGGATTGGTGCATTGTAGGTAGTCCTTTTCAGTCTGTGCTTTTGTCCTTTTTCTGTTAATCTTTTTATGAATGGTTTCATACTTTTTCTGAAGTCTGGTTTCTCAGTCTGCATGTTTCTTTTTGTTTGTTTTGTTTTTTTTGGAGTTAGCGCTTTTGACATCCTCTAAGAAAGGTTAGTCTACCCTGGGTGTGTGAGGATCTGGTTTTGTTCAAGTCATCCTCACTCTTACCACATTTAGGTCGCCATTTTTTAAAAACTTTTTATTTATTTATTTCATTTTAATGCGAAGAAAGATAAAATAGCAATGAAACAGTTTCAAAACAGTTTAGTAGGACAATTACAATAATTAATACATTGCATATTGTTGTTTTCATAGTAGTTATTCAGAGGACATGATGCAGACATGATATCTAAACAATATTAGTACAAACCTTTCTTCTCAATGAACTAAGAGAAAGTAGCTGTGTATCTATCCTAACTATGTATACATATTATATATTTTTCTTTCAACAAAACTGGTCCTTTATTTACACTTTTGCAAAGTTAGTAACATGTGACACAAGTTTGCCTAATGATTAATAGCTGACCTTAACCAGACAGGATGTTTATCTCAGAACTGAGGTAGCTGGTTTGCTTTAGGCACTGAGGCCTAGTGCCACCTACACACATGAGATCAATTTCCTAGCTTCAGTGGCTCCCAGTATATCCACTTCCCTTTTTTTTCACTGTTTTCATAGTTTCTTTTTTTTTTTTTTAATTAATTTTATTGAGAACGAAGTAGCAATGAGACAGTTTAAAAAACAGGTTAGTAGGATAGTTACAATAATTAATGCATATTGTTGTCTTTGTAGTAGTTATTCAGAGGACAAGATGTAGACATGATGTCTTGTTCAAACACTATTAGTACAAATCTCTTCTCATTGGACTAAGAGAAAGCTGTATCTCTATCCTGATCTTTGCAACTGATTTAACTAGTCTGTCTGTCTGTCTGTCTGTCTGTCTGTCT
>NW_004524582.1:15150774-15182036 GCF_000260255.1 Octodon degus
CAGACCAGAAAATTAGAGAAAAAGAAGGGCTACAAGGATAGCCAACATCTTGGCCCTAGCTCTTCAAGTTCAGTGAGGACTCAAGACATAAAAGAACCTGAACTGTAACATCCTGTAACTCAGTGGTGTCCCAGATTTTCTGATGAAGATTATAGGGCCACAGAGGAAAGTGATCAACAATGTAGAGTGTGCCTAAGGAGAGTCACCTAGAGAGAAAGCATTCTCTCAGGCTTTCACAAAGAGCAAATTGGTCAAGCAATGTCTGTGACTCATCCAGATGGTATCCCCCTTTTTGTTTTGTTTTTGTCAGAGATGAGTGTTCCATTGCAGTTGGAGAAGTTGTATTTGGAGAAGTCTTTAAAGGATGTTTTTATACCTGAAGCCAGTCCAAAGATTGCAGGCACTTGGATTCAGCAAAATAACCCAATATAGTCCAGTAGTCGATAATAGTGAGTTATCAGCACAACTGGCAATTGTCAGAAGTTGTTGAATTGAACCTTTTACAGCTCAGCATATTAATATGGCTTTGCTTTTTATAGCTCATTTTTACACTTTTGTGCTGGATGGTTAAGACCAAGTTAAAGCAAGACCTATATAACTAAAAATGTAACTTTTGCTATCTGACAAGGTCAGTCATATCCCCTTAGGATTTATGCTGGAACCACGTACAGCATCTTGTAGATCTTTTGTCAGTGTCAGCCCTCTGGATGAGTCACGGCCATTCAATTTGACTGATGCTGGTTTAGTCTATAGTTTGAGGTTTAGGGTATCAAAATCCTTATTTATTCTTCTTTACTCCCAAAAAAGAAATAATTGAACACAGAAGTCAGTCATAGTTACTATTATTATTATTTTTTTTATTTCTGGTTTCAGATCTCCCTTAAAATCTTGCAGCTAACCTCTAAAAATTCTTGGGTGTTCTGACTCACAGAATAGTGGCCGCAAATGTTTTCTTTGGATTTTTCTGGTTGTTCAGATCCTGGTCAATTTAGATAATCGTTCATTTTAATTATTCTTGTTATTGGTATGGTGGTCATGAATTATTTAATACTCTCATTATTCTATATTTAGCAGTCCTCAGGCTTGAATTAGCTCCTGTAAGCACCTCTTGCCGCTCTGTCAAGAGTTCTGGAAACTCTTCTCTCTTTGGCGCCCTCTTGGTGATCGTCCTCCTGACCTCTCCCACATGGCGGGCGTCTGCTTTTCTCGGCACCAGTGTCGCCAGCTCCTGTGCACAATGTTGTTTTTCACTTCTGCAGAGTTTTCTCCTTCAGCTTGGTGCCATGTAGAAGTGGGACACCAAGGTCACCATGAGCCAGACGGAGGCTGCGGTGCTATGCGTCCGGGTGGGGCCTCCAGCCTCACTAGTCCCTGAATTGGAAACATGGGCTGTAGTTGACTTTTCCCTCTGGAAAGAATCTTCTGTGTCAGTTTTATACAATGCATTTAGTAATTTTTTATATTAGCACAGATTCTGTAATTATTTACTCATAACACTATAAATAATTTGACTCTGGTTTTACTTTATGTCTGACTGTAAATCTTGCTTTTTTTGCCATCCTAATGTTTGCAACTGATTTAACTAGTCTCTCTCTCTCTCTCTGTCTCTGTGTGTTTATGTGCATGTATGCATGTGTGTGTATTTCTCTGCCTTTCGGTCTCTTTTTCTTTCTCTCTCTGCGTGTGCGTGTGTGTGTGTGTGTGTTTTTCTCTTTTTTTTTTTCTTACCTAGGCTGGGCTTGAACCTGTGATTGGCCTCTTGGAGGACTGGGATTATGGGCATGTGCTGTGACACACACCTTATATTCTGTTGGACTGCTTAATCTTGCTAGCTGCACTGTGGTTTATTTTTCATGATTTTACTCCTTTCTTTTAATTCTGGAAGCCAAGAATAGTTTTTCTGTTTTTTAATGGTCATGGCCTGAATGGAGAGCAAGTTCTTGAACGGTAGCTCAGAGTAGCCCTGTGGCCCACACCGCCTCAAAGCTTTACTCTCTGGCTCTCTGTACATCTCCTGCATCTTTTTCCACAGGATCATCTGCACATTTGTGCAGCTCCCAGTCACCTGTGACATCAGCGCCCTCAGCAATCTGGACAGAGGGGCTTGCTTGTAACTTCCTTCAGTTATTCAATGGAATTATAAGCATTTTGCCTCCATTTTAATATTTGCTTTCTTTCTCATTCCATGTTACAGGCATTTGGTTTTTGGAAAAAAAAATACTGATTTCTTTTAAACTTGAGTGTTAGACATGATATATTTGGGGAGTAAATTGGAATGCTGTCCAATGCTTTATTAGCTAATGTCCTGCACCCCATGTTTTGTTGCTGTCTGCTGAGGCACTCGGAAGGCATCCTTGTGCAGTCTCCTTCCATCTCTTCCTTAAGCCCTGTGAGATGATTGGTGGGTCCCATTTTAGGGAGAAGCAATGGCCCCCGGTTGCACAGCTATCCAGTGCAATGTGCCATTGAACGTTTCCCCCAGGAAGAGAAAGCAGGCGGTGCGTGAACGGAGTCTGGAGGCTACAGCCGAGATATTGGGAGTTTATCCTCCAGTACTCATTCTGCACCAGCATGGTAGCTTTTCATAGCAATCGAGGGAAAATGTATCTATTATTAATAGCATCACACTGCTTTTATTGCTTCAACGTTTTAAAACTTTTTCCTATGAATATTCTAGAATTTTAGCAGAATGTGAATGTCTCGAGGCCGTGTGATGTAGACTAGTGTGGCGAGCATGCTCACTTCCTCTTGTGTTTTCTCCCCTGTATCCCTACTTTACACAGTTGCCCGTGGGCTGGGATGCTGTTCTGTCTGTCCCAGGGTACTTGGTGCTTAACATAGTAGGGTGGGTGCCCAGATAAAGTTTGTCCACTAACAGGGGAACTGTAAGTTGGAGACTGAGGGCACAGTGGAACGCTTAAGGTGGAATTCAGTGTCTGGGCTTGTCTTTTCAGCTTCTTACTAACTTGAATTCTGTCAGACTGTTGTCATTACCTATTTATCTTTTATTAAGGTGCAGGATTTTGTAAGATGTTCTGATATGATCTTCTTTTGCTCAGTGATTTCATATTGTCAATTTGGAATTCTTCCCTGGGAAAATGTGCCCCTTTCCTGACTATTGTGTTGAAGCCCTCTTCCATGTCTGCCCTGCTGGCCACCTCTTTCATAGCTGGTACTGTTCTGTGTATGTCAAGAGCTTTCTCAGTAGAGATACATTGCTCTGAACTCCTTCCTACGGCTATCATTTTCTAGCATTAGAAGTCCAGGCAGAAAGAGACCAGCCTTCAGCGATCTAGCAGATCTGTAGCTTTGACTCCTGCAACCCATTTTCTGGCTTGGCCACCATGGTCCTTTGATGAACAAGAGAAGCTAGAAAGGCAAAGGTACAATGAAGAAGATAGCAAGAAAATCAGTTCTCAAATCAGAGCCATGTCAATGCCAGGCTTTGTTTAACAGTGTGTTTCAGTCACTCAAGGAAATCCTTGTGGTAAAGTGAAAATTCTGGGAGCATGACTCTTTGTTTTATCCCCTCAGGATTTGACAGGATCCGAGCTGTATATGCAGGTTGTCAGTCTGTTGCATCCTGTGGTTTACACAACTGCTGTCATTCTCCTCTTGTGTCTCATGGCCATCATAGTGAGCTACATGTACCACCACAGGTAAGGGATAATGCGTGGCGCATGCACACCAGAGTTTGAGTTTGGAGGACTTCCTTTTCCTTGTACTTATGACAAAACTAAGTTTGATAAGTTTGGAAGCCCCATGCTGGGCGTATAAGTAAGGTTGCATACTGTGGAAGACACAAGAGCCTTCTTCTGTCCGTGCATCAGAAGTGTGAACGATTAGTACACAGGTGGGAAGCTCATCTTTTGCAGCAGGCGGGCATTTTGCTGGGCTGGTATCTAGAGCAGGGTGTGCAGAGTGTGTGTTTTAGGGGCTGGGGTTCTGGGGTACACGGGGCAAGGGATGTCGCCTCTCATCAGACCTACAGAGTTGCGTCAAGGAGGCAGCCTGTCTGTGTCAGGACTTTTTTTTTTTTTTTTTCTGGCTTTTTACCAGTTACGATATCCTTGATTTTATAAGTAGCATTTTTAAACAGGTTTGTGGCAGTTAAGTGTGGAATATGGTGTTTATTGGTGGCAAAGCTACAGAAAATTTTATTTTATGGCTAGAAATAATGAACTAAAAGGATTTGCTTAGCAGGAATTCATTTTCCAAAAGGTTCTGCCAGAACATACTTTCCTATTTAAGCTGGACATAGATGACATTTCTTGACATTTAGTTAAGAAACAAAAGGAGATTTTGATATTTTAAAAAGAGAGAGGGAGAGAGAGAGAGAGAGAGAGAGAGAGAGATTTCAGCATTTCCTTACGAAAGGCCAGGAACAAATGCTTTGGGCCTTTAGACTGTATTACTCTAGCAAGTCAGGAAAAGACACATTGGCCACACTGTAGAAATTTCTAGGTAATTCAGTCAGGTTCTCCAGTTGTCCTAAGACAGCATCAATAACAAAACTGTACCTGTTTTTTATTATTTTGAGATTTTTTAAAAAATGTATTGAAAAATTTTTGGCGTATGTGCCCATTGTATGATTATATCCTTTGTGGGGATTCGGTGCCTGCACGCAGCACTCCACCAGGCCCACACTTCCTGTGGGGCGCTGGTAGAACTCAATAATGCATCAGTTATTATTACTATTTTTTGTACTTTACTACAGGGTCTCACTACACAGATGGGACTCTTAGTGATCCTCCTGTTTTCAGCCTCTCAAGCACTAACATTAGAGGCGCGCGCCACCGCGCCCAATCTGAATCGCCATCTCTGCACACCCCAGGGGGCGGGACCAGCATGGCACGCCGGGGATCAAACCCTGACTGCAGCACTCTGCCGAAACAGGCACTTGAGTCTGCTGAGCTATCTGGCCGGCCTCCTTGGTTTTTCTTTTCATTAGTATATGATTGCAAGGATACCTAGTAAATGCATTCACCATGAGGAACTGGTAGATGTACATGTTTGCTTAGTTCTTTCGTAGATGTAGTCATTCCATAAATGATTTCTCTTTTAGTATATAAAGTGAAATGTTAAGACACTGTACTGAGGGACATCAACACCTTTATTGATTCATAAAATGTTTAAATATAAAATATAAGTTTCAGTTTTTTTACAGTTGCAGTTAACTTGCACATGAGCATCATAGTGTCCTTTTCAGATGCACCAGACTGAAAGCTAATACTGTCTCGTTTTCCAACAGTTTGATTAGGATCAGTCTCAAGAGCTGGCACATGCTTGTAAACTTGTGCTTCCATATTTTTCTGACCTGTGTGGTCTTCATCGGAGGAATAACCCAGACCCGAAATGCCAGCGTGTGCCAGGCGGTGAGTCAAAGTGAAACACTGAAATGGAAAAGAAAAAATTGTATTACAGCATAACTTTGTGTCTCATTAAATATAAAGGCAAAAATATTTCTTTAATGTCTTTTCTTTAATTACAGTTAAACCTGATGCCCGTCCCTTAAATAATTATGTGCTTCAAGTTTTAAGTCATCATTTCCCAACTGAATACCTAGCTTAACCCCTCATCTCTTTATCCCTGCAAGTTGAGCATTACTTGCTGCTTCTGTTACGATTCCTGACAGTTCATGGACACTTTGGTACAGTGACTGTAACTGACGGAGTAGTAACATTTGCTGACAGTGGGGTTTTAAAAATGACTTCATTCAGTGATGAAATGAATAGAAATTATGTGAAGATAAGCACGAGGCTCAATAAACACAGAGAATTAAGTCCTCAATCGTGTTTCGCATGAACCCTTATGCACCGTTACTGAAAAGTATTCCTGCAGGTTAGACAAAAAAATTGGCACACGTCAATGTAACAGTAAGAAGTATGTAAGATTTTATTTCTGTCCTTGTGTAGTGTTTTCCATATGAAAAATGCAGGAAGTATCACATAAAAACAAAGAGCTCCGACTGCCTGGATTTACAGCTCAGATCTTCCATGTCCTGACTGTGTCTTTTGAGCAGTTTGAACTTTTTTCTTCTTTTCAAATTGTGGCAGAAAGCATGTTAGATCTCCTCTCCTTGCAAATTGTTCAGTGTGCGGTGTAAGCACACTCTTGGCACCAGATGTGTGGAACTTCTTATCTTGTGTGACTGTGTACCAACTCTAGGCCCTCTGAATGGCGGTGCTCATTTCCTTCTCCCTCCACACCCTATCAGCTCTCTGCTCCTGTGAGTGTGAGTACCCTGCATGCCTCACAGAAGTGGGTTTTGCAGCACTTACCCATCTATGACTGGTTTTTTTTCCCAGAGAAATCCTAAAGATTTATGTGTACTGCAAAATATGATAGGATTTCCTTTTAACGGCTGAGTAGTATTCTATATTTCAGATTGTTTTTACCATGTGGCCATTATGAATAACACCGTGATACACACACATGGAGTGTAGCTATTACTCTAAGGTCTTCATTTTATTATTTAATCTTCTTTTACCTCTGAGTGTCCTCACTGGTCTGTTGAGAATAATTGAATTATTATTGGGTGATCTATTTATATCAAAAAATCCTAAATAGTTTGCAGAAGACAACTGGGTGTTATACTGGTACATGCTTGTAATCCCACTTGGGAGACTGAAACAGGAGGGTCACTATGAGTGCAGCCTGTGTAGCGAGACCCTGTACCAAATACATAAAAATTTTTTAAAAAGTTTGCAAAAGAATTGTATAGAAGTTTAATGTACAAAAGTTTACTGAAATGTAACTATAAGAAAAAATAACGGATGAGACCATTTATATAATACCAAAGATTATCAAGTACCTAGACATACTGTGTTCAAGATTTTCAGGTAACTGTAGCAGGGCTGCCCTGACTGCGCAGGGGTTAGTCGATGCAGATCTGGCAGGCACTTGGGCTCCAGCAGAGACCATGCCCATCGTCAGCTGTGTCGACCCCTGTGACCAAATGGATTGGGGAGGATCCATTTGGAAGGGGATGTAAAGGATGTGTACCTCATTTTATGTTGAAACCAGAACAAAATGACAGTTCCGGTTGGATTAAAAACGTACATGTCAGGGCCAGCGAGATAGCTCAGTGGTCTAAACACCTGCATGGCAAGCTCAAGGACCTGGGTTCAATAACCAATACCACATGCTGTGCTGGCCCCTTGCCTTGCCAGCCGAGCACACCTATAATCCCAGGGATGGGGAGGCTGATGCAGGAGGATCACTATGAGTCCAAGCTGTATAGGCAGACCCTGTACCAAAGAAATAAATAAATCTTAAAAAAAAAAAAAAAAATCTTAACATGTTGGACCAAAATCATACATTCTTTGTTAAAGAAAAAAGTAGATCTTGGGATAAGGAAAGATTTTTGAAAATAAAAAAGTAAAAGGCATTCAGTAGAAAACAGATAGATTTGACAAAATAAAAGAACTTGTATTCATTAAGAGCCCTCAAAGGCAGTGAAAAGGCAGGTTACAAGCCAGGAGATAGTACCATAGGTACATCTGATGGCACATTAGGATAAAGAATCAGTTAATAATTGTAATCATGTGTGGGAGCCCTGAGAGCCCAGCCAGAGTGGAAAGAGGATGGACGAGCGTTTCTTGGGAGAGCAAGCACACGGGCCAGAGTGCGTTGCCGAGGGGTTCTGCACCACTGCTGCTCACAAAGATGCCAGTGTAGCCATCGGTGCATTGGAGTTGCCTATGCATGGCTTCCCTTCGAATGCAAACCTTGGGGCCCAGCAGTCCGGCTCCCAGGCCCAGGAGTAGCTGCACGCCTGTTCACGGACGTGAATATTCTCGATGTCAGTACGCACTGTAGCCCTGCACCTGGAAGCCACCCAAATGCCATCACAGGGAATAAACGAGTGAAGCCTGACATCCCAGAGTCAGAGCAAGTGAAGTGTAGCCATGTAGGAAAGCTTCAGTGAGTCTCAAGAAAAAATGCAAGTCTCAGAAATCACATTCAGCTTGATAACTTTTTAAAATAAAAGTGACTAAAGGGGCTGGTGAAATGGCTCAGTGGTCTAAAGCACCTACTTAGAACAAGCTTAGCAAAGCATGGGGACCGCGGTTCAATCCCCCAGCCCCACATGCCAGCCAGCCGCGCCCCCTGGTGGGCTGGGCTGGCCACACACACACACACACACACACACACACACACACACACACACTAAATAAATAAATAAATAAATTTTTTAAAAAGTGACTAAAATAGGCAGCGTAGCTTATAGCAAAAATGGATCCATGCGATAATCTGTACGAAAAAGACCAAGAAGAGGGCCGGCCAAGTAGCTGAGCAGATTAAGCGCCCGCTTAGGCAGTTGCAACAGCTGCGGTTTGATCCTTGGCATGCCATGCTGGCCCTGCTCTAGCCCTGTGATTGAGATTGGGCATGGTGGCACGCACCTGTAATCCCAGCTCTTGGGAGCCCAAACATAGGTGGATCACTAGGAGTCCGATCTATGCAGTAAAACTCTGTAGACCCTGTACCAAAAAGCAAACCAAAGAAAAACAAAAACAAAAACACCCCAAAACATTGGCTAGAGGGTAAGATTTATTTGAATGTGGAGAGTATATGGTTAGACACAAGTTATTTACAAGAGAGTAACTTTCATTTTGCTGGTAGATTCTTGGATGTTTAGTGAACTATTAACCATTATAATTAGATAACTAAAGGCAGGCCATGCTTAGCACAGTTGTTGCGTGTGTCAGGAGCCTGAGCCTTGTGATGAATCCAACATTGTGTCCCTGAGAGCCAGTTTGAGATGTACATACATTTCTAAGAATTTGCGAGGATTAAACGCTCCCACGGTCTGGGTGGTAGGAAGCATATGCACGCGACACCGCTCGGTGAACTTTAGCTAGCGCTGGGGCGCTATTCTGCACCGCCCCAGTCCTCTCGGCTGTGCAGCACTTCTGTCTGTTCCTTTGTTTGCAGCCTTTACTGTATATTTGAAAAGCCAACCTTGGCTTTTGGGCTGCAAGAAGATAGGGGCTCTCAGATCAGCTCCGTGCGTGGACAGAGAGCGTCTGCGCCTTTAGTCCTTTCCTCCCCATCACGTGGCTGCTTCTCATTAGCCTTGAAGGTATCATTTGTTAAAATTTCAGGAACACTGTTGGTCACCTCCCACTGGTCCTGCGCTAGCTAGAATGCCGTGGCACCTTCAGAGCTGCACACCTTCCTATTTATTATCTCTGCACTCCAAGCTCTCTAAGCAAGAATTATGTCAATTCGATTCACCCAAATTTGTGCAGGGACCATTGTGGGCCCTGGTCCCACATATTTTATCTGTGCGTACAAAGAAGCCTGAGTTTGCAGATAGTAGAAATCATTCACCCTGAGAGCCGTTGTGAGCCTAGGCTCTCTTAGTAGAATGCACAGCCCGCATCCATATTAACGGTCTCAAAGCATTCATTGATTTCTTGAAGCAGACACATTAATTTATTTCATTAAGAAAATGAATAGGAAGAGGCCGTTGTAGAGATGCCTGCCATTCGCTGTGTTGAGCGTTGTGTTATACCATTTCTGAAGTGAAAAGGAAAAGAATTGAATGGACATTTTATTTATTTATTTATTTGAATGGACATTTTAGGGCCTTTAGGACAAATGCTCATTAGAAAAAGGTTTACTTAAGAAAAGGAAAAGGCCTGTCCAGATGGTTCTACCTGTTAATTTTCTTTCTTTTTTACAATGCCCACATCTTCTCACTTTTGACTCAGACGTTACTTAAAACACTTAATTGAGTGAATTGTCAGCAGAGGCTGCGGAGGGTGGAAAGGCTGCCTGAGGATTCCAGGCCCTAGTAGGTCAGCAGCAACAGCAGCTCGTTCCGCTAGGGCAGGCAGTTTTTGCTGTAACGTAGGGGGTCAGGCTGGCTGGCTGGAACAACCCCACAGGCTTTCGTCATTAAGTTCCGGTGCTTTCTGCGGGCTTTGCCTCTTGCAAGAGGAGCTGGAGGATCTCTTAACAGGTTGCATGGAGGAGAGAGGAGGCCGGAAGGGATCTGAGTTCCTGGCCGTGGTGTGCTGCCAACTGATTGTTCATTCTCTGCTCCTCGATTTTCACAGCTCTGCAGTAAGGGGTGTGCCATTGCTCTCGCAGCTCAGTGACTTACCTATTAAATGTGGTGCCCGCTGCCCTCCTCAGGCATCCTGTGTTAGCCAGAGAATTCTCTTAGCCTAAACCTGTGGGTCTGTAGCTGAGGTCAATACTGCTGACCAATCAGTGATGCTAAGGACAAAGTAAATTCACATACAAAACTATTTTTGTGCATCTCATAGTCATTCACTAGTGCAGGCTGTCACTATTTCAGTTTTTGTATATTTGTATGTGATTTGGAATAGAGGTCTTTTAAAAAAATAATTGCTGGGTGTGTCATACTGTCTTAGATTATTGGTAGTTTATAAAACTTCAGGATATGAGTTATATTTATGGTGAGGAGATATGTATCGAAGTGTAATTTGCATACTCGGCATAATGGTACATGCCTGTAATCCCAGGCTTTGTAAGGCTGAAATGGGGAGTGTCCCAAGTTTGAGGCCAGCCTGAGCTACCTACTGCACTCAAGGCCAACTTGCACTGTGCAGCAAGACCCTCTCTCAAAACCAATAAAACGGGAAGGAGGGAGGGAAAGAAGGAAGGGAAGGAGGGAGGCAGGAAGGAAGAAGGAAAAAAGAACAGCTCTATTTAGGGCAGACAATTGCTTTATATCTATTTTGTAGCTTTAGAAAGTAATGTCAGGAGGTAAGGTGGCTTTTTTAAGCAGTAATCCATTGCATTTAATTAGCGATTTACACACCCTGTAGATTAGATTACTTTCAAACTATTTACTTTTCCACATGTATCTGATTTATTTGTGACAGTAAGATTGTATATCATCCATAGCCCAAGCGCTGGAAAGTGCTGCAGGAAGTCATTACTGCATCATAATTCCTCTATTTTTCTGGCTCTTATGAAATCGTTAGTGATTTGCTTTTGTGACTCTTAGCAGAGGTCGTCCGACTCCTGAAATTCTCTGTTGGTCATAAGCATTGAACGAAAGGCTGCCGTAGCCTTCAGGCGACTCCCTGTCGTCCTGGCACTCTGGGCGACTGATGCAGGACTGCAAGCTTACGTCCATGAGGGCAACTTAGCACGATCCTGCCTCTAAATAAAACATTGTTAAAACCCACAAAAACAGGGGTTTACCTCAGTGTAAAGACCCGAATTTAAACCCCACCGCTAAAGAGCAAAGGAGGGCGCGTGGAAAACACTTCAGGCCCTAAAATCTCATTACTTAATGTAGAAAATTTTCCATCTTGCCTCTTCTGTGTTGAAAACATCTTTAGCTTAATGCATTTAAAAGTTCTTATTCTTTTCACCTTTGTGTCAAAGAAAACTCTCGCGATGGTAGAATCCAAATCAGGGATTTGTCTTGAATTTATTGGTTTCTGTGCACCAAATTCATTTATATTGTTTTTACTTACAGTGTCTGGTATGACTTTAGACAGCTCCGAGGGCTCTTTTATGCTTTTTGTTCCACTTCTGTCTGTAAATTTTACTTTCACACTGCAGTAAACAAAACTAGTGGAGATCATGGAGCGGTGTATCTCTTTAGGCGGAAGGTCAGGTCCAGCTCTTCTAGTTTGGGCGGGCTGGTCCACACTCTGACACCACAATCAGTGTGACGTTTGTCCTGCTCAGGGCTGCCTGCGTCGCTTTCTCCACAGATGAGGCTTTGTACGGCCAAGGGTGAGCTGTGGAGGCGTCCTCATGAAAAGCCAGAGAGCGCTGTACATGTTTTAGCTTTTCATGTAGATCAGATAATGTCAGCTCATTTGATTTTCTTGGGATTGGAGAAGCATTTCGTTAAAATGCAGACTTTTTGCTTGAAGACTCTCATTACTAGAATTTTGTTTATAATATTTGCATAAGAAAAAATGATCTAAAACAACAATAAAATCATTAGTTAAAACTGGGCTATAGTCTTAATATGTCTTTGAAACATGACATTCATTTTGTTTAAATTTTGAAAGTTTTATTTATTTTTTACACAGGGTTTTACTTTGTAGCTCTGGCTGTCCTTGAACTCACTATATAGTCCAGGCTGGCCAAGAACTCACAGTGATTCTCCTGCCTCAGCCTCCTCAATGCTGGGATTACAGATGTACCATGCCCAGCAATTTAAAATTCTTTTTTACATTTCTCTTATCACCTCTCATATTTTTAGCTGGAATTTGGTCCTCAGCTAGCATTACTTTATTATTTTATTTTATTTGTATTTTAGGACAGGGTCTACAGAGTCTCACTTCGCCTGTTCACAGCCTCCCAAGTACTGGGATTACAGGCGCTTGCCACCACACCCAGTCTCAATTGCCTTGTCAGTGCACCCCCGAAGGCAGAGCTGGTGCAGCACTCCTGGGGATCAAACTGCTGGCCCGTGCATCTGCCTAAGCAGCAGCTAGCGTTACTTTAAACACAGATCACATGATAAGCATACCTGCTGTCATTACTTGGAGAAACCTCAATTAGCATATCATTTGCATATATTTTGCATGCCCTCTTGGGAATGTGGTGTATCCAAGTTTCCATTACTGTTCTGTCTCTACAGAACCCCATAGAGCAGTCTCTTGAGGACAATCCCACTACAATATTGAGGAAACTTAATTTTAGAGAGATTATATTATTTGCTCAATATGACACTCTCCCAAATGAAGAGGTTAGTGCTTAAGATACAGTGTGACTGTAGATCGTACAGCCCTTAAGAGGTGGATACATTTTTAAGATGTGGCAAATTTTTATCCCTGAGTTTACCATCTTAACCATCATATTATGTAGCTTTCTTACCAGAACAGAAGTCTGAGTCAGAACTCAGGTATCTCACCTAGAACATACTCTCTGTTTAGACTCCACTTAATTCTTCTTTACACAACATAAAGTAGATTTGGAGTCCCGGCCTTCCTACCCATGATAATACAAAAGTGTCGTAAGGAGATGAAGATTCCTGCTAGAGAAGTAGAAGCCATGTTAATGGTGGCAGTTCAACGACATGCTGCGTGTGCTGTGGCTTTCAGCTCCTAGTTACCCTTCCCCTCTGCCTTCTTCCTTGAATTGGCTGCTAGAAACTGAACTGTTACATTGTGGCAAGCATGCCTTTGAGTTCATGTCACTTAGGAGCTAGTGGAAGGTGCGCTCCAGGTCGTCTTGAGTGGGCCTACTAGTCCGCAGACCCGCCACCTCTATCTGTGGGTTTGTGTTGTAATCATCCATTAAGAGTTAAGAGTACTTTGTTGTATTAACAGGCAGAGACGTTGATCATTGAAATAGGCTTTGCACTGTTCTTCAGTCAGACTTGTTGAAACATTTTGTCATTGGTTTATATACATTCTTTAATCTTCCTTGTAGGTTGGAATAATTCTTCATTATTCTACCCTTGCTACGGTACTGTGGGTGGGAGTAACTGCTCGAAATATCTATAAGCAAGTCACTAAAAAGGCTAAAAGATGCCAGGATCCTGACGAACCACCCCCGCCTCCAAGACCGATGCTCAGGTATGTAATATCTTTGTTGTGTTCAGTGCTATTTATTTTAGTTAAAGCCTGGTTGACAACTGTAACAAAAATTGGTCAGTGTCCCTTGAGAGGTAAAATGGACCTGTGGGCTGTACTGCTCGGTTTGGGCTGCAGGCTGCCCGTGCTCACTGCTGTATGTCTGCTGGTTTCTCTGCCCTTGCTTGCTGTGCACCCGAGCTTCTCTCTACAAAGGGGACAACTCCACTTGTAGGGCTTTGCGGAGGAACGAGCACATCAGTGTGCAGAGCACCTAAGACGGTGCTCCCTCAGGCTCTGAAGTTAACCTTTTAGTTCCTTGAGGTCAGATGTCCCATTTCTAATTTCTTCAAGAGAGAATCTACTTCATTATTCTCTACACAAGACAAAGTGGATTTGGAGTCATGGTCTTCCTACCCATTGTATTTTTAAAAAATGTAAGTAGATGAAGAATCTTGCTAGAGGAGTGAGAGCTGCATTGTTGTCTCAGAGCTTATCAATGCCTTGTCTTCACCTGGCCCTGAGCTAAAGACTGAAAGCACTCTCTCTGCCATTGAGGAGTTTAAGGCCCAGGAAGAGAACTACAGGGAGTTCTTGGGAAGAACAAAGAAAGGAGCCATGAATGTGAGCCACTAGGAAATTGCCTTGTGATGAAGGCAAAGGGTCGAGGGGTCCCCTGAAGGGGAGCAAGCCCAGGAACCCAAGAAGTACAGCCTGGCTGGATCCTGGGGTGGGTAGGAGCAGGAATTTCAGGGGGCAAGCTGGGCCTTGTTAGGGTGCAGGCAGCTGTAGTGTCATTTTAGAAAGATAGAATGGCACTGGTATGGAATGTAAATTGGTATGACCTTCAACAGTGATGGCAAACCTTTTAGAACTTTCAATGATAGCAGACAGCCCACTGCAACATATGTGCCATAGGTTCCCCATTACTGCCCCAGAAATATGGATTCCTGGAAGATCATTAGGCTTCTCCCTATGAAAATGGAAGCCAGAACAGTATTGTGGAGAACAGAGGAGGAAACGTTTGAGAGGCGTGAGCTACTTTCTGTAAGATTGATGACTGTGGGATTTAGGATGAGAAATTAAAGATGGCTGGGATCCTTGACAGAGTTGGTATTTCCATCAATTTGGAACACACTGTAAGAAAAATAGAGGATGAGAGATAAGGAGCTAAGCCCAGGCAAGGTACCCACTAGGGCTGGAACCTTTTCCCGGAATCCCAGAGCTGACCTCTGCCTTCCTTTGGAACGTGTGTATTTATGGAAGGCCAGACCTCAGCAGCTCGATGCTGTGTGGACAGGGCAGTAGACATTTCCCTGTGCTGCAATGGAAGCCAGGGTAATGAGGAAGCTCCCCTGGGAGACGCTGGTTAAGAAAAGAGCCAACCCTGGGCCCCATCTATGTTTAATAGATAGTGGAAGACAGAAATGACAGGGAATGCCTGATAATGGAGAGGATTCCAGCAGAGAGTGGTTCCGCGGAGAATAAGGGGCTGCAGAGGTGCTCGGTATCTGCAGATATATGGGAGGGTGATATGGGGCACTGCTGTCACTTGTGATAAAGATGCTCATGAGTGATAGTGTTTGACTAAGACCCCTGAGAGTCCAATCATTTAGCAGCTGTTCCTTGTTGCTCTGTTCTGAGAAGACACATGAAGAGCCCCTCTAAACCCTGTACATCCCCAGGGTGGCCTACCTCTGCACATACCCCCTTCGCTTTAGTCCTGTCTCACCCACTAGAGCTGGTCCCTCCTTTCTCAGTGTATGCAGCTTAAGCCCAAATTCATAAGGATTTACAAGGTAAACTTAACAGCAGCTGCCTACAGAGTCAGGTGTGGAAGGCGGCAAAAAGGCAGTCTGTGTGCTGAGCAGCCAGAGGACTCAGCAAAGGTCAAGGGCTGCAGAGACCCTGTGAGGCTGTCGGGAAGCTGATGGGATCTGCCTTGCAAAGGTAACGTGTCTGTGAACCTGGGGATAGTTGTCCCAAGGCAACTTCAAAGATGGAGCTCTTCCAAAGAGGGAGAGGGAGACTTCCTTCTTCCCCACCCCACTCCTTTTGTTTTTTTTTTGTCTTTTTGAGACAGAATCTCAATATGTTGTTTAGGCTGGCCTTGAGCTCATTTTGTAGCCCAGGCTGTTCTTCAGTTCTCAGCGATTCTCCTGCCTCAGCTTCCCGCGTGCTGGCATTACAAAAGTGCACCACCATGGCTGGCTACCTTCTTTCCCTTTTTATTCCTGCCAGGCAGCAAGCCTATTAGCTGATACCACCCACAACAAGGCTGGGTCTTCTCTCTTCAGTAACAGTCATCCAAACACATGCAGGACTGTGATAAAGCCATCTGCTAGGTGTTCCTTATTCAGGTGGACATGCTGGTTAACTGTGATACCAAACAACACTGCTACACAGAAGGTGGGCAATGGCAGCCCGTGAGTTTCTCTTGATCCCAGAGGCAGTCTCATAGCGTGGGAAGCAAGGCCGCTGATTCTGCCTACTTTCAGGGGTTGGAAGCAGAAGGTAGAAGAAAAGAAAGTGATAGTTTAAGAAAAGCCTTAGAAGATGAAGGAAACTTTAAATGACTTTAAACTAAAAATACAAGGAGTAGAACGCGAGATTTTTAAGTAGTACAATAAAAGATCTTCGGTATCAGAGTTTCTGAGCTGCGAGGATGATGGAAGCCAAGATACATTTTGGAAAGGATGCTTTCTTTCTAGTAAAAAGCAGAAGGGAAGGTCCAGCAAAATAGCTCAGTGGACTATGCATCTGCTTAGGCAAGCACAGGAACATGTGTTCAATCCCCAGTACCATATGCTGCGCCTTCCCTGCCCCTGGGCACACTGAGCTCGTCAGAGTCTGGACATGGTGGCATACGCCTATGATTCCAGTACTGGGGAGGCTGCAAACAGAAGGAATATGAGTCTGAGCTGCATAGGGAGACCCTGTACCAAATACATTAAAAAAAAAAAAAAAAGGCTGGGGAGATGGCTCAGTAGAATAAGCAGTTCCCTGGCAAGTGCAAGGGCCTGAGTTCAATCCCCGGTTCCACCAAAAAAAAAAAAAAAGCAAATGGGAGTTACTAAGAGGAAGATGAAGGTTGCGTGTCTTGCTTTCCCTTTGTCCTGACAGCATGGTTCTAGTTTTACAGGTGTCTTTGGCGACATTCTTACCATCTTGAAGGATTTTGATCAGTGTATAATGGCGAAGGAATGCTCTGTGAAGTAGCAAGTCACAAATATTGCCTTTATCCAGCCTATTCAAGATTCAAGGCTGTGTGTCAGAGAGTGTCCAGTCTAGGCAGCAAGTTTTGCTCAGAGAGCTCAACAATCTTCAGGCCACAAAGTTATCCTTGGTAGGACCAGACACTGCCTTGTCACCCACAGTTCTTACCGAGCCTCTGGGCTCTGTGTCCATGGATGTCCCGTTTATCCACTGGAAAGGATCTGAAGCTTTTGAGATCTGGATAGCCTCCCTGTTTAATTCTGTGCATGGGGGGAAGCAGTACACACAGATGGCCTGGAATATGCAGGCTTAGCTGAACATCAATAGCACTCATACGTCACTGTGCTTTTCTGTGAACCCGAGCACTGTGAAATTTTAATGTCTGTTTCATAAGGGACCAAATTTCCCTTTCACCAGCTGGATCTGATAAAAACCTCCAAAACTAAAGTGAACCTAGGACTCTACAGGCAGTGGCTGAGTATTCCTTTTTTGTCCACCAGGTGGCAGGAGCTGACCAGCTTTCCTCGGCTCAGAAACTTCCTAGGCTTTAGAGTTTTAAAAAGCAAATCTAAAAAACCAAAGCAAAACGGGAACACATTATTGCTTAAAAATAATCTCTGAGGCATGCATTCTGTTGTACTGAGGTGCAGCAACAAATATACCTTACAAGAATTTAAAATACTGAACGGCTCTTCCCATTTTTCCTCCTTCTAGGTTCTATTTGATCGGTGGTGGGATCCCCATTATAGTTTGCGGCATAACAGCCGCAGCAAACATCAAGAATTATGGCAGCCGGCCGAGTGCACCCTAGTGAGTATTTTGTATTCTCTGTATACTTGACCCAATTGCTTCTCTTAAAGTATTTTCTAAGCACTGCATTTTATTGAAATTCCTTAGCTTGTTGAAATGCATAGCGTCTGATCTGGTTCACTATGTTCTTTTCTAGTTGCTGGATGGCATGGGAACCCTCCTTGGGAGCCTTCTATGGACCTGCCAGCTTCATTACTTTTGTAAACTGTATGTACTTCCTAAGCATATTTATTCAGTTGAAAAGACACCCTGAGCGCAAATATGAGCTCAAGGAGCCCACGGAGGAGCAGCAGAGATTGGCAGCCAATGAAAATGGTGAAGTGAATCATCAGGATTCAATGTCTTTGTCTCTGATCTCGACATCAGCCCTGGAGAATGAGCACACTTTTCATTCCCAGCTTTTGGGGGCCAGCCTTACACTGCTGTTATTCATCGCTTTGTGGATGTTCGGGGCCTTGGCCGTTTCTTTGTATTACCCCTTGGACCTGGTTTTTAGCTTCGTTTTTGGAGCCACATGTTTAACCTTCAGTGCGTTCATCATGGTTCACCATTGTGTTAATAGGGAGGACGTTAGGCTCGCGTGGATCATGCTGTGCTGCCCAGGACGGAGTGCGTATTCAGTGCAGGTCAACGTGCAGCCCCCCACCTCCAGTGGGACGAACGGAGAGGCATCCAAGTGCACCAATAGCAGCGCCGAGTCCTCATGTACAAACAAGAGTGCGTCGAGCTTCAAAAACTCCTCCCAGGGCTGTAAGCTCACCAACTTGCAGGCTGCCGCAGCACAGTGCCACACCAACTCTTTGCCTTTGAACTCCAATCCTCAGCTCGATAACAGTCTCACTGAACATTCAATGGACAATGACATCAAAATGCACGTGGCACCATTAGATGTGCAGTTTCGAACCAACGTGCCCTCTAGCCGCCATCATAAAAACCGGAGCAAAGGGCACCGGGCAAGCCGCCTCACCGTCCTCCGAGAATATGCCTACGACGTCCCCACGAGTGTGGAAGGAAGCGTTCAGAATGGCTTGCCCAAGGGTCGGCTGGGCAACAATGAAGGGCACTCTAGGAGTCGGAGGGCTTACTTGGCATACAGAGAGAGGCAGTACAACCCACCCCAGCAGGACAGCAGCGATACTTGTAACACACTTCCCAAAAGCAGCCGGAATGTCGAAAAGCCTCCTTCAACTAGCAGTAAGAAAGACGCGATAAGGAAACCAACCGTGGTTGAGCTTGAAAGTCAGCAGAAGTCTTATGGCCTGAACTTGGCCATTCAGAACGGACCAATTAAAAGCGGTGTGCAGGAGGGGGCCCTGCTCGGTACCGATAGCACTGGCCACGTTAGGACTGGGTTGTGGAGACATGAGACTACTGTGTAGCCTTGTCGGGCTTCTTCAGCGGAAATTAACAAGCTGTGACATTCACATTCCTTTAAGCTGTGAGCTTTTGGAAACGGTTTACAGCCACCTTAGGAATTCAGAACAATTTTCAATAAACTCCTAAGTTTGGGATTTTATATATTTTATATTCCCAGTCTTTTTTTTTTTTTTTTTTTAATTAAACTAAGTCCTTTAAAACACCAGTTTACTTGTCAAAACACCAATAAGGACATTTGGGGAATCTGAAATGTAATTTCTTAGAATCTGTAATGCCTACTTAACATTTCAGGTTTGTATTTAATAAATGAATAGGTGTTTGCCACTTTGTCGTTTTTATGTTTTACACTCTAAGGATTTAGCGCTGTTTTAATAAACTTATGCTGTGAGGTGTTTTTTTTTGGGGGGGGGTTTATATTTTAGGAAAGGGTCTATAGGGTGTTCAGGATCTCACTATTAGGTAGGACTCATAGTGATCCTCCGGCTTACAGCCTCCCAAGAGCTGGGATTGCAGGTGTGTGCCACCACGCCTAGTCTCAGTCACCATCTCAGCGCTTCCTGGGGTGAGGCCAGCGCCACAGGCCTGGGGATCAAACCCCTGGTCCCTGCACCTGCATGCAGGCACTTTAATCCACTGAACTATTTGGGCAGCCCCACAGTGAGATATTTTAATGAAAATATATGTAAAGTAGTTTGAGACCTATTAATATAGTTAACTACTGACTAACATTTAAATCAAGTATTTTTGGAATTGATGTGTTTTATAAATGTAGGTTTTTTTGAACCTGGAATCAAACTTAGGAACTTGTGCATGGTAGGCAGGTGCTGTACTGCTGAGCTATATTACTGGCCTCATACATGTAGTTTCAAATGTTAGGGATTTTTAGAAAACAACTCACAGAGTGGCTTTTATAAATGGAAATGTCTAAAAACTTCTCCTGAATTGCATAATTTTACTGTATCACTTCAGCCATCTTCATACTCTTTTTCAGCACTTTTGTAGCTCTTCTGTGATCTTTATTTGGGTTTAGTGGCATGTGCTTTATTTCTGCTGTGTGTAGAGTCCTGCACCTGGGCTACCCTGGAATGGAGATGAAGAGCTACCACATACACTTCGCTTGGGCTTCCTGTGGGTTCTTCACTGCTAGCCTTCATGTTGGCTTTTGTTTTGTACTTAAATGAGTACGTTTCCTTAGGTCCACCCTACAGTAATGACCTTTGAATTCCATTTCACTTGATCCACCAGTTTTCATTAGGCGTTGGCACTCTGTGGCAGTCCTTTCCCTCTGGCCTGAATCTCACTGAGGTTCCCAGTTCCCTCTCATCAGCAGGACCGTGCCTAGAAAAGTTCACAGCTTATTTCTGTTTTCAGCAAAAGTCTAATGATTTGAATCAAAGCAGATAGAAGTCACATATTTAAGCAGTTCTAAAAAAGGCAAGCAGTTTAGCCTGGTAAACCTCAAATTCTGAGAGAATAACTTCCGGCTTTCAGAGAGCCGTTCTTAGAGACACCACTCATTGCTGGGCAAGTGTTCACCTTTCACTAGAGTGCTGCTTTAAAACTACGTTACTTTGCTTTTCCATAGCGAAGCTGGTATTTCTATTGCAGATTGTTTGTAGGATGGCATAGAGACATTGACGGCCACGCACGATGGCCCAGGAATAGATCAAGGCATTGGCGTGGCTAATACAACTTCCTAGACGCTTATAGGTTGCTCAACTCTGCAGATGGAGTTCGGAAATGACAAAGCTAAGCTCAGAAGTAAAATGCACAATTCTCCCTTATTGCTGTTTTTACTTTACTCTGTTTTGCAGTTCATTCTTTCAGGGTCTGACTTGTTTACCTGCCCTCTTGTTCAACTCTATATATAGAGAGAAATTTGTTGCTTTCTTTTTCCCACCTTTCCATAGACATTGAATTTTTCTTTTCTTGGAATTTTTTTTAATAAGCGTTTATTAATTTAACTATAACTTCTTTTAAATAACAGAACAGGAGCTAGGGATGGGAGGGAATCAATGATGAGGGCTGACTTCATACATCTCTCCCATTTGGGTGAATTAAAGTGTGATGTTCATGTATGGGATTTGTGCGTTTCTCCTCACCTTTGTCATTCATAACTTATGGCTTGTTGCTGGCTAGATTTCCGTATTTTCCATAGAATTGTAAGCTTAACAGATAGTTCTGTTTTCTTAGAGATCAGTGCATTTATTTTCCTTAATTTAAAAAAGTGATCACCAAATCCCAAAGAAGTTAAGAGTTGCTAGACAGGCTGGCAGGTTACACCATCCAGGACTAGGACTGTGTTTCTGACACTGAGGTTGCTGGCCTTGGTACGTTTTCTTACCTCTGCAGTACTGATTTTCTGTTATTCTGTCATGCTTAGTTCTTATCTAGGTGGTTTTGTGTTTTCATTTGATAATGAGGTGCAGTTCGCTTTATTCTACTTAGAGGACCACATATGACTTTTTTTAATTCCATGGAAATTAGTTTTTAATCGTGCTATATAATGTATATGATTTTATACATAAACTAGGCCGTACACTGATGGAACTTGATTTTATATTAAACTTCTCACATGACAAATAGAAATTTGTTGGGAGGCGGTAAGTTAGTGTGTACATATTTTAATGAATAGAGTCGTATGCTAATATAAAAGCCTGTTAGGATCTTGGATCATTTATAGTAAGTGATTTCTAGATATGTGGGTGTTTTAGGTATATAGCAGCATAGGTACATCTGTGCTCATACATGTATGTAAATAATACAGGCGCCAGCTTCTCTGTGGGTGCTCATCAGACTTGTTGTAAAGCAAAAACAGTCTACTAAGGCAGGCCTCTGTGCTTCAGGCGTTGGGTTAGATTGCCCAAACTGAACTTGGATGAGAACATAAAGAGTAGATAAATTAACTGCAAGCATCTCATGCAGGAATTAAGCTCAATAAATCCTAAATGAAAATGATACAACAATCCCAATTTTTGCCATGTTAATTTTTGTCCTTTTAGACTCTACGGCTCATTTAAGAAAGCCATCCTTCTTTATCTGTTCTACATCTGTGGATTCAGTGATGCAGTGAATATATTTTTAAAAATTACCTATGTATTGAACATGTAAAGACTCCTTTGCTTATTCCCTAAACAATACAATAACTAGTTATGTAGCTTTTGTATTGAATTGGGTATTATAAGTAATCTGCAGATGATTTAAAGTATGGAGATACGTGTGCAGGGTAAGTGCTCTGTATTTTATGTAAGTGACTTGAAGTGTCTCTGGATCTTTGTGTTCTTAAGAGGTCCTGGAACCAGCCTGCCGCTAGATACCAGTGCATGACTCTACTTTCTTCCACAAGTTTATTAGTGAGATAAATATATTTGTAATTACTTCTGATGTTTCCTAAGCTTGAGTCAGTGCATCATGTTTACTGATTTGCCCACATTATTATTATTATTATTATTATTTTATTTATTTATTTATTTATTTATTTTTTCTGGAACCAGGGATTGAACACAGGCCCTTGCACTTTCCAGGCAAGCGCTTATTCTACTGCACAATCTCCCCAGCCCCTGATTGGCCTATATTATCTTTAATATTCATATTAATATCACAGTGATCAGCTCATTTTGCTTTTACTAAAATGTAGGTAATAATGAACTCTGTAGATTATTTTCACGAACAAAGCAAATTTCACAAAATTATAATAAAAGCAAGTTTCTCAAGGAAAATTTGTAATTGTTTATAATCTGTCCATTCTAATAATCTGAGTACATGTTGCTTGTTCTTAGACAAAGATGACTGTAAGCAGCAGGAAGATTCTGCTTTTAAATATTGGTCATGACTTGAATCTTCTAAATTACTAAGGGCCTCCATTGTAGAGCCAGGCCTTTTCGTGGCCATTGGAGTATGATACTGGGTTATAGGGACATTAATTGATCAACATAGTCTTAGTCTTTGTAATGTATATTAGTTTAGTCTTCATAGGCTGTTTAATCCTGGTCTTTCCACCCTTGTTTCTGTACTTAGCTCCCATGAAGTGAAGTTTGCAGGCAGCCTTTGGTCAAAGAATTACTTTTTGAGCCTTTTTTCACCAGGCTTACAAGAGCCTCAGAAGTAGATCCTGAGCATGAATTGCAAGGATAGGAGTACTGAGGAGGTCTCTTTTCTGCCGGAAATGACTCATTACTGTCTTCCTTTATAGAGTTGAGTGTTTAGGATGAACTCCTGACCAAAACTATATTAGATGATTGTATAACAAACTTTTGCCTCATGCTGTTTGAAAGGCATATTGATCTTTTAATTGTTTCCTACTTACAAAATGATAGAAGAAAATGGAGAATGTGTTTGTGTTTCTTACTTCATTATTTGCAACTTCCATCTGGTTTAATCCATTCTGACTGCTGCCATCTGGCTTGGGAAGTACTGAAGACTTTCATCAGAGTATTCCAGATATCTTCAAAAAGTGTAAAATACCTCAAGAGGACTTTTCAGATGCACAGCTAACCAGGTGTTTCCAAATGAAATCCAGCGAATCTGCAGTTCTCCAGTCCTTTTTTTCATTCTGTCTTAGCATAGAGTACTGATGAAGGGTTACTTCTACAGATCAGTTTAGATTGTTCAAGTAAATAAATATATATGTTCATATATATTAAATACATAAGTTATGATTGGTTGCCAAGATGATAGTCCTGAGTACTAGCCCAGCTTGAAGATTATGTCCAGCTGTGCATTCTATTTAAAAATAGGAGTGGATATCTAGCACAAAATAGGATTTTTTTAAATCAGTGTCCATTCCTTTATAATAAAACTGATTTAAAACATTCATTTAAAAGTCAGCTATTGACAATTTTAATTGGCTTCTAGTGGAGAGTTTTGTTTTTAACTTTCATGTTCAATCTGGGTGAAGTGCTGCTTAAAAGGACAGTACATCTTGGGGTTGAAGACGATAAAAGCTTCTCACTGAAGCAATAGGCTGGCATTTATGTTATGGTACTGACAGCTCACCTCACCCACACTTCTTCCTTTTGTGTCTTTGACCACTTCTTGATCTTCAGAGAAGGGAGGATAGAAAGCACATTGGAGGATTTTTATGACTCCCAGCTAGAGATCACATGGCATTTCTACATCCAGTCCATGGCTTGAATACCACTGTGTCACATGAACTGCAAATAGAGTCAAGCCATGTGTCCAGGAGGGAAAGGTGGATGGTCTGGAGAATAAATAATTTGCCTCAGGGATAGATTCGTGGCACCCGCAACTGAGTTTTATTCCCACCTACTCTTTAGTGCCACTTTAAACAATGAAGCACTGATCTATGATGAGTGCCAGGCAGAAATATTAATGTTCAAGTTGATTTGAAGATTACTTGGTGGTCAGTATCTTAGCCAACTGGGGCTGCTGGGTCAAAAGGACCATTGATGGGAAGGATGAATTTGTCTCCATTCTGGAGGCTGGAAGTCAAGAGGTCAGGGTGCCAGCATGTCTGGAATGTGGTACGGGCTCTTCCTGGCCTGTGGAACCTACTTTATTGCTGTATCCACACGTAGCCTTCTCTCTCAGGTCTCTTCTCCTAAAATAAGGAGAACAAGGCACTATTTGCTTCCACTTCTAAATATGAACCACATTCATAATTAAGATTTCAAAAGGAGGCCTGCATAAGATTCAACATACTCTCTATAGCATTCTGCTTTTATTCCCCGTTCCCTGAAGTTCATGTTCTGTTTAGTCCTAGCAGCCTGAAAAGTCTTCATTCAAGCACCAGTCTAAGGCCTCATCTGTCACCCAAAGTATATATACCTTAAAATGCAAGGTGTGAATTATCCTGTAGTAAAATTCTAGCTGTCAAATTATGAAACCATGCACACTGTGTGGTCCCATAAAACAGTAGAATAGACGTAGAATAGAAATCCCCATTCCAAATGAAATAAGAACGGGTGAAAGTCTTCATTAGATCCAAACCCTAGCAAGGATAATCCCACAAGACTTTGAGAGCTAAAAGTAATCCTCTGAGTAGATGTTTTGCCTTCAAATGGGAGTGGCACCATTCTCTAATACCCCAGGGACCCACTAATAAAATTATTGCTTCCTGTTCTGTGATCTTACATGTTGGTGGCCTGGATATCTTTTAAAAGAAAAGGATGCTTACACCAAGAGATGCAACTCCAATTCCATTGAGTGGTAAGACGGGAAGTGACCTGGCCATTTCAGTGCCCTCATGCCACCTAATCTACTGGCAAAGAGGGGAGTTAGTGTGCAGGCTCAGGAGACTGATTCTGAATGCCGACAGAAAAATTATTCCTCAATGAAGATAAGGAAGACTCTGGTGTGTGTGTGCGCGCTACAGTCTTGCTACATATTTCAAGGAAGTGTCATTTGGACTTACTATGTAATCCAGGCTGGTCTTCATCTCCACTGTGATACTCCTGCCTCAGCCTCCCAGGTGCTAGGGTTACAGAAGTGCCACCATCCCCAGCTTGTCTAGAGCATCCTTAAGGCATTTCTTAGTGTTGCTGCCTCCTTTATATTATGGTCAGAACTAAGCCCAAACCAGAGAGGAATACTCAGACCCTTTGGGAATGAAGGCTTGAGTTACTCCATCAGATAAATACAGTGAACTGCTATGTTTGCTGGAAGCAAATAAAATACAGAAAATGTTTTAGAAGGTGATAGCTAGAAACCCCTAGCAACAGCCATGTGACCATGTGACCCTCCTGTTTTCATCCTCCGTAGTGCTGGGATGACAGGTGTGCACCACCACGCCCAGTTGTGGTGGCCTGCTCAGTGCAACTGGGGGGGGGGGGCTGGTGCAGCATGTAGTGCCGGGGATGGAACTTTGCACTTGCCTGAGCAGGCGCTTAGTCCGCTGAGCTGTCTTGCTGGTCCTAAAACTTCACATTTGATGCAAGTGTATGAACTGTTTTCATATACAGCTTCTCATCTGAGGTCCCAGTCGTTCTTTGAGGTAGTTATTTTTGCTCTCTCTTCCTTCCCTCTTTTTGAAAACAGGGTCACTGAGGCCCAGAGAAGTAATGGGATTTGTTCAAGATCTCAGCTGATTAGTGAAACTGGGCCTTGATTCCAGAGCCCCAGAGAGAAATTGAATATTCTAGTTCTGCAGCTGTTGTTGTGAAGGTGAGTGGATTTCCCACCCCTTCAGAGTGGGGCAGGAGGCTGAGGAAACAGAGCCTGAGTCAAGCTTCTTAAAATGAGGTTTTAATCATTTTCCTTTTTCTAATATACACATTTAAATCTTTACATTTCTCATTTCTCTCTGAACATCATTTCAAAATAACAGACCATAACACTCATCTCTTTTCTTGCATAGCTCCAAAATTTGGGCAGTGTGGACAGATCCTCTTTGCTATGTTTTGAATGTGATTTCAGTGATTCTCCTAAGAATACATGTATTGAAATTTAATCTCCACTGTGGAGTAGTAAGAATTTGAATTTGATTGATATGATATGATTTGATTTGATTTGATTTGATTTGATTTGATTTGATATAGCAGTACTGGAGATTGAATCTAAGGCCATCATATTGAGCTACAACATCAGGCCACTCACTTTTTTACTGTGTGCCAGCGTCTTGCTAAATTGCTCAGGACAGGCTGCCTCAAGTGTGCTGGGGTCACAGGCATGTGGCACTGTGCCCAGTTCCCAGGTGGAATCCCAAACCGTCTATGGTATTTCAAGCTGGGGACTTAGGGAGGCGGTTCAGATCAGGTAAGATCATTAGCCTGGACTCACGATGAGTGAATTCTCAAGGCTTCCTAAGAAGAAAGGGAGTGCAGCAGAGAGAGAGATGCACAATCCCTGTCTCTTGCTCTGTGTTAAGCCCCTTGCCTTGAGACTGCCGGTGAGACCACTGCCAGATGCAGCCCCTGGCCTCGGACTTCCAAGGCTGACCGTAAACATACACAGTCTGCAGTATTGTGTCACCAGCCCCAGAAAAGATTCCCTTTATTTCACTTTGCATTTTGTTTATTTCTAAAGGAAATATTATGTTACTTCTGTTTTCCCTGAGGTGCTTTGCATATTTTTACAACTTTTTACCCCTCTAGTGGGGATCACTGTCACCACTTATGTTGCGTAAGTCCCAAATTTGATAGTTATTTTCTTCTTTAAGCCACTGGAAATTTCCAAAGTGAATTCCATGTGGGAAAGATCCTTGAATGCGCTCCCATCTGAGGATACATTGCATAATGTACACTTGCCTCAATGTAGACCAAACACTAAGATGTCTTCCTGTTGAACAATTCTAACTGTGTCTGAAAATGTGCTTTAGCTAATCTTCTCTCATGAAATGATCCCAGAAATAGTTTAGCTTTATGAAAAGCTGAAGAATTGCCTGTAACTGTAGAATTACTGTAATCAACAACAGAAGCAAAGTATGAGAGGAAATAGTTTAAGGCAGATAAATTTAATCTGTATAATTTAAAGTTCCTCACATTAAATGCAAAACATTTTTGACAAGTGATATTTTTATGAGATTTCTATACATTTTACTGAATTTGGGTTTAAATTGGCAAGCTGATATCATACCATAGCCGGCCTAGAGGGGGCTGCTTTTTCCTTTTCTGTTAGTAAAATCCTTATCTCTTTCCCCTACAGGAAGTGGACAGAAGGTTACCAGAGAGGTAAGAAGTTGCCAGCAAAATGTTGAATCCTCTAATGGGCTGCCTCTGCAGGAATGCATCCATTGACATTAGAGTTGGAAGAGGAAAGCTTGTCAGTCACAGGCTGGACTCGCCTTTCTCCCCTCTGCAAGTTTATGACTATGTAGGTTTCGTGGCTCACCTCTTACATCCTTCTGTGGTTTTCCCTAACCAAAGCTGGCAACATATAACTGCTCTTATAAAGCACCATTTCTGGGCTTGAATGAAGCAAATGGAATAAATCTTGTTGAAACTATATACTTTCAATGCCTTTTGGAATTTTTATGCCTGTATGTGACCGATGTCTTACATACTCAGCAATGTTTTACCCAAACACTTTTGGAATGACCTGTTATAGTTGTCTTGCAGCCCTTCATCACACCCTACCCCATCTAAATGGATACAGCAAGAGGGAACATCATGTGGTATGACTGCCTGTGGTTAGTTATTGCACAAGGAGTTCATGGCCCATGTCAGGGCACTCCGTCAGCTCCTTAGATATTTGCACTATAATGTCTTTTTGATGCCTTGTCATTCAGAAGCATAGTATATCTGTGAGTACTTACTAGAAAAAGATCTAATATAAGATATATAAATATATAAAATTTACAAAGTAGGCTTCCCATGGTGACCCACAAAGTCAGGTGTGGAATAGCACAGAGGGGCTGTCTGCATGCGAAGATCCAAAGGTCAGAAGCCTGGAGCATTCTGTAGTGTCCCATGAAAGCTCATTATCAGGAGGCCAAAGAGCCTGCGATGGTAGGCTGAAGACTGTGCAGGGAGGTAGATGATGCCCAAGTTGAAGACTTGGCCAAGACTGGGGCTGCTCTGAAGCTTCTTCATTTCTCTTTTATTCTACTCAGGCTACAGGCCTATTGGTTGGTGCCACTCAAACCCAGTGTGCCTCTTCAATCTTCGGTAAATCTTTTCAGCCATACCCAGAACTCTGCTGATCCAGTTAGTTGGGATTCTCATTTTATTTATTTGTTTGTTTGTTTTGAAGAGGAGAAAAAAGGACAATAAAAATGGTACAGAATTTCAAAACAAGATGATAGGAAGTTAACTGTTACTTTATTACATATTTTTACCTTCAGAGTACTTGTTCAGGTTATCAGACACAGAAATTGATCAAACAATATAAGCACTAGCTGTTCCTTTCAATGAATTAATAGAATTTACTAGTATAACTGTCTTAGCCATCTTGTATATATATACATGTCTTTTTTCTGCCTTCCTAGTTTGTCTTTCCTTTTGAGCAGTTTATCTCCCTTTCACTATATCTGTTGTACCATTTGGATTCTATTTACACTTTCAGTTTCCCCTACAGGAAGTGGACAGAAGGTTACCAGAGAGGTAAGAAGTTGCCATAAACTAGGGAGATAATACAGGGCTGAGAATTTCACTCAGGGGAAGAACACTTGCCTAGAAAGCTGAAAGCCCTGGACTTGGTCCTTAGCACAAAAGCAAATACAGAGGAGAGAGAGAGAGAGAGAGAGAGAGAGAGAGAGAGAGAGAGGAAGGGGAGAAAGACAGACAGACAGAGAAAGAGACAAAGACGAAGAGAGACAGAGACAGATGAAAGAGGGAGACAATTCACTGTTTATACATGTAAGTCTGACTTATTTCAATTATGAGTGTGGTTTGTAGTTGCATGCATTTACCTATAAAAGCCTCAAGGTTCTTTCTGTATAGCTGAGTAGTACACTCTTGTAGGAAAATATATCTTTTGTGTCCATTACTCAGTTGAAGGACATTTAGATTCTTTCATTTAGTTATGACAAACTGTGCTGCTATAAACATGGGTGCACATGTAGCACTGCAGTATGATGTTTTCATTCCTTTTGGGAGAATACCCAGAAGAGGAATAACTGGGTCAAATGCGACCTATAATCCTAGTTTTTTTGAGGAATCTCCAGAAGGATTTCCACAGAGGCTGTACCAGTCTACATTCCTACCAACAGTGGAGAAGGGTTCTTTTTCCCCACAGCTACACCAGCATTTGTTATTGGTTGATTTCTTAATGACAGCCATTCTTTCTGGGATAAGATGGAATGTCAGTGTTTTAATTTCTATCTCTCAAATGACAAACGATGTTGAACATTTTTTCATCTATTTATTTCCCATTTGTATTTCTTCATATGAGAAGTTTGTATTCATCTAAGATGCACATTTTTTGATTAGGTCTTTGAATCTGGGGGGCTTGTTTTTTTCATTATATGTTCTAGGTAGAAGTCCTTTGTCTGAGGGACAGTTGGCTAAAATCTATTTCTCACTTTGTATCTTTTCTTTTTACTCTGTTGGTGATTTCTTCTGATATGCAAAATCATTTTAATAAGATGAGATCCCAATTATTGATTCTTTGGAGTATTTCCCATGTAGTTTGGTTTTTGTTCATGAACTTTCTACCTACCCCTATGTCTTCAAGATTTCTACCTACTTTCCTTCCAGTAGATTTAGTGTTTCTGTCTTAATATTTAAATCTTTAATCTATTTTGACTTTAGTGCATAGTGATAGAGTGGGTCTGCTTTTTGTTTTAAGTGTGTGAAAAGCCAGTTTTTCCAGCACCATTTATTAAAGATACTATCCTTCTTTGAGTGAACATGTTTGACCTCTTTGTCAAATATAAAGTAGCTGAGGGTATTTGTAGATGTTTCTACATCTTCTAATCTGTTCCACTGATCCTCAGGTCAGTTTTTATGCCAGTACTATGCTGATTTTATCACAGTAGATTTGTAGTATAATTTCAAGTCAGGGATTCTGATGCCCTCTTGACTTGCCTTTGCTGACAAGGATTGCCTTTGCTCTTCTATGTCTCTTCAGGTTCCAAATGATTTTAGGAAAGTTTTCTCTAAATCTCAAAAGTATACTGATGGGGACCGGGGCGATAATTCTGCGGAATAAGCACTTGACTGGCAAGAACAGGAACCTGAGTTCAATCTCTGGTTCCCCCCACCACCACAAAAAAAGTATACTAATGGCATTTTGATTCAAATTGTGTTAAATCTGATTGATAGTCTTAGGATTATGACTATTTTTACAGTGTTGATTCTTCCTAACCATAAGCAAGCAATATCTTTCCATTTTCTGAAATTCTCTTCAATCTCTATTTTCAGAGTATCATAATTTTCACTGTATTGTTCTTTTACATCGTTTCTTAGATTTATTGCTACGTATTTCATTTTTTGGATGTTATTGTGAGCGATATGGCTTCCCTAATTTTTCTCTCTGTAAATTTGTTGTTTATGTACAGGACTGGTTCTGATTTTTTCAGTGTTTAGTTTGTATCCAGCTACATGCACTGAATTTGCTTATTAATTCTAAGAGTCTTTTGCTGACATTTTTGGGGTCATCTATGTAGAATATCGTGTTATCAGTTAATAGTGTTAATTCAAAGTTCTGATTTCCCAGTTTTATTTATTTTATTTCGTTCTCCTGTCTAATTGGTCTAGCTGGTGTTTCCAGAGTTATATTTAAGAGAAAGTGGTGATAGTTGACATCTTTTGTCTTGTTCCTGATTTTAGAGTGAAAGTCTTCAGTTTTTGTCCATTTACTGGCTGTTGTTTTGTCATAGATGGCTTTTATCAGATTTAGTTAATAGTATTTATTACAATTTTCTGTAAGTTTTTTTTTTTTTCTGGTACCGGGGATTGAACTCAAGATCCTGAGCTTGCCAGGCAGGTAATT
>NW_004524582.1:15182766-15197501 GCF_000260255.1 Octodon degus
GATGAGTCACGGCCATTGCTTGACCAATTTGCTCTGTGTGAAAGCCTGAGAGAATGTTTTCTTTCCATGTGATTGTCTTTAGGCATACACTACATCATCAACCACATTCCTCTATGGCCTCATAATCTCCTTGATCAGAAAATTTGGGACACAACTGAGTTAAATGGTGTTACATTATAGGTTCACCTATGTCCTGAGTCCTCACTGAACTTGAAAGGCTAGGGCCAAAATGTTGGCTGTCTTTGAAGCCCTTCTTTTTCTCTAATTTTTGGTCTGCAAACTTAGGTTGTTAACCCTCCAGAAGAGAAGCTTATTATTACCTTACAACATATGCAGTTGGGTTTAACTTCACTATCTGTCTGAATATCAAACATCTTAGGCATAAGATTGAACATGTATTTTTCATCAAGTATTGATATGTTAATCTTTAAGTCTCTACAGAATATGGGAAAATAATTAAAAAATTAAAAATATGAATAAATAGTTACATATTTTTAGAAATCTAACCATATACATCATTGTAGCAGGAAAGTCCTGTGACATTTTTTTCTTGTCCCTTTTTTCATTTATTACCCTTAAAAAAACATTCCCTTGAGATACAGTCTCATCATAATTGGTATGTCATGACAAGCAGTGCATATTTAGAAGATCAGAATGACAGACATTCCAAGCATGACCTCATTATTACACATTACTATCTTCAGTGCAGTTGCTCAGTTCACAGGTATCAGCATATATATTTAGTCAGGGTGAGAAACCCACCAAGTAACTGCTAGTTTCAACATCATTGCCTTACCCATATTGTACGTATACATGTATAGCTTTTACCCTGTCATGTTTCCTTCATGCTTTTCTCTTTGCCCTCTTTTTGTTGTCTAATCCTCAAGTTCTTGCTTCCCTTTTAATTGTGTTACACCTTTCTATTTGTATTTCTTCTTTTGAGTTCATATACAAGGGAGACTATACAATATTTATAAATGTGTGTCTGGTTTATTTTGCTTATGAGTATATCTTCAAGTGGCATCCACTTAAAAATGAAGGCTTTGAGTTTATCATTCTTTATAGCTGAGTAATACTCCATTGTATAAAAATTATTATGGAGATTGGTCTATAATTCTCTTCTTTGGTTGAGTCTTTCTCTGATTTTGATATCAGGGTAATATCTTGCCTGAAGGAATGAGTTTGGGAGAATTGTTTCTCTTTCAATTTCACTTAAGGGTTTGAGTAGAGTTGGCATTAAATCTCTAAATTTCTTGTAGAATTCAGCTATGAATTCACCAAGACCTGGTCTTTTCTTTGTCTGTAAGTTTTTTATTACATTTTCAATTTCACTGACTGATGTCAGATTATTCAGAATTTCTCTGTCTTTGATTCAGCTTTGGTAATTCATACATATCTTCAAAGCTTTCAATTTCTTCTATATTTTACATCCTGTAAGAGTAAAGATTTCCAAAATAGGTATTCATGATTTTCTGAATTTCCATAGGGTCTATAGTGATTTTTCTCTTTTCATTCCTTAACTTATGAACTTGAATTTATTTATTTTTTTCTATAGGGTTGGCTAGGGGTTTATCACTGGTTTTTATTCTTTCAGAGATCTAACACTTTGCTTCATTAATTCTTTTTATTGCTTTTCTTGGTCTCCACTGCATGAATTTCTGCTCTGGTCTTTATAATTTCCTCCCTTTTTGGGCTTTGAGCTTTATTTGCTCTTTTTTTTCTAGAACCTTGAGGTTCAACATTAGCTTATTTGTTTGTTCTCTTTCTGTTTTCTGGTGTAACTGTTGTCTGCTATAAACTTTCATCTGGGTACTGTTTTCATTTTTTCTCACAGATTCTAGTAATTTGTATTTGCAATTTCATTTGATTGTATATATTGTTTAATTTCTTCTTTGATTTCATCTGTGATTCATTGGTTGTTCAAGAGGGTGTTATTTAATTTTCATGTGTTCATGGAGATTTTGCAATTTCTTTTCTCTTTAATTCCAAATTTCATTACATTATGGACTGATAACATGCATAGAATAATTTCAGTTCCTCTACATTTACTTAAGCAAGTTCTATCTGCTAGTTTGCTATATATTTTAGAGAATGTCCTGTATTCAACTGAGAATAGGTATTCTGATGTTGTTGGGGGGAACACTGTAAACATCTACTAAGTTAATTTGTTCACAAGTTTGGTTCATTTCTGCTATTTCTTCACTAATTTGTGTCTAGTTGATCTATTGTTTTTGTGACAGTGGGCTACTAAGTTCCCTGTTACAATTGTTTTAATGGTTATTTGATTTTTAATGTGTATTCATATTTGCCTTGTATAGTAGGGTGCTCAGGTATTTGGTACATATACATTTATGATTGCTATCTTTTCCTCTTGAAGTTTTCCCCAATAACAATTTAGTGACTTTCTTGGTCTCTTTTGATGATTTTTGGTTTGACGTTTACATTGTCTGTGAACAAAATAGCTACCCCTGTTTTGTCTTGGTCCTTGTCAGTGGAATATTGTTCTCCATATTTTGATTTTCAGTCTATGAATTTCTTTTTGAGTTAAATGTATTCCTTGTATATAGTATATGGTTGGATTTTGTTTCTTAATCTACTCTGTCAGTCTGTTTCTGCTAATTGGTGAATTGAGGCTGTTTACATTGATGGTTATAACTAATATGTATTGATTTATCTTTGTCATGTTATTTTCCTGATGTTTATTCTCTACTTTTCACCTCTGTTTAACTGCTTGCCCCCTTGATGTTTTCTTTCCATTGTTGTTTTTGGAATTGTGGTCATTTTAATTTTTTTTTCTAGTATATCTTTCAATACTCTTTGTAGGGTTGGTTTGGTGGTCATGAATTTCTTCAGTTGTTCTTTGTCACAGAAGTATCCTTATTTCGCTTAATTTTGAAAGATAGTTTTGCAGGGTATATCAATCTGGGTTGAAAGTTGTTTTCATTCAGGGCTTAAAATATTTCACTCCAAGTTCTTCTTGACTTGATGGTTTGTGTTAAGAAATCTGTTGTGATTCTGATGGGCTTTCCTTTGTAGGTGATCTGTTTCTTTTCTCTAACAGCTCTTTTTTTTTTTTTTTTTTTTTTTTTTTTTTTTTTTTTTTTTTTTTTTTGTATTCAGTACAGGGTCTACAGATCTCACTACACAGATCAGACTCATAATGATCCTCATGTTTTCAGCCTCCCAAGTGCTGGGATTATAGACAGGTACCACCACACGCAGTCTCAGTTGCCATCTCAGCACACCCCAGGGGTTTGGCTGGCACAGCACACAGCGGATCGAACCCTGGCCACTGTGCTCTGTCGAAGCAGGTGCTTTATCTCCTGAGCTATCTGGTCAGCCCTTCTAACAGCTTTTAATACTGTATTGTTGTGCTGAATTTTTGACATCTTGATCATTATATGTCTGGGTGTGAATTTAATTTTGTTAATTCTAATTGGAGTTCTATGTGCCTCACTTAAGTTTATGTCAGATTCTTCTCTCATGCTTGGAAAATTTTCTGCTGTTACTTTTACAAATAGTCTTTTTTTGTTGTTGTTAGTATTTCTGTTGACCTGTCTTTTTTAGTTGACACCTATCAATCTTACATATTTTTTTCTTTGCATCATCTTGTAGCTGTTAAATTGTTAGTACTCATTCCTTACTATTTTAAGAGATCTTTCCTTTCTGGTCACTAACTGCAATGCAGTCTTCAAGGTCTGAAAGTCTATGTTCAGCATTGAAGCAGATGCCAGCACTCAATGGAATTTTTAATTTCCTGAGTATCTCTGAATCTATTTCATGCATTCTAATTTTTTCCTATATTGTTCATTTAAGGTTTGCATCATTTTTCTATGCTCCTCAGTTTTCTCTATGTTTTCTTTTCATATGATTAATAATTATTTCATTATGGTTGTCATTTCTTTTTTTTTAACCTGAGAGATTATTTATGATCTGGTTTCCTTTATACTATTCTGAAGATATATCTTGACTTTGGTTGCTATCCTTTCAGAAATTTCAGTTCTGTGACTTTCAAGTTATTCTATATTCATTTTTCCTGGACTTGTTCTAGATGGGCTAGAGATCCAAGATTGCATTTTGCTCCTTCATCTTGACATTTTCTATTTCCAAAAGAAATTTGATGTTTTCTGTGATGGTCTTTGTGAGCTTTGGTAGTAGGTAGCTGTCTCACTAGCTTCAGTGCCTCTCTAGGAAAAGTCTGTTTGCCAGGGATATCTTCTGTGTGTTGGAGATTCTTGGTTTGTGTCTGTCCCTAGTTCCTGACTTCTCAATTAATTGAAAATGGGATGTTGGTTTCTTTTTGGCACTGTCCTCAGTCTTTATGTGTAGGACTACTGAGGTTGTTACCACAGCACTTCCCAATATCGTTACCCAAGGGAGAAGAAGTGATTATAACAGACATGGCATCCTAGTTATACTAGTAAAATTAGCAGTAATGATAATATGAAGCAAAATTTATAAATCAAGAAACTGGTAGCTGTTGATCTTGTACTTTACAGCATTGGAGCAAAATCTCATTATATAACAGAAATAATCATAAATTAGGAGTTTGTATGTGGTGTGTTTCCCCTTGGTAGAGTAGATTCACCCTGATTTCCTCTGGCTGAGCTAGTTGCCCATTCCCACATGCTTTCTCCCATAGGAGGATGGGTCTGGCACCTGAATTCCTCTGGCTCAGCCAGCTTCTGAGTCCCAGGTACTTCCTACAGTGTAGGTGTATAGGCCAGGCACTGCGTTCCTCTGGCTGTGTTGGTTGCTGAGCCCCAGGTACCTCCTTCACTGGCTGCCCTTCCTGTAGTGTTGAGAGATGGGTCAGCAACCTCTAGTTGGATGTTCCTTTCTTAAGTTGATATAGTCAGTTAGCTATCACACTTAGAATCAATTGACTCTAACATAGCCTGCCACATGACTGCAGCCAGATAAAATCAAGAAAAAAATCAGAACAAGCAGAAGCAAGAACTAGAATCCCAAGATTCTTTGTAATGTTTAGATTTAGAAAGTTTCTGAAATCTTGCAGCATGTTCTACTGCAGATTCTGGTGCATACATTGACTTATTCACACTTTTTTGGGAGGTGAAATTAGGATTAATTTCTGTTCAATTGTATCTCAAAAGAATTTAAACCAAAGTACTAATATTGCCTCCATCTTATTTTTTGAAATATTCTAAAAAAATCTGATTTCAATGTTCGATGGAATAAATACTCTAAATCTGATAATTAAGTGGTAACTTCTTTTTTTTGGATAAACACTAATTCTCATCATTGAGTAAAAATATCTTCTAATGATGTGAACATAATTATTGCCTCATAATTTAGTAGATGATAAATACACAATCTTAATGCTTGCACTGCCAGAGAGGGATGTAAGAATGAATAAATACATTTCTTTAGGCAAAATACAGTATGCCAATGTCATATATCTGCATTTAATATTTTGTAGGTGAGACTTTCTCTCCAGCTATCATTTTGCTTCTTCATATGAATTAGACTAATAAGAGCTATTAGTGATAGTTTTAATATGAATATAAACAGTGTCAAACTGAAAAACTATCCCGAAAAGCAGAAATATTCTCCTAAAAGTACTTTGCTCTGAAATGTTATTCACTTACTATTCACCTTTGAATACTGATATTCTTTTTGACTCATTCAATGCATTCTGTCATCATATAGAAGACTTGTGTCTAGCATTGAGCAATTCATGAAGATCCATTCATAATTTTATATTTCTACTTTAGTAAGCAAGTTATGTGCAGGATTTTGGATTGGAAGTCTTGCTATGCTGCTAACCGAGATGCATTTCCATGACAGGCCACAAAAAGGAGTGAGAATGCCATGAAAAACTATCAAAAATGTAACAAAAAGTTGTTCAGTTATGTTTTAAACTGACTGCAAATATCTAATCTCCATAAAGCAAGTGTGTTACACAGCTTATGGAAAACTAATACACAGGCTGATGCACTCACGACAGATTTCAGGGAGAGCTATGACACAGGCCAAGAAGCCAGGAATGTGAGGAGGAAGAGGACCAGAAGTAGACCTCCCGGGAGAGAACTGGCAGGGACCTTTCGTGGAGCCTGCTGTCATGCCCTGTGAAGGGACCAGGCGACCTCTGCAGGAAGAGGGGGAGTGACTTCCTGTTGGGGCAGGAACTTCAAGTGACCGTGCACTGTGGGAAGGGACTTGCACAAGAGCAGACAGCTCAGGTCCAGCTGCTGACAGTTCCAATTCAAGGAAGACTTTTTTTTATCTTGTTCTTTTTTGGGTAAATCCTGTTTCCCTAACTTGTCAGTCCCAATATAGGCTAAACCCATCTTTAGATGGAAGTGAAAGAGGGGGTGGAAGTGGAGGAGCTGGCTCCCGCCCCATTCCAGCTGCAGGCTTAAGCTGGTATCACCACTAAACTGGGCGAGAACAGAACGACGTGGTGTTGCAGCTAGTTGATAGATTTGTTACGTTGAACTATAATTGCTAACATGGAATAGCATTTTCAGCTTTTATTTTTTATTAGTACATGTTTGCAGGAATTTTAGCAGTTCAACAGGACCATAGGACCTTTCAATATTTTCTTCCAAGGAAAATTACAGTCTTTTACTGAAGTATAAACAGCAGAACACAAAATAGGCTCTTAAGCTTCATGAATTTTTGTTAATATATAAAAAATTAAAAATAATGGCATAATGAATTCTCTCTATGGAATTGAATTGTGTTCTTTTCCTCATTTTATCTTGTCTTTTTATTTTTTATTTTTTTAGGGAGAGGTCTATAGGGTGTTCAGGGTCTCATTACTAGATGGGAGTCATAGTGATCCACCTATTTACAGCTTCCCAAGAGTTGGGATTACAGGTGTGTGCCACTATGCCCAGCCTTAATCATTGCCTCAGCACACCCCGGGGGCAGGGTTGACATGGCAGGCCCAGGGATTGAACCCCTGGCCCCTGTGCCCGCTTGCAGGCACTTTGAGCTATTTGGCCGGCTATTTGGCTGGCTCTCATTTTATCTTATTTGCAGTGCTGCAAATTTAACCCAGAGACTCATGCATCTAAGTACATCTACTTCTGAGCTACACCTTTGAACCCTGAGCCATAAGCCTCTATGCAACAGAACTTGGAAATAAGGCTTTGAGGACACAAAATCAAATGTGTTTATTACAGTGGAGTTCAAACCCCATGGAGCTGATGGCCTTATGAGAGTGTGAGGAGCAAGGTCTCGGTCGATCCAGTGTACACTCAGGGCAAAGACCATATGAGGGCACGGTGAGGAGGTAGCAATATGCAAGCCAAGAAGTACCAGGACCCCAATCTTCTAGCACCTTGATCTCATACTTTTGCCTCCAGAACTGTGAGAAAGTAAATTAATGGCTTTTAAGCCACGTGGTGTATGATATTTTGTTATAGCAGCTTCAGGAGATAAATGTCCCAATATATACTGTATTCAGCAAATGTCCACACGGTATCCTCCTCCATCTAAGTTTTCTGACCTGCCTGCCTTCTTTGTTCCCTCCCTCGTATTCTCCTTCCTTGTTTTCAATGCTTTCCTTTATTTTCTTTTTCTTTCTTTCTTTCTTTCTTTCTTTCTTTCTTTCTTTCTTTCTTTCTTTCTTCTCTCTCTCTCTCTCTCTCTCTCTCTCTCTCTCCTTCCTTCCTTCCTTCCTTCCTTCCTTCCTTCTTTCCTATAAAGACTATTTTAAACCCAATATTACAGTTTTAATTTTCAGGACTTAATTTTGTGATTTTTTTATTTTTCTACTACCATGTGTGTTGCAGTCAGGATTTGCAGGGAAAGGTTTTACTATAGGTCACATAAATTTATTAGGATTATTTTATAATAATCACCCAAGGAGTCAAATGCAAAAGAGTGCAGGAAATCTATCTACGTACCAGAGGCCCAATGAATCCAGTTTAGCACCTGGATCCCACAATGCACAAGTCCAGCTGAAGACCTAAAGCCCATGGCAGTGACGCCCACAAGTCCATCTGAAAGCCTAGAGACCATAACAATATCTCATATAAATCTATTTCAATAATTTGTGCTGGGAAGGCCCAGAGGTCGGTGATCTGTGCTGTCAGACTGAGGAGTCTGCACTGGAGCCAGGAAGCAACCCTAGAAGTCAGGACCAGAGCTTCCTGCAAAGAACCACAGCAATCCTTAGCACCAGGAGGTCCTGAGCTCCCCGAAGGATGAGACTAGCCTTATATGACTTTCCTTCATATAAGGAAAGTCAGTGCAGTAAGCTCCTCTGTTTTTGTTTTTGGTGCTGTTGCCAACAATTCTCAGGTAGGTCTTCCACACCCACCACCATGCTACTTTAGTCTAGCAGAGTTTGAAAAGTTAGCAATTAGTTAATCCACCACAATATGCATACATTTTTTTCAAAATAAAGCATTTGTCTTGGTCACTATCTCATTGATGGTATAAAATTCCAGAACCTAGAATTTAAAGGAAGAGAAATTTATTTTGGCTCACAGTTTCAGTTCCAAGGCAGGAACAGGATGGGAGAAAAGATGTCCACCTCATGGCAGCCAAAAGGTAGAAAGCTAAAAGAGGGCCTCAAGATTAAAATGTGCCCATCTAGGTCACATTCCGCTAAATTGACCTCTACCAACCAGACCTGCTTTCTAAAATCATAGTTATCTTAGCACTAAACATCAGTGGATCAATATCCCAAGTACAGGTTCCGAATCTACTCACCCTCAAAAGCATGAAAATTGAGGGTATATTTTGCACCTAAGCCATTACATTCTGTGTTTTTCTCTAAATGTTGTGTCCATCTCATTATGCAAAATTAATTTAGTCTGCTTCTGTCACCAAAAATTCAACAGTTCCAATATTACTTAAAAGTTCAAATCCTAAGTCTCCTCTGAAACTCAAAGGGAGCTCTTAACTGTGAGCCTCTGTCAAAGTAAAAAATAAACTCTACCAAAATACAATGGTACAGGAGAGTCACCTGGAGAGAAAACACTCTCTCAGGCTTTCACAGAGAGCACATTGGCCAAGCAATGGCCGTGACTCATCCACATGGCTGACACTGACAAAGGTTCTACAATCTGAGGCACAGGATCTCAAGATCAATCCTGAGGGGATTTCACTGACCTTCTCAGACCCAAAAGCTACAACTCTTGTTACCTAGGTCCTGCTTTACCTTGGTCTTAACCATCCAGTAGAAAAGTATGAAGACGAAATATAGGAAGTAAAGCCATGCTGTTATGTTGAACTGCGGGGGACTCAGGTCAACAATTTCTGACATTGCCAGTTAAACAGAAGTCCCAGTGCTATTATGGGATACTGGACTTTTTTAGAAATTTTGTTGAGTTTACACACCTATAATATTCAAATAACGGAACTTAGCAAAAAAAAAGGTATACAGATGAATGTACATTTTGTATCTGTGTATTCAAAGTGGTTAGGATAGATATATAGTTACATTCTCTTAATGAATAGAATGATTTGTTCTGGTGGTGTTTGTAAATAGGATCTCAGGTCCGCATCTTATACAGCAATTAACCATTAAGAAGAATGTATACAGTGTGTTAATTATTGAAACTGTCCTAGCGATTTGATTTGAAACTGTCTCATTGCTATTTGTTTATCAATAAAATTATGAAAAAAAGTACAATGGTACAGAGTACACATTGCCATCCCAAAAGGGAGAAGTAGGAGAGTAGACAGGAATAGATTCAGAGAAATGGTAAATGTCAACAGCACAAATATTAAATCCTGTCACAGACATGATGACCTCTTTCTTGGGGTGGCTCCACTCACTGCCGGTCACTTCCCTCAGCAGATGTTGGCATCTCCAACTTCCTGTGGTCTCATTGCAGCTTTGGCCTCCTCCCTGAGGTTTACCCACTGTGCTTTTGGGGAAACTCTACCTGGCCTCCCAGGCCATCTTCTGAAATCTGAGTAGTTTTGTACCATTAAACCTGCAAAGAGATGGGGTCTTTCTAAACCCTAGATGACCTCAAACTAACTTCTTTCTTTTGATGGGAAGTACTTGGCTTATTCTTAATAGTAATCTTTTCAGCAACTGTGTTCTCTCCCTTGCCCCAAGTTTGAAAGTACTTCCTTTTTGGTTGAATTCCAAATTTTGTACACCATGAGCTCTGTTTGCTCCTGATTCTCACTGTAGATCTGACTAAAAGCAGCCAGCAGCACCAGTCCCACCCTGGACATTGGCCTGCCTTGAAATTTCTCCTCCAAACTCATTAGCCTGAAACTCTTCGTCAAAATCTTCCAAAAAGTCACAGGACATGGACAAAATGTAGACAAAATTTCTGCTAGTACATAACATCCATGACCTCTAGTCCAAATGCCAATTGAAGTATTTGTTCCCTCCTGAGCTTGGCCTTTAGTGACTTCATTTCACCAGCATCCTACTCTTCTGAGTTCTTCTCTGACTGTCCCAAGCTCATCCTACACCACTCATGCCCTTTCTATTCTTCCCAAACTCCTGCCATCAATCACTTCCAGAATCTTCAGATCTACATGTCAAGTCCGTCACAGCAATGATCTCACTTCTCGAGCACCATAATCTACATTGCTCCCTTATTATTGGGACGAAATACCCAGAATAGCCAAATTAAAGGAGAGATTTATTTTTGGCTCACGGTTTCAGTCCTTGGTTTGCTGGCTCCAAAGCAGGAAAAGGATAAGCGAGAGGTAAGACAGAGGGAAGGTGCTTAGTCTGTGGTGACTAGCGAGTGAAGGAAGGATCCATGAAGGATGCACCCTTCCAAGCCTGCCCCCCAGTGATACACCTGTTGCAACTCAACCCTGCTTCCTAACAGCACTCTTAGCTGTAGTGAGGACATAGGATCCAGTCACATAGTAAGACATTAGAATTTTGGATGCGATCTCAGATATAAATCTTTTTTTTTTTTTCTTTTTTTTTTTTGTATTTTAGGACAGTATCTCACTGCATAGATCAGACTCGTAGTAATCCTCCTGTTTACAGCCTCCCAAGTGCTGGGGTTACAGGCATGCGCCAGCACATCCAGTCTCAATCTCTGTCTCAGCATGCCCCGGGGATGGGGCCGGCACAACAGGCCCGGGGATCAAATTCACAGCCTTTAATCAGGTGCTTTAGTCTGCTGAGCTATTTGGCCAGCCCTTTCAGATATAAATTTTAATAGTAATGATTATGATAATTCATTTAAGTCTTTTAAAAAATGTATTTAGTATAGGGTCTACAGGGTGCCACTACAAGGTCGGAGTCATAGTGATCCTCCTGTTTTCAGCCTCCCAAGCACTGGGATTACAGGTGTGCATCACCACAGTGCAGTCTCAATCGCTGTCTCAGCGCATCCTGGGAGCAGGTCCACACAGCATGCTGGGGATTCTGTAAGTCTATGTATGTCTTTTCCACCATACATCATTTTAATTTTTTCTGTATTTCTTTTTAGCCTGTTAGGGCTAGTCTCTCTCTCTTTTTTTTTCAATGCTGATCATTGTGATTTTTAATTTCCTGCATTTTGGATAGTGTTATCTTTTTTGAGGAGCACTAAAGATTCGTTGTTATTATTGCTGCTGCTGTTGTTTCCTGAAAGGCAGACTCATTCCTTGGCACATTGCTGGCTCTTAGAGACGCGTCTGGAGTAGCCTTCACTGCATATTCAGCGGCATCTTCTGCTTAGCAGTGATGCTCCCCACGCCTCTCCTCTCAGGCGGCAACACGCCTTCTCTCCTCTGATAAGTCGTGTCTTTCAGTCCTGTATGAGCTCTGAAAATTATTACATTCATAGTTCTCAAATAGATTTTTCCCTGCCAGTGAAATTCTCACGCCACAATTTTGTGTTCAGTTAAAGTCCGACGCAGATCCCTATCGACCCTGCAACTCCCAGAAGGTCTTCCCTGAGTCCGCGTTCCCCCTCTGGAACTTCTTGGAACTCCCGCACTCTAATTATGTTCACTCTTGCAGCGTGGTGTACAAAGTGCCAGCAGGTAGAAAAGCAGAATGATTTCATTACCAATTTTGATGTCTGTCTTCTCTTAGGCTTCATAGTTCTTTGATGTATATTCTCCAACGCTCAAAACCATTGTTTTGAATAATTTAATCCATCTTTCTCATTTCTTTTGATTTTTTTTTCATTGTTATGTATTTGGTACAATGTTTCACTATGCAGATTAGACTTGTGGTGATCCTTCTGTTTCCAGCCTCCACAGTGCTGGGATTAAACCACCACACCCAGACTCGGTGGCAGCTCAGTACTGCTCAGGAGCAAGACAGTGCGGGGATCCCTGTGCTTGCCAAAGCAGGCACTTAGTCTGCTGAGCTATCTTGTCCGCCCTCTCGTTCCTTTTTGAAGGGTTTACAAGTGTCACTTCCTTTACTCAGCACAGGTGGAAATAAAATCTCCTCATTGCATTAGGTTTTAAGACAACCTATCGCATGGTTTATTAATTCTGGCAGAGATAAGGTATATTGAAGATTGCTTAAAATATAAGTTTTATCACTTTTACAAACTAGAGGAGCTCATTGTGAACAATTTACTATTTCATTTAGAAACAGAGGCCTCAGTAGATTGGAAGAATGTTTTCCACTTAACAAAGCAACACTATATATGTAAACACCATTAGATTGGCCAAGTAAACACCATTGAAAGTCTGAATAATATTGCTATTTTCTTCTCAATTTAGCACAGCATTTTTACTGACCTAGTAACATCATTTTCATACATTTTTTAAAGACTGGCTTTTATTATATTTTGAGGAATCATTACTTCCTGGTTTACATGACTTTTAGAAACTGAATTTTTCTAGATCCTTCCAGAAGGAAGTTTCTTGCTCCCTGGCAACATGTTGTTGGCTAGACTTCAGAACTTATGTACAGCAGTGACTACTATGTACCTTATGCTTTTTTTCTTTCTGAGCAATTGCCTTTTGTGATTTACCCTTCTCTCATCAATGTTAGTGTCTTTAAGGGAATGAGCCATTCATCTTTTCAGATCCTTGGATCTCTTGACTAAGAAGAGTTGGTCCTGTTGCCCTGCATAAAGTAACTCTATCCACATTTGAACCTGATATAAATCATGGGCACGTGGGTTGCAGTCTGATGCTACACTTGGCTAGAACATCTTTGGAATGCTTAGATGTGAGCTTACCTTTTCTCCATGAGAGCATATTTGCAGTGAATGTGGCTAAGGGGTGGGCAGCCATAGATTCCAAAGATAGTCTTAGTATTTTGAAGCTTTTCCTCTCAAAAGAGAAAGTCTATTCTTTACCTCTTAAATTTAAGCCTAATCAAGAGATTTGCTTAAGCCAGTGGGACATTGGCCAATGTGACACAAGCAAGGAATTTGACAATTAGTTGTCAGTGGTGTTTACAGATTCTTGCTTCATTTTGAAACTATGGCCAATCTGGGATGAAGCCTAGTCCAGCATAGGAAGGATGAAAGTGTAGGAAAGGTAAGCTGCTCCAGGTGGGTTCCTTGCTGTGCTAGCCAACCAGCCCATGTTTGCATAAATATGAGCAGGACCATCCTAGACCACGTACCTCCAGCTACCGATTGGTGGGGGGTTGCTATGTACCAGAAATTAATTGACAAAAGTAACTTTGAAGGAGAGAAATATGTAATACAAGTTTCTTAAGGAAAGATTGGGGCAGACACATTATTTGACATATTTGGTATTTTATTCCTCAACATGAGTATGAGGCTGTACTTATTCAAAACATGATTCTGGAGACAAGATTGCTCAAAATTTGTGAACTTTTTCTGAAATGGAAAGAATAACTTGTTAGTAGAAGTTTTTCTGTAATCAAGATGTAAGCTTTGGGAATACACCTTTAGCATCAGTAACTATTTGCTTACTTTCTCCACTCTTGCTTGTCAAAGCAGAGAATAACACCAAAAGAAGATAATTTGTGCTCAGCTAGAGATTACTGGTTGCTAACTAAAGATTTCTAATTGCCAACCAGCACCCTCTCTGTCATTGTTTCCTTTAGAAGTAGAAACCTGAGAAGTGAGCTGCATCCATGGCCCCTCAAGTAGAAATCATATTTTCTTCCTTGCTAGAAGGGAGGGTTTCTCAGGCATGGATTTACACAGGTGTTTATTCACTAAGATCCTTCTTTGTAAGAGCCAGTTTCAAAGCTCTGGAAGTGGTCTTCTAATGTACTAATATTGTTTGGACAAGATATCATGTCTGCATCTTGTACTCTGAAAAACTACTACAAAGACAATAATATGCTATGTATTAATTATTGTAACTGTCCTACTAACCTGCTTTGAAACTATCTCATTGTTATTTCTTTGTCATTGAAAATACAAACAAATTTTTAAGAAAGCTGTTTTCCACCGAAACAGTATCAATGGGAAGAACACTGCTGGGAAATGTAAATATCTTCAGATCTCAGATTTTCAGAGGATAACAAAATTCTGATTTGCTTCTATATATATTTTCTTCTGATATATTCCAATAATTTAATTGATGTCTGGAAATTAAAACTGATATTCACTGACATGTAGTATGAAAGAGAATACATTAATAAGCTTTGTTATATGCTAAAAAGTCTTCCTTTTTTTGCCAGAAGTTTTGAAACTTTGTCAAAGACTGCAATCTCAGTATGCAACGCTGTTATCCTCTTCCCTTCCAGTTTGTCAACAAATATCAGAATTTTCTTTGTGTTGGTTATAGTAGATTGACCTTAAGACACCGAGCTGTCCAAAGCAATTTAGAAAGATGAGTTAGTATGCTAGTTAGAGTTTACTAGAGGAACAGAATATATATATATATATATA
>NW_004524582.1:15198046-15202347 GCF_000260255.1 Octodon degus
GGACAACAGAATACTGTCAGAGGTCGAAGGCCTGGTGCTCACTGCAAAACCTGATGTGAGTCTGTGTTGGGATGCCAAAGGTTCTACCTTGGAGGGTTGAAGAGTCTAAGCTGAAAGCCTGAAGAAAATGGAGACAAACATCCAAAGTTCAAGGCTAGAGCTTCCCTGAAGAAGAAAAGGGAAGACTTCCTTCTTCATTCCCTTTTTATTCTTTTCTAGCTACAAACTTATTCGTTGGTGCCTTGCCCAACTGGAGTGGGTCTTCTTTAATTTGTAGCCTACGTGTCAATTATACATACACAGAGTTTTACTAATCTGCTAAGTGTTTCTTACTTGAGTCCTATGGATACATTGTAATTACCTATCACAGTTGGTGTTCATTGAGGTTTTGTGAGATAAACATTTGTGATTGTACTTTCATTTTTGTAGTTAAACCATTTAACATCATGCAAAAATGTGGGTAATAAAGACAACAAAAGGTCTGATGTGTATAGTGCCAGAAGCTAGATTGTGGAATTTCTTTTAGATTATCAAGTGGGGAATAAATGCTTCAGTTCTTACTGATGCCTCATAAAAAAGGAAGTTTGTATCAATCAAAGACATACTTAGGCCAAGTAGGCTATTAAACACAATGTACAGTATTCTTTTGTTGAGAATCATGTACAATAAAACTGATCATAATTATATGCGAAATTTTTCTGAAATTTTCAGAAAGATTTATCAGTGCTACAGATAATTTGTCTATATTTTAAGTCAAATTTTTTATATATTGCACAGTGTCAATATCATTAAGTGCCTAATAATACCAGTAGTAGGTTGAGAAGCTGAAAGAAACACTTCCAAATCATCAGCAGTAAAATGTAAATTTTGGTAAATCATTGTATTAATGAAATTTTCTTTACTATAATGAACATAAGGCAAGCTACTTATGAAAAATATTTGGTTCATAGACTTAGAGACTGAAAGTACAGGTAGCATAGCACAGGCTCGGGTGGGGGAACCAGGACAAATGGCAAAGCAGGTGTGGGAGCGAGCATGCTGATCTCAAACTATCATCCGTAGGAAGTGTTGCCCTTTGTATATTGGTGTAAGCTGGATCTTGACTATTCTCCAAAGCTCCACTTGTTTAAGGGCTACTCTTTAGGGTGACATTATTAGAAGATGGTGGAAACATTATGAGGTGAGGCCTGGGCAGGAGCCCTTAGACTTGCAGCATGTGCTTGAAAGGTGGTGCAGATCTTCAGTCTCTTCCTTTTCCTTTCTTTTGCACGTTCTTGTATGATTTGCTGCTCATCGTAAGACCAAAGCCAACCAATCATGGGCTGTCAACTTCTAAACTGTGATCTGAAGTAAACCTCATTTTTGTAAGTTATATATCTTAGATATTTTGTTATAGCTATGGAAAACTATAATTTTATTATCTATTTTTCTGAAGAGTCTCTCTCTTCTTTTTCCCTGCTTTCTTATGTTAATTTTAGACTCAGTAAAACATATCTTCCTCTGGATCATAATACCAGTTTCTAGCCAGTAGGATATAACAGAAGGAAAAAGAGTGACATTGGGCACATTCTTTAAAAGGTGTTTTTTTTTTTTTTCTACCATGAACAGAAATGATGAGTGGGAATAGTGAGCCAGTTTTGAAAATGAGGACAACACAATAAGGGTTGACAAGACTCCCAGACAGAAGGATCTCAATCCCCAGGTGGTCTTGCAGAATACAGCTTCCTACATACCCTGAACCAACTTTCAACTTTGGACTTATCTGAGAGGAAATCAACTTCTATCCTGTTTGAGCCACTATTTTGTTCTGTTTGTTACAGCTACCAAGCCTGCATTTTTAACAAAGTGCTGCACTGGCAACAATTGAAAAGTCAATCTGTATTCATTTATACCACTTCGGTTAGGGAGGATTCTTCATTTTCATGCTGGGTCTTTGCTAAATAGATCAGGCATTTATAGTATGTGTACATGGGAAGCCTCTCAGCACAGTTCTGTAACCCATCTGGAGAGGTGTGAAAACTTGCAAAGGAAATCCTGATGTGGCACTCAGTTTGTAATTTTAATTCACATACCTTTTTCTTTAGGGGAAGATTCTTCTTTTTTATAATTCATGTAATTTTTTGATTTGTAATTTCTTTTCTTTGAGAATATACTTAAAATTTTCAGTATGTATGCAGTCTGGAATAAAGCCTTGGCACCTGTATCCTAAATTCAACCAATATTAATAAAGTAGCTAAAATATGCCACAGACTGTGATGTGTGTGAAACATGGTTATATTATGTTATATGATTCTTTCTTTAGGGAGTTAATATTTTAGGGGGGAGGAGAGAGAGAGAGAGAGAGAGAGAGAGAGAGAGAGAGAGAGAGAGAGAATAATTATGATTCTCCCAAATGGGAATTCCAATAAAAGTAATAAATATAAGTGATGATTAATTTTAGAAATGACCATTGCTTCATGAGGTAAATTAAAAATACTGCAATGAAAAATTATTACTTTCATGGCTTTAGAATGCATAAAACTGTTTTTAAAAGTATCACAGTGATTTTTTTCTCACCCTACAAACAGTTGGTGGAAGACAGGAATATAAACATGACCTTATAGAAAGAGGGTTTCTCTAGGATGTATGAAAAAGCCCCTAAATTAACAAAGTCCAGTTATTTGCTTTCATTATACTTTTTTTTCCTGAAACTTTCATTTGCCAGGCAAGGGCTTATTCTACTGAGCTATCTCTCCAGCCCCAATTTTTCTTAATAAAACTACAAGTCAAGAAGAATAATTTTTACTCAATGTGAAATGTTGTATAAAACAATTAGTTTACCACTAAAATGCTTTGATTTTATGTAAAGGAGATTTTTTTTTTGTACTGGGGATTGGACTCAGGACCCTGAGCTTGCCAGGTAAGCACTTATTCTCCCTGGTCCAGCAAAACCATTCTTAACAGAATTATGTCTGCATTGGTGGAATTCTCACATTTCCTGTCAGTAGAGAAAAGCTCGTGCCAATCTACTCCAGTTTCATGTTGGTGATACCCACAGTTTCACCTGCAGAATGTTGAGCGTGTACATTAAATTACACTTTATAAAATTCATTGTAAACAGGCATTTAAATTTTACTTGATAAAAATAACAGCTTAAAAACATGTGATTATTGAATAATAAATTTAAGTGTTTTTTATTTTTCTTTTCCTTATAATTTATTTTATTTTGAAGAGTAAAAACAAAGGCAAGAACAAAAATCAGAAGCAAAGACAGAAACAGGGTAACATACAACAGTCCATATGTTACATATTTTCAAAACAAGAATAGCTGACTTTTTTTTTTTTATTTAGTACAGGGTATCACTCAGTAGATCAGACTCCTAGTATTCTCCTGTTTTCAGCCTCCCAAGCACTGGGATTTCAGGCACAGGCGCCACAATGCCAGTCTCAATTGCTGTCTCAGTGCACCCCGGGGGTGGGACTGGATAGAACCCTGGCCACTGCGCTCTGCCTAAACAGCAAAACAGCTGGTTAACAACGGTGATGAATTGTCTATTTTTATCATCAAATATGTTGCTCAAATTAACAGATATAGTTATGTAAGATTAGACATATGATTGAATATTACCGCTTGTTTTCAAGAAATCTTAAAATTTTTTTTTTTTAACATAAAGTTTGGATACAGATATTTAGTCTACAAATTCTTTTCCTTCTTCTCTGGAGTACTTCTGATCACTAATTCTGATCAAGAAATATTCATCAAGTTTCTGCTGTACATAAAGCTATTGGCGCATTGGTTCAAGACCTAAAGAAAGTTTTCTTTTTTAAAAATGTATTTATTTATTATTTATTTATTTGGTACTGGGTCTCACTATACAGCTCAGATTCATAGTGACCCTCCTGTCCCAGCCTCCACAGCACTGAGATTAAAGGTTTGCACCAGTACACCCAGTTTCAGTATTGGCGCCCAGCACAGTGGTCCAGGGATTCCAGGGTGGGCACTGCATGAAGTACTCAGGTCTTGCACTTCCAGGCAGGCCCTTAGATCACCAAGCGATCTCCCCAGCCCTAGAAAAAGTATTTAATGTAGTCTCAAATCTATAGCTGATAAGCTCTCAGAAAACTAGAAAGGGACCACAATTGCTTCTACTTGATACAGAATATCTATAAAAGACTAATGGATAAATCAACATATTATAAGGCATAGACCCAACTTAATTTTAAATTCAATCATAGTAAAATATTTTGCATATAAGGGACATAGTCCAAACATTACACAAAATGGAAAGAATATAGAATAACTAAAACATATTTTTAAAGGA
>NW_004524582.1:15215849-15223890 GCF_000260255.1 Octodon degus
GAACTAAGAGGAACTTAAATAAATGTTAAGCTTTTACTTAGTGTTTTGCTGACCTATGAGACACTACTTGGTGTCTGAATGAATGAATGAATGAATGAATGAATGAATGAATGAATGCTTCAAGGTATAACAGTTTTCCAGCAGACAGAGACTGGGAAATTCTAAAGTTGAATCATTCATGTACTAAAATAATGACAGATGAAATTTGCATAGCTAACTTGGATAAAGTGAAATGAATGATATCATCATAATAAAATGAAAGAAAAGATTAGACAGCAACTAGCAACAAACAGCTGCTATAATGTATGACCTCTTGGCTACAGAGGATTTCAATTCAGCATTGAAGGATCTTCTCCCATTCAACAGTTGGCCAGGTCATCACGGCAGCGGGTCAGCATGGTCTTGCATGGGGACCCAAGACCAAGGATGAGCCATTCCTAGGCTGACTTCCATCTTTTTCTCCTGCTTAACCTCAACTTCCTCTTTTGTTTTTCAAGCTTGTCAGCACCTGTGACAGCATTGTATGGCCCATACAAACTCCACCCCAACCCAGACTGATAAACTCTTTGTCTCCCTTTCTCCTCCCTGAGGGTTCCTGCTTCTCTTTGGCATTCTTCCTGCACTGAGCAATCAAGTATTTCTTTATTTCTTTCCCATTTCTCTCTCACATCAGAGGAAGAAACCTTATAAGGATGCTAAGACAAATTACAAATAAAACATTAGGGGACTGTGGGCATTTGAGAAATTCAAAGAAATACTTTGAAGTAGTATAATTGTGTAAATTTATGATTAAAAAAATGAAGTTTCCGCAAACTGTGGAGCCCAACCATACTTAATCAGTCAGCTTTCCTGTTTCTGATACAAAATACCTGACACCCACAGCTTAAAGGAGAGGTTTATGTTGATGCACAATTTCAATGGGTTCAGTCTAAGAAAGTATATGCATTTAGTCTGTCTCTAGGCTTACCAAAGTATTAACAGTTCCTGTGTTGCTAAGGACTCCAAGTCCAAAGTTTCCTGTAAGCCTCTAGGCAAAGTCATAATAGTAGGTCTCTGTGAAAAATAAAAAAGAATGTTACTTACTTCTTACATAGAATGATACAGGATACGTATTCCAATTCCACATGGGATAAATAGGGTCAGATAGGGAGGACAGCAAGATCCAAGGGTAAAAATTTCATAGCTCCATGTCCGGTACTTGGAGCAAGTTGTGATGGGATGCGAGTGCCAAAGGGTGAGAGCAGTCCCACCCTCGTGGCCTTGCCAGTTGTCACCCATGTGGCAATTTGGCTGGCTTTGCTCACTACATGCAGTTTTCTACAGAAGACCTTTCATGTTCCTTCACCCCCACTGTCCTGAGAGCTCCTCTGCTTTTCTGGCTACTCTTTCACAGCTTCTTTCGCTCCCCTTTCAGGGGCACATTTCCTGGACTCTCAGGCCTTCTTCTGAAAGCTGGGTATCCAAGATTTGCAAATAACATAGCATCAATGCCTGTGGGAACTAATGGAAATCAGACACTGAGCCAAGTTTAAAATCTGAACTGTATAGACAGAAAAAGAATCTGAAGTATCCAATTCCTAAGTCTTTGTCCCAGACAACAAAAATGATGGTGGGAAAAGAAAATGGAGGAATAATATTTGCAGCATAAATTGTGAGATACCTTGGTTCTGAGGAGCCAGATGTAGACTTCTGGTTTTCCATAGCTGCATTCTGAGGTATGGTGGGGCAGGAAGACTGATCCTTTCCCAGAACCTGGAAGGTGATGAGAAACTGTCTCACAACCCTCTGAGGGAAGCAGAGTGGTGAGTGGGAGATGGAATAATAGCAGCTACTTAGAGACCTCCTATCCTCTTCTTTCGGAGTGGTATCTGCCAAGCACTGAGCCAGGCTGCAGTTCAGTCTTTGCTTATACTGATTTGTGCAGAGTAGCCAGGGCACCAGGCTTGACCTGTTCCCCTACACAAATCAGGGAACTAGAGTGGATCTAGAGAGAAGTCCTATGCAGCTTATTGATGAGAACTGAGATGATTTGTGACCACTTTGAAGAGAGACTGAGCCAGAAATGTACATGCTAACAAAGTACAATTTAACACGAATGATTGAATAATTGTGTCCTTTGTTACAGAAAACTGGTCTTCCAAAATAAGATGTAATGAGACTCAGCTCAGCAGCAACCTCCAAAAGGGAGAAAAAATAGAGCTAAGAAGACTCAGGGGTTTTCCTTGACAGATTTCTATGAATTTATTGTAATGCAAGTACCAAAAGAATAAATGGGGTATTTGATACAATTATTAGAATGTGATTTCCAACATCACAGCAGTGATGTGCTTTTCATAATTCAAGAACATGGATAAGCACCACAGTAGCATAAGAACATATAGCTCGGGTGAGGGGAAGACAACTATGCCAAAGAAGAAAAGCAAACATTTTTTCATCTAGAGAAGAATCATTTTTTAGCAAAGTTATTTTTTTTTTTACTTTACAGAAAATATTTTTTAAATTAAAAATACTACACAATTTCAAAACAAGATAATAGGAAATCAACAATGCTACATTGCATATTATCTTCAAAGTACTTGTTCAGATTATCAGATACAAACATGCAAAATTGGTTTAGAAATTGGCATTAACTGTTCCTTTCAATAAACCAACAGATATTAGCAGTACATTTAGGATATATTTTCCTTCTTTTTAACTTTCTTTTTTCCCTCATCCCAGTTGTTCTGTTCTTTGGAAAAGCTTCCTACCCTTTCACAATATTCATTGTGCCTTCTGGATCTTATTTACTCTTTCAGATTTTTACACTATGGAGACAATACGATGTTTGCACATGCAGGTCTGATGTATTTCACTTATGAGTGTGGTTGCTACTTGCATCTACTTACCTAGAAAGGCCTCGACTTTATCCTTCTTTATACCTGGGTAGTACTCCAGTGTATAAAAATATGACATTTTTAAAAATCTGTTGCTCAGTTGTTGGTATCTATCTGGGTTGTTTTCAAGATTTAGCTATGAAAAACTGCACTGCTATACACATAGGTACAAATATGTCGCTGTGGTATGATGTTTACATTTCCTCTGGAAAAATGCCCAGAAGAGGAATAGCTGGGTTAAATGGGAACTCTAATCCTAGGTATTTGAAGAGTCCCTGAACTGATTTCCACAGTTGGCACCAGTCTACACTCCTACCAGCAATGGAGAAGAGTTCCTATTTCCCAAAAGCTCCGCTAACATTTGTTATTGGTTGACTTTTTATGATAAGCATCCTTTCTGGTATAAGATGGGATCTCAGTGTTATTTTAATATGCATTTCTCAAGTGACCAATGATATTGAACATTTTTTCATCTATTTATTTGTTATTAGTATGTCTTCATCTAAGAAGTATATACTTATCTCCCATGCCCATTTCTGGATTGGGTCTTTGAATTTTGAGGGTCTGAATTTTTTCAATTCTTTATATGTTCTAGATACATATTTTTTTTTTTTTTTGGAACCGGGGGTTGAACTCAGCCCCCTGTGCTTGCCAGGGAAGGGCTTATTCCACTGAGCTATCTCCCTGACCCCCACATATTGTTTGTTGGAGGGACATTTGGCTATAATTTTTTCCAATTTGTGGGTTTTCTTTTCATTCTGTTTGTGATTTCTTTTGATGTGCAGAAACTTTTCAAAATGATGAGATCCCAATTGTTGGTTGTTTGAATATTTTCCGTGCAACTTGGGGTTTTGTTCATAAACTCTCCACCTACCCCTATATCTTCAAGACGTTTACCTACCTTTTCTTCCTGTATATTCAGTGTTTCTGTTTTAATACTTAAACCTTTGATCTATTTTGACTGTAGTTTAGTAGATGATGATAGACTTGGGTTTAATTTTAGTCTTTGGCATGAGGAATCCATGGTTTTACTAGTACCATTTATTAAAGAGGATATTTTTCTTCTAGTGAATGTTTTGGCCCCTTTGTCAAAGATAAGGTGGGTGAGGGTATTTGCAGTTTTTTCTGCATCTTCTAATATGTTCCATTGGTCCTCAGGTCTTTTTTTTTCTTTTGCCAGTACCATGCTGATTTCATCACAGTAGATTTGTAGTATAATTTCAAATCAGGGATTCTGATCCCTCCTGCCTTTCCTTTGTTGTCCAAGATTTCTTTTGCTATTCTAGATCTCTTCTGGTTTCAGATGAATTTTAGGACTATTTTTTCTAGGTCTGTGGTGCATACTAATGGTATTTTTTTTGTATTGAGATTGCATTGAATGTGTATAATAATTTTGGGAGTGTGGCTATTCTCATAATGTTTGTCCTTCCCCTCCTTGAACAAGGAATAGCTATGCATTTTTTGAAATCATCTTCAATCACTTCTCCAGGAGTTCTATAGTTTTCATTATATAGATCTTTTGCTTTCTTTGTTAGATTTATTCCTAAATACTTTGGGGTTTGGGGATGCTATTGTGAAGAGTGTGGTTTCCTTAATTTCTCTCTCAGTGAGTTTGTTGTTTGTTCACAGGAATGCGATTGATTTTTGAATTTTGACTTTGTATCCAGCTATGCTACTGAATTAGGCTTCTACATCTAGGAGATTTTTGGTGGAGATTTTGGGGTCTTCTATGTAGGGTATCATGTCATCTGTGAATAATGATAGTACTTCTTCCTTTCTTATTCTTAGTCCTTTTATTTCTCTTTCTTGTCTAATGGTTCAGGCCAGTGTTTCCCAAAGTATACTGAAAAGTAGTGATAGTTGACATCCTTGTCTTTTTCCTGATTTTAAAGTACAAGCTTTCATTTTTTTCTTTTTCTTTTCTTTCTTTCTTTGTATTTTAGGGAAGGGTCTACGGGGTGTTCAGGATCTCACTACTAGATTGGACTCGTAGTGATCTGCCTGTTTATAACCTCCCAAGAGCTGAGCTTATAGGTGTGCACCACCACGCCCAGTCACAATTACCATCTCAGTGAACCCTGGGGATGGCCCTGGAGCTGCAGGCCCAGGGATTGAATCCCTGGCCTCTGTGCTTGCTTGCAGGCACTTTAATCTGCTGAGCTATTTGGCCAGCCCCTAAGCTTTCATTTTTTGTCCATTTATTATGATATTGGCTATTGATTTGTCATAGATGGTTTTTATCAGATTGAGTTAGAGATCATCTATTCCAATTTTCTGCGGCGCTTTAATCATCTTTTTATTGGATTATGTCAAAAACTTTTTGTGCATCTATTGAGAAGATCATGTGATTTTTGTCTTTTCCTGTTATGTGAGATATTATATTTATTATTTATGTTTACTATGATTATTATTCCTAAAATAAGATTTACTCTGTGTTATATATTTAATGATTTATGTGAACTGTGATATCAAACTCTTATATAACCTTATAAACTAATTACCATTACTGCCATCACTGTATTGTACATGTTAGTTCCCTCTGTTCTACAATTTCACCTTTCACAATTTCTGCTAGACCAGTCTGCCAAGGACAGAGCAGCGAAAACTCAATCAGAAAATAACACATTCTGCAAGTGTAGTACAAGATGAGCAAGCATTTCTTTATTTTTTAAAAAAATATTTATTTCTCCATATATTTGATACAGGATCTCACTACACAGCTCAGACTCACAGTGATCCTACTGCATCAGACTTCCCACTACTAGGGTTATAGGTGTGCACCACCATGCCCTGTGTCAGTGGCTGGCACAGCATGGGGCTGGCATGGCATGTGGTACTGGGGATCGAACCTGGGTTGTTGCACTTGCCATGCAGGCGCTTAGACCACTGAGCCATGTCCCTGGCCCAAGGAAACATTTAAAACACATGATTTTCTATTCTATTAACATATTTTTAAGCACAATAACAGCCATATAAAATGGGGACTGTTGTTATACGCATTTCAACCAAGGGAAAGCAGGCCAGGGATAGGTGAATTTCCCTGCCTGCTGTCACATGGGTAACTAATATTTTCTTTATTTAAATCAATTTTATAGGTCCTCATTTTATATATATATATATATATATATATATATATATATTGATCAAATTCATCACAGGGAATGTGAACATGTATGTAATAGATCTTGATTATACCTATACATATAATATTTCGATTTTTTTCTTTCATTTCCCTTCTTCCCCTTCTTCTTTACAAAAAGCTTTGTTTCCATTTTTTCCTTCTGTTTTCTTCTTTTACTTTTGCTCTCTTTCCCTCATCTATCTTCCTCACTGTTCCTCTTCCCATTTGTACATTTTCTTCCTATTTTCCAATATCTATCCCCCATTTTGGTGTTTCTATTTAAGCTTTTGGTTTCTCACACAAGGGAAACAATGTGATATTTAAACTTGACTGTGCTTTTAATTATTTTGTGGAGATACCTGAAGGGGAATTACTGGGTCAAATGGAACCTCTAGTTTTAGTTTTGGGGGCAATGTCCATACAGATTGTGCCAGTCTCTAGACTGTTTGTAAAAGTGGCAAATGAAGTTACCAGTTTGTCACTTTCTTGATAGCGTTTGATGCTATTGTTGTTGTTGATCATAGTACTTTAGCCCACATGACATAGTTGTTGAGATGAGTTATTCTTCCTTGTATAACAATACCAAGGTTATTTGGGGGTCATAAATAATAGTAGCCCAGGACCAAAGAATTGGTTTTCAGGTCAAATAGGCAGCAACTTTGTGTCCATAGTAAATTAAAGAGGCAGGATCTAGGGACACATTCAAAAGTCAAAAGCCAGCAATACCTAGACAACATCTGTGACAAGTACTCATTTCCTAATGAGGTCTTGATATTAGCAATAAAGTTATCTGCAACAGGCAATTTACAAGTATCAACATAAAAACAAATTAAAAAAATAGAAAATAAACAAATATGGAAACAAGATTCAACTCCAGACCTCCAGCTTTCCTAAGGCAAACCTAGGAACACTGAGGTAGGAAAAACTCGAGAGCAATCAATCTGAGCTTTCTGAAGTGGCAGTGGTAGAAGTAACAAAGATGAATGATTTTTTTTCATTTCTAGAAAAAAAGCTGCAATGATTTTATAGATAAGTAGAGAGGTGATGACCATAGTGAAGAATATGCTTGGTGAATCTAGAGTAGATACAGATACAGATTTTAAAAAATAAAGTTGCTTAGGAAAATGGTGGACGCTATGAATGCACAACACAAGAAAGAATTGGATTCTATGAAAAGAATCAAGAAAAAATATGCAGGAGATTTAAGATTCTATTGAAGGTATATGCAGCACAGTCAATCAATGTGGGGACAGAGTATCGAACCTAGAAGGCAGGTTTGAATAAAACCATTAAAAATACCCAGGGATCAACCAATAACAAGTGCTGTTAGGACTGTTGGGCAAAACAAACCTTTTTCCATTGTTAGTGGAGGTGTAGACTGGTACAGCCACTGTGGAAATCACTGTGGAGATTTCTCAAAAGATTAGGATTAGCAAGCCAGCGGCCCAGCTCTTCCTCCCTCCATCCCCCTGTGCCCACGTTGGCTTCCAGTCCCACAGTTGCTGGGGCTCCTGGGGCGGGGGCTGAGGAGCAGAACCTCAGTCCCTGACATGCATGGGCCAGCAAGGCATGGACCCTGCACCTCTGTAACGATGACATTAAAGGAAGCTCACTGGTATTGAAAAAAAGCATTAGGATTAGAGGTCTCCTTATGCGGAGCTATTCCCCTTCCAGAAAAAATGTAAACAATATAGTAACCATGTGTATACAATACCCACGTATACAGTATGCATAGCACCCAAGTGTATAGCAATGTGCTTGTCTTAGCTAAGTCTTGGAAACAAATGTCTATCAACTGAGGAGTGAATAAAAAAAAGATGTGGTATTTTTATATGATGGAGTACTGCCATCGTAAAGAAAGATGAGGCTTTTATAGATAAATGGATGCAAGTGGAGGACATACTCAAAGTATGAAGTAAATCACACTGGCATGTGTAAACATCCTATTGTGTCCCTATTGTGAGAAACTGAAAGAGTAAATAGGATCCAAAGGTACAATAGATATCGCTTAAGGGAATGTTACTGCTGAACAGAAAAGAACAACTGG
>NW_004524582.1:15223990-15225494 GCF_000260255.1 Octodon degus
AGAAGAGCACAAGATAGGTAAGATAATAATTTTACTACTAATTTCTATTACTTCATTGAAAGGAACAGTTAATGCTCACATTATTTGATCATTTTTTCATGTCTGTGTTTGATAATTTGAAAAATTACTTTGAAGATAACAATATGCAATAAAATAACCTTTCATCTTGTTTTTAAATTCTGTATCATTTTTATTGTTTTTTTTTGATCTCTCTTAAAAGAATAGCCAGGGGTCACAAAAAAATCAGCCACCTTTTAAACTTCAGTACAATGTCTATAGTTATGTAACATTTAAAATGAGTCATAAAATTAGATACATGATATATGCCCTTAGGGAAGAAAATTTAAAAGGCATAACAGAAAAACATAGAGAAATTAAAAAAGAGAAAGAGAGTAGAAGCAAGACAGAAAGACAAAGGAAGATTAATTAAACACTGAGAAGCTGGGGAAGAAAACAGGAGAAGAACAAGAAGGAAAAATAAAAATAACAAAGCCTCACAACCTGCAAACAATATTCATATTCATGATGAAACAAAAAGTCATGAAAAAGAAAATAGAAAGAGAACAAAAGAAATTTCTCTATAATTTCAAACCTATGATTTGCTTGTGGGGTCACCAGTTTTGTAACACTGTCCACTACGGCATGTGTCCACTGTCTCTGTGAGACAAAGGAGATAGAGTTCAGATCTGCACTGGATAATCCTACCAAGCTTACAGCAGGAACAGGGTGGGGTGCCAATTCTGGTATCTTCAACTCCAGAGAAGGTCCCATTGATCCTGGCCTCTGGTTGTGGGGCAGGAGCCTGAGTATGTGAGCTTCCAACATTCTGGATGTCTCTTGCTGGCCTGATATTGGCTCCCTGGCCCTGGATATCTCCTGTGGTTGTGCTTTACCCAGTCACTAGGAGCCCTGAGAAGAGGCCAACAAATGGCTGCTCTGAGTCCCAGATGCAGATGGCCCCTCCATGAAATGGGAACTGGCTGAGCACTCTCTGCAGGGGACCCTTGGACTGGAGTTACTCACCAACCGTTGTCATCAACGTCTGCTGCTCCAGTCCACTGGTGTGTCTGTCCATGGAGGTCTCGGGTCACCTGCCTTCATTGTGTCTGTAGATTTGAGCCTCCTCTGTCATGCTATATGCCGGAATTCAGGGAGACAGTACGTGTCCCTGACTCCTTTTTCTGCACCTAGGCCTGCTGTTCAAGTGTTTCAATTTTTCTTTATCTTTTTTCTGGGTTTGGGGGATCCACCTCCCTCTGTTTCTTTCTCAAGTTGTTATATTCCAGGGTCTGGATTCTGAATCCTGGAGAGGCTGATTTGATGCTATTTACTCTGTCATCTTTTCAGAAAAATCTCATTTCTATTAAATTTTAACTTGATAAGTGAATGATGTCTGGCTGTGCAAGTAGTATGTGACACCAAAGGTAACACGATCACAACTGAGCCAGTATTCATTCTCTCTCTCTCTCCCTCTCTGACAGCATTCATATAAATCATAATGAAT
>NW_004524582.1:15226063-15228344 GCF_000260255.1 Octodon degus
TCACCACCAATTGCAGCATCTACCTGAGTTATCTGATGATTTAAGGCATTAATATCTAAAAGAGGGGCTATGGACTAAACCCTGCCCCCTCAAAATTCACTTGGAAATCTTAAAACTCACTGTGGCTACGTTTAGAAATAAGCGCTTCAAGGTGGTATTTAAGGTCAAATGAGAAAAATGAGTGAGGCCCTTCTTCCAGTGATTTGCAAACCTGGAGGAAAGACTTCCAGGTATGAATCAACAGGCAGACACCTGAAGGAGCAAGGCCTCCGGGAGGGAGGCCTTTGGGACACCCAAACAGCCAGGACCTGGGACTGCGGCAGACACCTGGTGACTATGCACAGCTGTGTCTCTGTTAGTTAAGCCACTGAGTCTGTGGCATTTTGTTATGGCTGTCTGAGAAAAGTGTCACAGAGTTACATTTGTTTTCTATTTTGTATATTTTGGGCCAAGAGGGTTAAAAACAGAAGAACACATGCTTTGAGGAGCAGTCTGCTAGAACTCCAAGAATGGCTCTAAAACTGACCCCACAGAGAGACAGAATTGGCCTCAATAAAAAGAAAAGCATTGTCTAAGAAATCCTTGGAAAATATACTATATGGCTGTGCTAGCTTAGAGATTTTCTGATAAAAATGTAATTCCATTGTATTTCACCTGTATGATGCTTTTTATATAGCACTGATGAGAAGATGGCAATTGCTTGGTTAGGTAATCTTTAAAGTCTCATGTAATCCTTGCTTATTTCATATACATATACATATACATATATATATAAAAAACATAGTTTTAGATTTACAGTAAAGTTACAAAGATATAGAGAGCTCTTATATACCTACATCCAGCTTTTTTACTTTAACATATTGTTCCTCTGTAATTTAGGTATAGCTTGTCTCGCCCAAAAGTCAGGTTGTGATTTGCTTCCAATTGGGTGGTGTTGAGATGTGCTGCCTCTAAGAGGCAACTGCTTCTCTACCATCATTTGAAACAACACGAACCCCTCACCTGAAGCTGAGCAGTACGGGCCACACACTCTTAGATCTCCAAAACACGAATGTCTTTCTTTAGAGATCCAGTCTCAGGTATTTTGTTATAACAACAGAAAAAAGATTGAGACATGTACACCTATCACAACAAGTGAACAAAATATCCATTAAGATTTTTTAAACTTTGCTTTAAAGACAATTACAAATTTTATTTTGCTCTCAGTTTAATTATCCTAGAGTGTTTGTTTGCTTTGAAAGCAACCATGAAAAATACAAATGATTACTTCTGAGACTCGAACTAAGCAAAGAAGTCTCCACAAAAGAAAAGCAAAACTAATCTGCCTATTTTGACTTTGGTGGGTGAAACAAAAGCCTCAGATTCTTGGAAAATGTCAAGCTGTTTCAAAATGAAGACTAAAACCACTAGAAATGTGATAAATATCTGAGAAAGAAAAACAATAACCAAGACAGCTTCTTCTTAAATTTTGTTGTCAGAATGCAATTACAATGAATTTATGTTAAAAATTAATGCAGTGTTGCTTTCCTTTTATTTTTGTTAAAAATATAACTTTACAGATAAAGCCAAGGTATTACTTTGCTTTGTCTTTCTTTGGATTCAGGTAGTAGATTTTTTCCTGTAAATTTCTTTTTTTGGAAATACATCATGAAGGCAATTTCTATTTAAGCAAATGTTTGTTCCTAAGTTAGATACAAAAAGACAACTACAAAAGCCTGAAAAAATTGTCAAACTTTGAAAAGATATGCATATATTGCCTCTTAAATTTCTGCTTTGTTCCTTTAAAGAAGCCCAAATTTGGAAATCTTAGAAGATAAATGATGAGAGTGCAGGAGAGAAAATGGAGAATTACAATCAATGTACATATTTGGTGGAAAGATTTTGGCATTATATCAAAAGGAAAGTAGCCTACATGAAACATTTTAAATTAAAGTAAAATGTTGATAATGGATAGCTGATAAATATTTATTCATTTTTATTTTTAAAGGAGAATAAAAAGAGTAAAAAAATAGAAACAATACTGAATTTCACTAACAAAATGATAGGGATTCAGCAATGGTTATTACATTGCATGTTGCTGTCTTCAAATTAGGTGATATCTGGTTACTAGGTATCAAACAGCAAAACTGGTCAAAATATTCAAAAGAAGAGAAAAAAATTTAACCAGTAAGTGTCTCTTTTAATATATTAGTAGAAATGAGCAATACAATTATCCAAGCTGTACTGTGTATACAGATATCTTCTTTCTTTCTTTCTTTCTTTCTTTCTTTCTTTCTTTCTT
>NW_004524582.1:15228444-15232779 GCF_000260255.1 Octodon degus
TTCCTTCCTTCCTTTCTTTTTTTCTCCTTTCCTTTATTCCAATTGTTCTTTCCTTTGAAGCATCTCTTTCCCTTTCCTATTATCTATTGTACCTTTCAGATTTTATACACACCTTCAGGTTCTTACACTATGGAGACAATATATTGTTTATACATGCAGATCTGATTTATTTTATTTATGAGTATGGCTGTATCCTTTTACTTATAAAAGCCTCGAGTTTATCTTTTTTATAGCTTAGTAATACTCCATTATATAAAAATATGACATCTTTTTTTTACCCATTTCTCAGAATATGGGCATTTGGGTTGTTTCCATTTGGCTATGACAGTTGTGCTGCTGTAAGTGTGGGTACACATATATTGCTGGGGTATAATCTTTCCAGTTCTTTTGGAAAAATACACAGGATGGGACTAGCTGGGTTGAATGTGACCTCCAGTCCTAGTTTCTTGAGGAATCATCACACAGATTTCCATAATGGTTGTATAAATCTATGCTCCCACCAACAATGGAGAAACATTCCATATTCTACACAGCATCACCAGCATTTGGTATTGGTTGATTTCTTGATGAGAGCCATTCTTTCTGGTGTAAGATGAAATCTCAGTATTATTTTAATTTGCATTTCTCAAATGACCAATGATGTTGAACATTTTTTTCATATATTTTTATTTGCCATTTGTATTTCTTCATCTGAAAAGTATATATTCATCTCAGTGGTCCATTTTTGGATTGGGTCTTTGAATTTTGAGGGTGTGAATTTTTAAAATTCTTTATATGTTCTAAATAGAAGTCTTTTGTCTAAGGGACAGTTGACTAAATTTTTTCCCAATTAATGGTTTTTCTTTTCACTCTGTTGGTGATGTGCACAATTTTTCAAAATGATGAGATCCCAGTTGTTGATTTTTTGAAGTAATCCCTGTGCAGCTTGGGTTTTATTTATGAACTCTCTGCATACCCCTATGTCTTCAAGATTTCTATCTACTTTGTCTTCTAGTAGATTTAGTGCTTCTACCTTAATATTTAAATCTTTGATCCATTTTTATTTTAGTTTAATACATGATGAGAGACACAGTTCTAATTTTAGACTTCGGCATGTGGAAAGCCATGGTTTCTCCAGCACCATTTATTAAGGAGGCCATCTTTCCTCCAGTGGATATGTTTGGCCCCATTGTCAAAAATGTGTCTGTACTTATGTCTCATCTTTTTATCTGCCCCATTGACCCTCAGATCTCTTTTGCCAGTACCATGCTAATTTTATCACAGTAACTTTGTAGTATATTTTCAAGTCAGAGATTTAGATCTCTCCTGCCTTTTCTTTGTTGCCAGGATTGCTTTTGTTATTCCTCATCTCTTCTGGTCTTCCTGTAAATTTTAATGTAGCTGAGATATGAGGATTCTTTCAGAATGCTTCAGAATCTTCTTTGACATATTTTGGGTTTCCAGTGTTTCAACCTCAATGTGTTTTTATTCCCTTATGTGCCCTGAAGTTCCCAGGGGGCATAGATTACTTGAGTTATTGATTTTGCACAAATTCTTGGGAGGGTCTTAGCGATAAGAGGTGCTTGTCGGATAAGCACAAGAATAACACTCTCTCACTTAGCCCTTCCTTTTTGTATGAACTAAGACTTTTGAGAATTTGAAATACTCAGTTATTGTCAACCATAGTTATATGAATGTGCTATCAGACATAGAAGTCATTTCTAGCACTCAATGCCTAGTCCTTATTTTATGCCTGTGCTGTATGCAAACACTGCTTAGGCATCCACTCATATTCCCAACACAACCAAATGACCTATACCAGACATGACAGACATATGTACCAATTACTGTGATATGATTATTACACAGTTTTTTTCCATGTTTGTACATGTCACACTCTAGCCCATCTATATATACCTTACAAGGTATTAGTTACAATACAGTGGTACCTCGTTCACAAACTTCATTTGTTCCATGATTTTTACAAAGATGGTGACATTAGAGTTCTGACATTAGAGTTCTTCCCACTACTATGGGAAGATAGCCATAGTAGTGTTTCTCACCTTATGTGGAGTTCATGAATAGAAGCAACAATTTCCCAAAGGTTTCTGTTTGCAAACCAAATTTTTCATAAATGGAAATGATCTTGAACTGTGACATTACTATGTCTATGTGTTTTGCACTTGATCTTAGCCAAAAGGCGAAGAAGCAATTTCTATATGTTTTAAAATTTTTTTTTAGAATTAAGTGTATAAAAGGATGAATCTGAGGAAAAAAAATAATCATGCAATTCACTCTTTCCTAGGAAATTAAATTATTTCTAGAAAAATTATTAAAAGATAAGATCAACCTTTCTCACCAAGTCTTGCCGTGTTTCCAATTTATCCTATGCAAAAATAATTTATCTATGTAAAAAGCTAATCTCTATAATTCCAGAGTCTCTGAAATCACTAAAAATATCTTTACTTAAAACTGCAACCAACAAATAGACTGGGCTGCAGTTCTATCTTTGTCACAAAAGAACCAACACTGAAATCTTAACTAAGCTCATGAAGCCCACACAGCAGAGGGAATGCTACATTTAAATATCCTCTGAGTATGTGACACACACTCAGAACAGCAAGACCTTCTGCCCCTGCTTGGAAGCTGCTTCTGCCATCACGCAGTCTGGTAGACCTTCTCTCCCTGTGTAAAGACAAGAAACATGCCCATCATTCTCACTGTGTCATAACAAAGACTCTGTCTATCCCCTGTCTGTCACAGCTTGGCATGTCCAGTGCTTTGAACAAGTTGGAGGAGAAACACATTTTAATTGTACATTGTTCCATACAATATCTAAAAAAAGTATAAATAACCCAAACCATAGATATCTAATTGCTGAAGACGTGTATGAGCAATCATACATAGGCTTGAAATTAGCATATTATGCTGAGTGATGGAATTTTTGTTAATTTTCTTAATGCCTACAAAACAAGCAGACCCTAGTAAGCTATTCAAGGCTAAGGGGGACTCTTATGCAGTAATAGATTACTGCAAATATGTATTCTTAGCTTCACCAGGGGGAACAGTTTCATTAAGCATTTAGTGAGGAGAGATTAGAAATTAGCAGCTCTTGAAAGCTTGTTATATGCATATCTGTTTATATTAACTGTTGCATAAATGTTAAGCAGTTTACTCTGTATTTTAAGTTTACTCTTTCTTGACTGACTACTGTATTTATTCTGAAATCTCAAGGCATGAAATCCTCCAACCCATAGTTAAGGGAGATTAGCCACACACAGAGGTTGCAGCCACTGGCTGGTCTAGATGCAGAATGGACAAACCAAGTAAATGACCTTCTGCCCCAGTTTCATCTGTCTGTTCTGTATTTTTCCACGTGAACTGGGTAGACCATCTATGTGAGAATTCCCTCAGGGACCTGTTGATAGTAGATTCTGGGCCCTTCCCTAGACCCCATAAAACATGTCTGGGGGTGTCAAGGAATTTTCAGTTTAAAGGCACAAGTAGTTTCCCTAAGTGAGCAAACCTGGGGCTGAAAGCGACTGCATCTGATACTGCCAACACTAAGGAGGAATTAATTCCATGTAGGAAGTCTATGGGAAACGCAGAGATAATTACTAGTTCGTAATTTTTCCACAGTAACAGCTCTATTTTAATCCCTAGACGATGCTCTCAGGAAGGTTCCCCTTGGCTGCTGCGAATATTTGCAGTGAACCGATGGAAGTGGCATAATTACCAACCTAAGAACCCATATGACATAAGCATGTGGCGTAACCGCGGGTGATTTTCAGATTATTTAAGCAACGTATAAAGTACTTACTTAAGAACTTTATATCAGCCAATGGAGAAAATCTATTTTGTCAATTCCCACATTTCTCCATCTACCTAACAAACACCTACATAGGTTCTCAGCAAGTTATATGCGGTTTTGTAAGTCATCGGTGAAACTGAGGGTAATTAACATAACTGCTTACTGTTACTCTTCTCAGAGTCTTACAGAAACATTCTCAATGTGATTCCGTTCATCTGGGATTGACAAAGATACTTTTGTCCCTGGATCAGTAGAGGAGCTAAAGAATCTTGATTGCTGATTTTATGATATACAGGATATAAGCATTCTCTAAAAGGTAGTAATATAAAAGCACTATTTATATTTGAAATATTATTCAGAAGTGTTGTTATTGTTTTAATTGGATAAACAGTAATTAAGCAAAGGAATTACCAAGCGTGTAAAATGTGGAGTGCTGATAAAAATCATATGGCTCAGAGCAGGACAGGTTAGTCTCTAAAGCGTATCTCTTGGATTTCTTAGCTGTGTAACCACCGGCAAAATATTAGCCCATTTATGATTCAGAC
>NW_004524582.1:15236360-15239135 GCF_000260255.1 Octodon degus
TGCTGATTTTATCACAGTAGCCTTGTAGTATAATTTCAAGTCAGGAATTATAATGCCTTCTGCCTTTTCTTTATTGCCCAGGATTGCCTTTGCTATTCTAGGTCTTTTCTGTTTCCAAATAAAGTTTAGGAATGATTTCTCTAGCTCTGTGAGGTATGTTGGTTGTAGTTTTATAGGAATTGCATTAAATCTGTACAGCAATTTTGGGAGTATGGCCATTGGACCGTTTTAATCTCCATATTGTAGAATTACAGAAGTTATCCCACCACACTGACTAACTGGAATCAGCTTTGAGAATAGAAATAAAAAATCATTTCCTTCCCAAATAATTCTCTCTAGCATTTTAAATCTCTCTTAAACTCATGATTTACTTTTATCCTTTAACAAAAGTTAATTCTTTAACACACCATAAAATTCCTTTCTCAAGACATTAACATTCTCAGTCTGCCACCCAAATGCCAGGTCTCATGATTTTCCTTGCACGCCGACTAACTATCTACCAAAGCTCATTTCATATATTCTCTTTTTTTCATATATTCTCTTATATCTGTAAATGAGTGATAGCATAGTTACGCATTCTGTGATTATTGTATACTTGGTAAATTGCATCTTCATCCTTACTGGTTAGCTTACCCTTGAAGAAAACATTTACTGTTTTTTTTTGAAATCTCAGAATTCTCTAACACCAATTTCCTTACCGACTTCTTGAAGTTTTCTCCCTTAATTTATCTCATATTGAAATATGCTAATTTCTCTTCCTTTATAACTTATTTCTAATACTTTAGAGATCATCTTTGACATCTGGAAAGTTACAGTCCAATACAGAGGCCAATACATTAAGAGATGCTGCTGAGTGTCTCCCCCAATCTTGGGGCACAAACCTATTCTAAACCATGTTTTTCTTTGTATCCACTAGATTTTAATAGAGTATAAAACATTGGAGTAAAATGATATGCTTGAGGAACATGGACAGGAAGAATTCATTTGAATAGGGAAGGTGGCAAAGTTGGAATGGGTAGTAAGGGTGGAGAGATGGCAACCGTAAGAGTTGGAGAAAAGATGGTTCACATGGGTGAACCTACCTTGTGCAGTGAACCAGGAATATAAAAACTTACACAGTTTAGATTGTCCAGGTAAAATTGTGTACAAAGGAAATGAAAGGTGTAAAGTAGAGTAGATTACAATATATAGCACATAGGTTAAAGCTATGGACATTTTTATGCAGGTAAAGGAGAGTCATCAATAATCTAAGGCACAGGAGTATCCCAGGGTAGAGACTACTTTAGCAGTGAGGGCAGGTCAGTGGTGGGAGATGTTTGTTTACTTTATATCTGTCATTTAAAATCAATTCTAAGGGGTTGGCTTGATAGCTCAGCAGACTAAAGAGCCTACTTAGACACAGGGGTCAGAGGTTTGGTCCCGGGTCTGCCATGCCGGCCCTGCCCCCTGGGTGTGCTGAGACATCAATGGAGACGGAGATCAGACTGTGATTACATGACTCTAATCCTAGCACTTGGCAAGCTGAAAAGAGGAGAATCACTACAAGTCTGATCTGTGTAGTGAGACCTGTACACCCTGCACTAAACAATAAAATAAAGTAAATAAAATAAAGTCAAGTCTATGTTTTCTTATATCACTTATTTATCTTTTCTCTACTAAACATTTATTCATACTTTGCCTACTAAGGTCATAAACTATTCAAGGCATGGCCAATCTTGCTGTCCCTTCAAACATTTCTTACACAGAAGTTATCATCCTGCCTTGAACGTAACCAGTACCACCACAACCATCATCATCTTGGCTACATTCATGGAGACCTTATTCTCTGCCAAGCACTATACAAAGGGTCACTTACTTTATTTCATTTAATCCTTAGCAAATGTTTGTGCTCATTTTATGCATGTTTAGTAAGGAACTTAGAGCATATAATCATTTGCTTTAAATCATGTAGTTGTTACCAAGTGGAGTCAGGATTCGAAACCAATTTCTGTAACTACAAAGCTGTTAATAATGTTAAAGTATTCTATAGTGATCAGTGATCACTTTTTTAAAAAAATTATTTTAAAGAGTAAAAAGAAAAGCAAGAACAAAAATCAGAAACAAAGATGGAAACAAGGTAACATACAAGAATATATATGTTACAGGTTTTCAAAACAAGGGTAACTGATTAACAGTGGTTGATATTATCTATTTTTATTGTCAAATCTGTTGCTCAGATTAATGGATATAGTTATGTAAGATTGGACATATGGACATATGACTGATTAGTACCACTTGCTTTCAAGAAACCTTAAATTTATGTTATGTCTCTCTTTTTTGTTTTCTCTTACCATTTACAAATTTATTTTAAAGAGTATAGTAGTAATTGATATGATATTAGAAGTGGTACGTGATTAGAAGACCAAGATGATGGGAGTTCAAGCATGGCTTTTGTATTACGCATTGATGTCCTCGATGTAGTTGCTTAGACGCAGGTATCAGCAAACAGAGTTAGTCAAGGTGAAAATTCTACACATTAACTGTTAGTTTAAAAGAAAAAAAAAACGATGGAAATTCTTAGTACAATCACCTCAGCCATCCTGTATATACACTTGCATGTTTCTCCCCCTACCTTTTTTCCTATCTTTTCTCCTTTCTCTCCCTTCAATGATTACTTTTGAATGACTGGATAAATAGACATATTGATTCAAAGAATAAAGGCTTGTGGGGTTGAATAATATAGACAAATTAAATTTATCAATTAATATTGGGAAGATAACATGTGTTAAAATTATA
>NW_004524582.1:15239345-15241689 GCF_000260255.1 Octodon degus
GGTATTTCTGGCCTTATGAGAGGACCCTTTGCTGATGTCTGGTAGGAAGCTTGAAAGTACAGTTTGACTCAGGCTAAGACAACCCTGAGATGTAAATTCTCTCCAATGCTCACCTGTGTGGCCAGGTTGAAGCTGGCCTAGTTGCTTTAGATAAGATCTGGTTTTGTAAAGTGTATTTCTTTGGCAATTTTCTTCTACTCTTTTGTTTCACTCACCTTTTTTTAAATTTTTATTTGTTAATGACAAACCACCTGCCATGAACTGTCATTCTGAGTCTGCTTCTGGGGGAAACTTCCCTAAAAAATTGGTACACTGAGGTGTAATAGATACTCTCTTTTTCCTGTTAAATAAATATTAGTTTTCAATGTTCAATATGGTGTGTGCCCCTTCTTACTTGAGCTTAACTGGAACAAAGAATAAACAACCAACTTTATATAGTCCAATTTCAAAATTCCCTGTTATTATATAACTGTTCCTGCATTATGATTTTTGAAATGTGATGATTTTTATAATTAGCCACACATGTATATTTCCTGTAGATTGTGTTCATATATACAGGTATACAAATTATGTACGTGTTGTATGGAATTTAGAAATTGCCTTAAAAATTCATTGTTGAATTTCTGGGACTTTGAAATTTGAAGTTCTTAAGTTGCATTCCAAATATAGTAAATGTGTTTTTGCAAAGTGGATACATTTTGAACTCACATGGTTCAGATGGTTCTGTCTCCTCCAACATTATGAAGAAAACATTGGTGTGTTTCTTTTCCTCATTTCCCAGGCTGAGCATTTTATCTCCTGCACCAGGAACACAGAGAAATAAATCATTCCAAATTTAACACAATGGGAACACCTCATGTCTCAATCATAGTTTTTTGTTTGTTTGTTTGTTTGTTTGTTTGTTTAATGGGTTTTGGGCCTTGTGCTAACCTTGTGCTCCACATTGCTCCAGGTAATGTTCTGAGCGATGGCATTAACTTCTGGTGTCAGTGAGGAAATCTCACAAAGAGCCAGACCATAAATAAATGGTGTGCTCTTTAAATAGAACTCCGCAGTTCTTGTGGTGTGCAAAGAACTGGCCTCACTCCCTCTGAGCTGCTTCCCTTAAGTTTTAAACAATTAATGTGGCTCCATCACCCTCGGAGTCCTTTTATGTTACTGGGTTTTATTCACATGGATGGAGCAATCTAAACTATAATTGTTCCTTAAATGTGTAGGGAAATCAGACATAAATGGTAAATTTGAGTTAAAGAGAAGATATATTTTCATTCTCAACTCTCCTGACATACACTGTAGTAGAAATTTCCTTTGTCTGGGAGATTACATTTTTAAATCCTGATTAGAATATGTTCTAAAGCCTCTCAGCGAGATAGATGTCCTTGTATTCAGGGTCTGCTAAACCCCCCAATACAGAGGGTCAGGGTGTGGCAATTTTGAGAAAATACTATAAGACAGAGAAGGAAGTATAATACAAAAGGTTAGTACCCAACAATGACCAAAAGAGAAATGCTGAGATTCTAATTTGCCATCAAGTTCTAGGAACAACTGGGCACTGAGCAAGGGCAAAGTAACCAAAGGGCAGAGACTGTTTGAAGTCAGGGATGGAAGAGTGGTGAAGCTGGCAGGAAGGTCAAGGCAGTAAGATGGGAACTGATGCAGTATTCTGAGTTGACAAGGGCTGCCTTATAGTACCTTGAAACTTTGGCTCCTATTAAAATTGGAGGTTCTAGCAAATAAGTTATATTAAAATCTTCTTAGATAACAGTTTTAGAGTGATTCATTTTTATAATTGAGGGGCACTGAATTAGGCAGTAGAGTTATAAATAATAATAAAAGTCACCATCATCATCAATGTGGTAATAACAGTAACAAAAATAGCTCATTCCTACATGAGACTTACTTCTATGTGTACAGAACTTGGCAAATACTTGCCCATGACTTTGTGGTCAGTTACCAGCTCCTTGTGTCTACTCTGCGAGGCTTTGCTGTCATAATTTATCTGGAATGGTTGATGAATCAGAAGCACATAAAAGAAAAATGATGGAGGCAGAATTCAGACCCCTGGAAATCCAGCTTTGGGATCTGCAATAAATTGCCCTCAGACCTACTACTCCTGGGTCAAGAGGTAGAAAATGCTCATAAGCATAGAAATGACTGCATAACTCACTTTAACTTTTTCTTAGTCTGTTTTCTTTTGCTCTCACAGAAGGTCAGTAACATAGGTAGTTTATAAAGAACAGATATCCAGTTGGCTCATGTTTCCAGAGCTTGGTACTATTTGGGACATGGCTCTGACATCTGTCTGGCATCTGGTCAAGCCCTTCTTGCTGCATCATAACATGGT
>NW_004524582.1:15242339-15244280 GCF_000260255.1 Octodon degus
TTTATTTAGCTCACAGTCACTGCAGGTTTCAGTCCACACTCAGCTGGGTCCAAGGTAGAGCAGCACAAAACAGAGGGTAAACTTTCATGGTGGTGACAAAGAGCAAGATCACAAGGGAGAGGTAGCAGCAGCTCAAGCAGCTAGCTTCTCTTCCCTCCTTACATTGTAATGCAAATTACTTGTCCCGGGGCAGGTTCAGCAACCACACCCACAGTAATCAATCACAAACTCCAGAAGCCACCCCAAGACTGCATGAGGCTTTGGGGGGACACCTAGACACAAACTACAACATTCCACCCTTGGGCCCTCAAAGACCCATGCAAATCCCTTTATGCAAAAGACGAATATCTAGTCCATCTCTGAGTTGCCCAAGTCCCAACAGTTTCAGCACTGCTGGAAAGTCCAAGTCCCAAGTCTCCTCCAAGATCCAAGACAAACTCTTAGCTGTGAGCTCCTATACAAAAGAAGAGTTAAACACATCCAACATTCAAAGGCACAAGATAAACATTACCATTCCAAAAGGTACACACAGCAGGACACCAAGCTTTGGGACCAGCACAAGTCCAAAATCCAGCAGGGCAAACATTAATTCCTGCAGTTCCATGTGGAACATCTGAAGCAATCTGTGCCACATTGTGAGCTCCATGTGGCTCTGCCCCTATGGCACTCCTGGTAGCTCTCATGGCTTCCCTCTGAGGTGGGCTTTGCTCCCTCCTTGCAGTCTCCCTTAGATGATCCATGTTCCTGGCTTTTCCAAACTTCTGGTTTTCCACTGAATAGGCTTCTCTCTCACAGATTCACACACTGCCCTCCCAGGGGCACACTGCCTGGACTCCCAGGCTTTCTTCTGAAATTGAGGTGGCAGCCTTCTCAACCTCAGAACTCCTGCATTCTGAATGTGCTTAAAACCATTGCCATGTGAAGGATGCCAAGGTCTGCTGCCAGCTGTAGCTGTAGCCAAGCTTCTTTGTCTCTTGGTTGTAGGGGTCAAGTGCCTGGATGGATGAGCACTGTGACCCTGATTTGGAGAAGTAATTTCTCCATGCCTGTGCCATTCTGGAACCTGGTGCAGCTGCCGCAGCCATTCTGGAACAGAGGGCTCTGTGGCTTTTGCTTCAAGGCAAAGTCCCTGACCTTGGCAGTTCTGAGGCTGCAAAGGGTGGAGACCTGCTTCCTCCTGTGATGTCCTCAGGCCGTCCTTTTCATTCTCAGGTTCCTTCCAGGCAAAGGAGATCCTCTCAGCTCCATGTTTGCAGTCCACAGCGTTCTTGGAGCTTTCTTTCTCACAACACATTGGCCTATCCTGCTGGGCTCCTTGCTGCTTATTCTCAACATAAATCTGGCTAAAAGCCCCCAGTAACAACCAGGCCACTGCCCCAATATTTGGTTGCTTTGAAATATCTTTTGCCAGATTGACCAGTCTGCCATGCTTAAACTCAGTCTCAGACAAAGCCTCTGGACATAAGCAAAATGCAGACAACTTCTCTGCCAAGTTAAAACACAAATGATCTGGAGTCCAACAACCAATGCTGTCTTTTTTTCCCAGCAGAAACCTCCCCAGCCTGATCTTCACAGGCAGACGGTCAGCCTTCTGGTCTTCTGAGCTCTGACCAGAATCTCCCAAACAGAATAACTGAAGCTGTTCCAGTGCTTCACTTGTAGGCGACATCACTGAACCTTTCCTATCTCTTCCCATAAGCCATTCCCAAAAGCTTGTAATCCAAAAGGTCAGATTTAGCTACAGCAACGAACCCATTCCTGGTACCAACTTCTGTCTTAGTTACTCTTCACTCTTTGCTGGGACAAATATCCTACACCCAAATTAAGGAAGGAAAGGTTTATCTAACTCACAGTCACTGCAGGTTTCAGTCCACACTCAGCTGGGTCCAAGGTAGAGCAGCACAAAACAGAGGGTAAACTTTCATGGTGGTGGCAAAGAGC
>NW_004524582.1:15245850-15247008 GCF_000260255.1 Octodon degus
TGTTTTGCATTTTCCTGACTGTTCTCATGCAGCTATTTGCTAAAATGACTCCAGGAAATCGAGCTTCAGGATCTGCAGTAAATTGCCCTAACACATCCTACTCCTAGGTCAAGAGGCAGACAATGCTCATAATCATAGAGATGACCACATAACTCAGCTGGGTAGGCTGATACACAGGTCTTCCTCTTAGTTACTTTCCTTGTTGCTAAGATGAGATAGCTGACACTCAAAGTTAAAGGAAGAAGGGTTTATGAGGTGTCATTCCAAAGGTTCCAGGCTCCGAGGCAGGGTGGCATGGCAGAGGGGCACGACAGAGGAGAGCAGTTGTTGCCAGAAAGAAATCAGCAAATCAGCAGTAGCAGCATCAGCAACAGCTGTGGCAGAAAGAGACAAGAGGTGACAACAGCAACCCTCTTTCTGTCCTTTATATTCTGGAGAAGCTACCTGCCCTTAGGGAAGGTAGTACTCACACCCACTCTGGACCACCCTCAATCCTCTCACTGCACCATGGATCAATCCCAGCAGCACACCCTTAATTCTAGAAGCACTCCTCATAGACCCAGCAACCTCTGTAAAGCTCCACCTATGTCCACATGAGGCTTGGCGGGGACATCGAGACACAAGCTACAATATTTATGCATGTCAACCCAAATGGGTATTTGACACTGCATGAAGGTTCTATTCAATTTAGTAACTCTAGCCACTTTCTGAAATGTATATTTTATTTTGAAAACTCTAATCTTTTCTCCTGTCTCTTAGGTTTTTCTTCCATTCTCATTGCTAACATATCCGCCCAAACCTCCTCTGTGTTTGCCTGCATTATCACAGTAACCCACTGTCAGTGCCTTTAATTCTAAATTTGTTCTTTCTTTGTCCCATATTGTGGCTCCTAGTGAAAGTGTTACGAGTGATGTGGTAGAACAACTCATTGAAAAAGAATTCCATCAGCTTTCTGCTACTGTGACACAATAGATAGGAAAGTCAATTTAAGGTAAGAAGGACCTCATCTTGGTTCATGGTTTCAGTGTTTTCAGACCATAATCTCTCAACTCCTTTGGGTCTAAGATGAGATTCGATATCATGGGAGAAAGCATGAGGTGGGGTAAAGCTGCTTACGTCATGATGGACAAGAAGCAGAGAGAGGGAAAGTGGCTGTGA
>NW_004524582.1:15247653-15249826 GCF_000260255.1 Octodon degus
ATATATATGTATAGAAAGTAGCTATATATATGTGTACATATATACAGCTACTTTCTCTTAACTAAAGGAGAAAAAAGATTTGTACTAATAGTGTTTGGATAGGATATCAAGTCTGCATCTGTACTATGAATAACCACTACAAAGACAACAATATGCAATATATTAATCATTGAAACTGTCCTACTAATTGGTTTTAAAACTGTCTCATTGCTATTTGTTTCTCAATAAAATTAATTTAAAAAATAATATATTGACTCGGTCAAAACTCTCATGATCCAATCATGTTCCAAAAGCCCAGGAGTTGACAAGCAAGCCACTAGCACAAGGAACCTTTTGAGAGCCATTTAGCTCCCAACCATAAAAATAACTTAAAATGCAGAATGATTCAAAGGATGAAAGTAAAAAGGTGAGCTGAAAGGTGGGAATATAATTTTAAGTTGAAGAAATGCACCCAACAGAGACAGCTACAGGCAAGAACAGAACAACAGAAGCTACTGGAGCAAGTCCACAGAGCGAAGAGTGTAGTAGTGTTGTGATGGGTTCAAGCTGCTGTGAACAAGTAGCCCAGAGTGGATGCCTTACCCAAAAAACACTGATTCCTCACAACTCTGGAGTCTGGAAATCTGAGATCAAAACATCAGGAAATCTGACATCTGGAGAGAGCTCAATTCGTAGCATGCAGATGCTGCTTTTCTTGGTATTTTCTCACATGGCAGAGACTAAAGTGACAGGAAACGAACCCTCCTATGATCTTCTTCTTATAAAGGCACCATTTCCACACACAAGGTCCCACCCTCAGGATCCAGGCACATCCCAGAGCCCTTCCGCCTCACAGCTGCTCACGGGGCTCAGTTCTCAATGCGTGCATGAGCTGGAGGGGTGGGGTCAGGAAACACAAACGTCATTCTGTAGCAGGTACTGTTTCCACAGGGACACCTTTTTCTCAAAAGAGGTGAAATGTACCAAATACTTGCTGAGTGTTTGAGTTGGCAAAATGATGAAACTGCTGACTTCTTAGCCTTAAATCTGGAGGAGCTACAAATAAGAGCAGTTCTCGAAAAATCCATTCACTGCTTGACTTTTAGGTCTTCACAGGCCTTTATCTATGTGTTGGATTTAATTGTGAATACAAAACAAGGAAGGATACAGGGGCTTTTAAATTCATTCTCTTTTTAATTTAGCAGTTTAGCATTTCTGCCTGAGATGTTAGAAGGCCACATACTCATAGATCTGACTTCGTCTTGACCAGAGTTTGCGGGATGATATTTAAGTGCTGCTTAAATCCAGGTTAGTTTGAGAACGGCGAATGTCAGATGAAGCAAACAGATTTGAATCAACAGAAGCACTGCATAAACAGACAAAAAGGACAATAGATAATATTTGAATGTGCTTTGTTAGAAGCATATCGATCAAGCAGAAAAAAGATAAGCAAGTAGAGGATTTGAATAATATACTTGGTGTTTCAAAAAATAGCATATACATAGAGAAACAAAAGTGAAATTTATACATAGAAAATTCTAGCATTCTAAACCATGCACAAACCTGCTCACACAGTGTGTGAAAAACAGGTTTCAATAAATAAACAGCTTGTGGAAGGCTGAATACAGGCAGATCACTACGAGTTCAACCTACATGGTGAGACCCTGTAGACCCTGTACTAAAATACAAAAATAAATAAAAATAAATGAAGAAAGTAATATACACATTATAATTTAAATTGAAAATTAATGTGAAAAGACTAAGAAACTAGCATGCATTCAGAAATTGAAAATGATGCTATCAAACTTTGGGTAAAAGAGCAAATAATTATAAAATTATGAAATGACTAGACTTGATATATAAAATTATTATATGAGAAAAATCACAGAATATAGCTAATATTTAGTAGAAAGTTTGGAGCTTTTTAAACATCCAATATATTAAAAATTTCAATCAAATGAGCTAATTGTGCAACCTAAACATTAAATAATGTATAAATGATTAGTGGTAACTAAAGATATAAAAATTATGATAAAATTTTTATATGTAATTTATTTGCCCAAGCATTGTTCTTAATGCTCATTTTACAATAATAAATATAAATGTAGAAATCAATGACACTGAGTACAAATAATAGATTAATCAAATCAAAGCTAAATTCAGTTATTTTATTTTTATTTATTTTTATTTTTCC
>NW_004524582.1:15251360-15275832 GCF_000260255.1 Octodon degus
TCTAATTTCATTGTCTAGTCCTCAAGTACTTGCTTTCCATTTACTTGTATTATACCTTTCTATTTGTATTTCTTCTTTTGAGTTCTTATACTATGGAAACTATATGATATTTACATATGTGTGTCTGGTTTATTTCAATTATGAGTATATCTTCAAGTGACATCCACTTCAATATAAAGGCTTTGAGTTTATCATTCTTTATAGCTGAGTAATATTCCATTGTATAAAAATACCACATATTTTTCATCCATTCCTCAGGTGATGGACATCTTGGTTGTTTCCAAGATTTGGCTATCACAAATTGTGCTGCTATAAACATAGCCACACATATATCACTATGATATGATGTTTTCAGATCTTCCGGGAAAATTCCCAGTAGAGGAATAGCTGGATTAAGTGGGATTTCTAGTTCATGTTTTCTAAGGAGTCTCCACACTGATTTCCATAATGGTTGCACCAGTGTACATTCCCACCAGCAGTGGAGAAGGGTTCCTTTTTCCCTACAGCCTCTCCAACATTTGTGGTTGGTTGATTTCTTTATGGTAGCCATTATTTTTGGGGTGAGATGATATCTCAATATTGTTTTAATTTGCATTTCATGGATGGCTAGTGTTGTGGAGCATGTTTTCATACATTTATTCGCTTCTTTAATTTCATCCTCTGAGAAGTGTGTGTTCATCTCAGATGCCCATTTCTGGACTGAGTCTTTGAATTTTGGGTCCTTAGTGATTTTTAGTTCTTTATAAATTCTAGAGATCAGACCTTTGTCTGAGTACTTATTTGTTATGATGTTTTCCAAATTTGTGGGTTGTCTTTACACTTTGTTGGTAATTTCTTTCAATGTGAAAAAACTTCTCAATAAGATCAGGTCCCAGTTATTAATTCTTTCAGCTGTTTCCCGTGCGATTTGATTTTTGTTCATGAACTCTTTGCCTACCCCTATGTCTTCAAGATTTCCTCCTACTTTCTCTTTCAGGAGATACTGTCTTTGTTTTAATGTTTAGAGCCTTAATCCATTTTGACTTTATCTTAGTGCATGGTGATAGACCTGGGTCAAGTTTTAGTTTTGAGTGTATAGAGAGCCATATTTTCCAGCACCATTTGTTAAAGAGGCTATCTTTCTTCTAGTGAGTATGTTTGGCCTCTTTATCAAAGATAAGGTGGCTGTGTGTGTTGGTAGGGGCTTCAGCATTTTTAATCTATTCGATTGATCCTCAGGTCTATTTTGTTGCCAGTACCATGTTGATTTTATCATAGTAGCCTTGTAGTATAATTTTAAGTCAGGAATTGTAATGCCTCCTGCCTTGTCTTTATTGCCCAGGATTGCCTTTGCTATTCTAGTTCTTTTCTGTTTCGAAATAAATTTTAATAATGATTTCTCTAGCTCTGTTATTGTACAATGCTAAAAGAATTAAGATTTTTTTCTTTTGAGTTCTCAAACTATTAAGAGCTATTAACCTCTACTTTAGTTCCCCCCCGTCAACCATAGCAAAACCTTCTCAACTCATTTTATTAAGAGTGGCCAGAAAAATCAATACTTCCAAAAAATAAAAATAGTATTGATGACATAGAGTGTGCCTTAGGAGAGTCACATGGAGAGAGGGCATTCTCTCAATCTTTCACGGAGGACAAATTGGTTAAGCATGGGCTGTGACTCATCTTCATGCCTGACATTGACGAAGGATTTGCAAACTGCGAGGCCGTGTTACAGGATAAATTCTGAGGGTGCTTGACTGACCTTATCAGATACAAAAGTTGCATTTCTCGTTATATAGGTCTTGCTTTATCTTGGTCTTAACCATCTAGCAGAAAAGTATAAAAACGAGGTATATAAAGTCAAGGCATATTAATATGCTGAGCTGTGAAAGGCTCAAGTCAGCAACTTCTGTGGATAACCCACTACTATTGTGGACTGCTGGACTGTGTTGGGTTGTTTTGCTGAATTCATGCACTTATAATATTTAGATGCCAATGGAATACCCATCTCTGACAGGACTAATCAAAAAAGTGAATACAAAGGAAAGACCATTTTGTATCTGTATATACAGAATAGTTAGGATAGATATACAGCTACTTTTGCTTAATTCAATGAGAAGAAAGATTTGTACCAATAATGTTTGGACAGGATATCCTGTCTGCTTCTTGTACTATGGCTAGCCACTAAAAAGATAACAATGTACAATGTATTGATTATTGAAACTGTCCTATTAATCTGTTTTGAAATTGTCCCATTGCTTTTTGTTTCGTAAGAAATAAAAATAAAAATAATAGTAAAAGAAAAAATTATTAGTATATTCAGTTTAGAAATTTAAGTGCTAAGTCCAAATAAAAATTAAATCAACAACTAGGTTTAAATAGAGTTGACCTGAGGGATTCAACTATAGCTTAATAATAGATACTGGGTGCATTAGTAGATTAAAGGAGAATTGATTTAATAGCTGCGGGGAATGCATTTCATAGCATCCTGTCCTTATTTGTGATAATAAAGATTCCACACAACTGGAACTAAGTGGAAAATTACTTAAATTGATAAAATCCCATGAGAAACACTGTGTGTTGCTGTCCAATAATAATGAGATCTCCAGTCTCAACATTATTCTACTTCATGGTATTGTGGATTTGGATCATTGTAACCAGAGAAGAACATTGAATAGAGGCAGCTTCATCAGAATGGGCTAGGTTATATTGCAGCTCATAAAATCAAAACATCGAGTCGTTTAAAAACTATGAGTTTGTTTCTTGCTCATGATAAATGATCAACATGGATTGGCAGGAGGGCTGGGGTCCCTCACACTCAGGTGCAGCATGATGGAACAGCCCTCATCTCGAACATCGCTTGTGATTCATAGAGAGGAGAGTGATGAGATAGGGGAGGCGGCATTTACTTCTGTGTGCTCTGGTTCCAAAGCGATGTGCGTCATGTGCACTCAGAACTGATAGCCCACAGCAGTATATGGTCCCATCCACGGCAAGCCACAAGGCGGAGTCCTAGTGCATATATGGAAAGGGAAGACATGGGAATAATGGGAGATACTGCAAAAGAAGACCACAGCAGGATATTACATGGAAAGGAAGACAAGACCCAGAACTGTTCTCAGCAGGCACATAAGTTTTATATAAACTTAACAAAATGGACAAAAGCAATAGCCAAAGTATTATAGTTGTTTGCCATGGATTCTTGTCTCTGTTGTCTAGAAGCTGTCTGAAAAATTGCCATTTATGTATTTTTGGCTTTGTTACTTGTGCTTCTGGTATTTTTATCCATGAAAGAATAAGCAAAACCAATGTAAAGAAAAGTTTCTCCTCTGTTATTTTGAGATCTACATTTTTGGGCTAGATGTTTAAGTCTTTAATAATTTTGAGTTGATAGTTTATATGGAACAGGTTAAGCACTCACTTTTATTATTTTGCAAGTAGATATCTAGTTTTCTCAATATTATCTGTTGAAGAAGCTATCTTTTCTCTCCTAAAATTCTTGCCACTGCTGTTGAAGGTTAGTTGGTCACACATGCATGGTTTTAGTTAAGGCTTGTGGCTGTACTCCATTTGTATATGTTTTTATGACAGTTCAATATTGTTTTAATTATTCTAGCTTTGTATTTGAAATCGGGGCGTGTGATGCCTCTAGATTTTGTCTATCTTTCTAAAAATTTTTTTGGTATTTGAAATTCTTTTGGTTCCATGCAATTTAATGTGGCACCATATGAAATTTATATGTTTCCTAGAAATGTTTTTATTTTTATAACAAATTCTTCATGTGGATAGCATTGAATTTTCTGTTGCTTTGAGAAATATGGAAGTGTTAGTAATTGTAAGTATTTCTGTTATGAACATGGGATATCTTTTTATTTGTTTTTCTTTAAGTTAATCTGCATTTTGTAGTTTTCCATTTATAAGTATTCTTGGGTATTGAGGTATGAGTCTACAATTCTTGCTATTCAGGAGGCTGAGGCAGGAGGAGCATAAATTCAAGCCTAGGCAATTTAGCAAGACCCTGTCCCAAAACAAAGTTTAAAAAATGGCTGGGGAGTTATCCTAGGGCTAAAGCACTTGCCTTGCATGCATGAGGCCTTGGCTTCAATCTTCTGAACTGAAGAAAAAATTCTGCTCTTTTAATTTTAAGTATTTTTTTATTTTGATGCTATTGAAAAAATAATTGATTTTTGATTTTTTTAGTTAATTGTTATATACTATTGTATGACTCACTTTTTTATGTTGATTTACACCTTATGATTTTCCTGGGTTTATTGGTTTTAACAATTTGTGTGTGTGTGTGTGTGTGTGTGTGTGTGTGTGTGTGATCTTTAGAGTTTTCTGTGTAAGACTGAGTCACCTGCACATAGACACAAGCATGCTTTCTCCTTCGCTACGTGGATGCCTTCTCTCTTTCTCTTGCCTGATTGTTCTGGCCAGACTTTCTGTATCATGCTGCATAGAAGTGGTGAGACTGAGCCACGTGGCCTTGCTCTGATCTTCACAAAAGTCTTCAGGATGTTTTATCATGGATTATAACTTTATCTGTGAGATTTTTATACTTCACCTTTACTAAGTTGAGGAATTTCTCATACTATTCATAATTTGTAGCATATTTTATTGTGAAAAAATGTTAATTTTTTTTTCATTTTGTGCAATCTCACTATGCAGCTTGCACTTGTAGCAGTCCTCTGGTTTTCAGCCTCCCCAGTGCTGGGATTACAGGCGTACACCACCATGCCCCAACTAAGGATGCTAAATTTTATCTAGAGCTTTTTCTCCATTGGTTGGGATGATCATATGACTTTTTGTCCTTTATTCTTTAATGGGATAGGTCTCACCTGTGCTTCCTGGAAATAAATTGCACTTGGCCATTATGATCTTTTTAATGTGCTGTTGCATTTGGTCTGCTATTACTTAGTATGTGGTTTATGTAGTTTTTCTTGTCTATTAATTGGCAACTCCACTCTTTGCCCATTTAAGATAAAATCCCTCCAATCATTAGGGCTTTTTCTCTCTCATATTTCTAGTACTTACTTGCCAAAGAATCCAGAATTTAGTCTTTTTCCTCCTGCCTCTCTACCAGCTAGGCTAAATCACCATTATCCTTTGTATGGCTATTTAAACAGGATCTAGTTGATCTTTCTTCTGTCTTATTACCTAATTTTTACCCAAAAGCCTTAGGAAATCTTTCAGCAACCAGACATAATGAGACCATGCCTCAAAATAAAAGATACAAAAAGGGGCTGGGGTTGTACCTCAGTGCAAAGGCTCCGGGTTCAATCCCCAAAATGAAAAAGAAAAGCACATAGAACAGCCCCTATACTCTTAAAAGGGTATATCCATACCCAAAGACACACAATGCTATGCCACAAGGAACAGAGAGACAAGGGAGTGAAATGGGGAAACCATATAATTGTATAACAAAGATCTGTCTTGAGGGTTCCGTAATGTCTCTGAGATAGAAACACTGACCTACAGTGAATGTGGGAGTGTGCAAAGAAATAAACACCTGGACTTAATTCCATTGATTGCTTTGCACTGATTCTGCACACAACCCATTCCCAGTGTGCTAAGTCTCAGCTGTAAGCCTGGGTGCAAGGACAAGTTTAACTGCTTTGCTTACTTGCCTGAAGATGTGCAGATTGTTGGGGCTTTAGTACAGATAGCATGTAGGGAAAAATTAAGCAGACACCCACAGAGTCTCTTAGCATAGAATTCCCACAGAAGCATAAAAACAGGGTTCTGATTATGCATGATCACATGTGGGGTCAGAGATGAAATTGAAAGTGTAAAAGAAAAATACCAATCTGTACCTACCTAATTGGGGTGGATTGACAACTGGTGGCCAACTTGTTACACCCAGCTAAAGTGAACCAGTGTGGTAGTAGGTGTGCGGGGCCTACCTGAGAATTGTTGCCTACAGCATCAGAGACAGAACTGGAGAAGAGGGGTAGCTGTAGGAAGCTGATAAGGTGCTATTGGTCCTCATGGGCTGCTGGGTCTCCTGAGGAGCTCGTCCTGCTGGCTTTCCTGATGACTTCTGCTGTTACTATCAGAGGAGCTCAGGACCTTGCTCTCACTGAGAATGGCTCTGGTTCACTTTGTGAGAGCTCTGGTCCTTGCTTTGAGCATTGCTTCCTGGTTCCAAAGAGAAAGATGGTACACTGTTCAGTCTCCTGGAGAAGCTTGTTACACTGACTTTCTTGATAGGAGTTTGTTTGTTCTTATCATCAAAGGAGTTTGGGACATCATTGTTGCTGAGGATGACTGTGACACTTGCGGGGAGCTCTGATTCTTACCTTGAGCATCACTTCCTGGCTCTAGTTCAGATCACTCAGCCTGCTAGCACAGATCCTTCATCCCACTGGCACAGTCTCCAGCTTCCACCACTGACCTTCGGGCTTTTCCAGCACATGCATGAAACAGGCCTCCAGTTGGACTTGTGGGAGGCATTGTCATGGGCTCCAGGTCTTCAGCTGGACCTATGCAAGACATTGCCATGGGATCCAGTCCCCCAGAGGGATTATTTTGGTCATTAGTGTGTGGACAGATCTCCCACACTTTCTTGTGTATGACTATTTGTTTAACTATTATAAAATAGTCCTATAAATTGTTTGTCCTACATTGATCTCCTTGCAAGTCCCTGATTATGACACTAATAGGGACAACAAGGTGTACCTCATTATAAAGTAGCTCCTGCCACTACACCATGGTGTCTTAGGTTTCTCATACCACACAGTAGTCAGAGTCTTTGACCTTTGCCATTCTTCATCTACTCTTGCTTGAGCTCTTACTGGGCAACCATCTGTGTGCTCCACCTGCTGCTCCTGTCTCAGTAGAACCACGGTGAACACTTCACAGAGTGTCCAGTAAACCCATGAGAAAAATGTCTTGGCCAGTCTAATGTGGAGCTTTACTGGTGTTTAAAAATTTAAATCTTTAGTTTAATAGGCAAATCTCAACTGTGAATCAACATTATTTCCACAATTACTGTGTGAGCTTAATGAGTGGAAATGAGACCATCTTTTCAAGTAAAAGGGAAGTTGTAAGTGGTTCGTGCTTTTCCAGGCCTGCCCACTTTCCTGGGCACCTGGACCACCCTCAGCAAAATTTTGAAATGTCTCATGTCTATCCTTGGCAGTTTCTAGGCCATAGTGGCAGGCTGTGTTTGTGTGCCTGGCATACCTACACACAAACACACACCTGCACACAAGGAAGTCATTGGATGGTTAAGCTCAAGACATACTGAGGAAGGACTGCAGGGTGAGAAAAAGTAGAAGTACATTGTTTCCCTAAATGAGTGCATCTCAATTCTGCCTGAGTACCTGCCTGGGTATCCTTCTGGGAATCACCCCCAAAGAGATTTGGAGGAATAGCTGAGAATCCCATAGGTAGGCTCAGGTGAGGAACAGCACAGGAGATTCTGTGGCCCTGCAGTACTGCACATCTGCACAGAGCCCCTTCAGATTCATTGCTGTCATGCTCACATGGTGCAGGAACTAATGTGCCAGGAGCAGCAGGCAGCCTCAGGTGTCCTCTGTGGTGGAAAGTGACTTTGGGGGCACTCACTGTTCACAGTGGCTTCAAGACCTCATCCTTGCTCATGTGTGCAGCCCAAAACCTGCCCAGAAGCCTAAGCAACCATCCATGTGCTTATCTTCATGTGTTGTGGCTCTGAGATTCTTGAGAAAGTTGTAGACCTTCATTTTGTTTTTGTAATAGGTCAGTGGAACTTTTGCTTTTTGTTTTGAGAAAGTTAGAGAAAGGAAGAGTCAAGCCACACTGTCTGAAGTGAGAGGGGATAGCTCCTGAAATGGGCTCTGTGTACAGCCAGGATATGATCTGTTCAAACTTTTTTGTCTTTTTGAAACAGGGTCACTAAGTTCTTTAAGCTGGCCTTGAGATCACTTTGTAGCTGATGCTGGTTTCAAACTTGCAAGGATCCTTCTGCCTCAGCCCCTCAAGTGCTTGGGTTACAAGCATTTGCTACCATGCCTAGCTGCCTGTTTCAACTGTCTCAACTTTTCAAGAGCCTGCTTGGACTCAAATGATTCTCTAGGCTCTGTTGCTGTAAGGTCAACAAAACAGACCAAAGTACCCACTCTGCTAATATGAACAGAAATAAGTGAGCAAAGTAAAATGTATGTTAGATGACAAGAAACCATCAACAGGGAAAGAAGTTAGGAGAGGGGCGTAGGTCCTCCAAGGCGGGAGTGAGGTAGGGAGGACTTTATGTCAGGGCTGCATTGCAGAGACACCTAGAGATAAGGATGTGTGGACCAATGGAGGAATGGCAGGAAGTCCCTGAGGCCCAAGTGAAGGGAGTGACAGAGAAACAGAATAGAAAAGTGTAGAAGGAGACTTGTTTGGTTTTGGATGGAAGCAAGCTCTGGAGAGATTTCTCATTACACTCCTGGGATCCTCCCCCTCTCCACCAGACTAAGGTGCTCCTGGTTCTCAGTTCATGGTGAGTGTGTTCATCTTACTGTGACCATCCAGCTTCCTTCCTCAGGCACCTATATTCCTGGTTGTTTTCTTCTCCCCTCTTCAACAATATTCTAGGCTTTCATAAGGGTCAGAATGGTTGTGTTATAAGAAAGTGGTGTAATGTGGTTCTCACAAAGGTGCTTCTAAGTGGGAGTGAATCTCTAACTGATAGAACATCAAGCCCTGGGAGGGTCAGAGCTTGGTTACAGTTGCCTCCACCTAGATATTACCTCTATGTTCAGGGCCTTAGTTATACTTTGTCCTGTTTTTCCCCTTACTAAAAGCTGGACCACAAGCAACTCTGCTTGGTGGCTCTTTAGAAGTGATGCTTCAAGTCTGACAATGGGAGGGAACAAACACATCTGGCTGTTGTACAGAAACTTCATTTTATCATTGGCAGTTGGGGCTGGCTTCCCATAGCACTTGCCTCACCAAAGTCACCTTTCCCCACCACCCAGTGAAGCCATGAGCTCCCAGACCATCTGGAAGAAAGCATCACAGGGTGCTCTGAGCCTCTGCTACTATGCTGAAGTGAGTGAGGAAGAACAAATTAGGGAGCATCTGGGTAAGAAGCCAGAGAGAAGATAAAACAGTACGGGAAGCAGCAGCCCAAGCCTTCAGAGGAGCGCTACATACTGCTTCGAAGTGAAAGCAAGCAGGCAGCAGTCAAGTAGATCCAGAGGAAGGAGAGGTGAGAGAAGACACACTCAGGAGCTGTAGTGATGCCAAAGTAGTCTTCAGGGTGACCCAGACCCAGACCCAAATTTAGAGCTGACAAGAGGAGATGCAAGTGTGCATGTATCTCTCTGTTGATTATCTATCATCTACCTCACAAGAAGAGAAGTCACCACATTGTCTGCAGGGAACGGTTCCCTTTGGCATCCAGGCTTTAACTAAGATATAATTAAGAGACTCATAGAGTCCCTCAGAAGGTATTTTTCACTCTGTGTCATGGAGCTCTGGTTTGAATGTGTTCTCCAAATTTCATGTATTGGAACTTTAATCCAGTAGGTCAAATGTTCATGGTGTTTGAAGACAGGGCCCTTGAGGGTAATAGATGCTTCATGAGGGCAAAGGTACTGATGGCTGTAGGAGCTAAGGAGGACAAAGGAAGATGCATGACCAGGTGAAACTCCATGCCACATGGGACCCTGCCGAGTCTCCACGACCCACAAAGATCTGCCCCAAAGTGACTGCTCCATCTTGAAATTCTGAGGTTTTGAAACATGAGCTAAATAAATCTTTATCTTTTGCAAATTATTCTGTGGTAATTATAGCAATGATAACACCTATCACATTTGAGGATATAGTGTACTTTTCATTACAAGGTAGAGGCGCAGACACGGGTGCACACATGTGCACACACAGGCTCCAAAAGACACGAAGTCACTCCTGTGAGCCAAAGAAAAGCTGTGAGTTTTGCCTAGTGGAGGTTTCAGCTCAAGGCTTCTGATGCAGCTTAACAGGAGAACTTGACAGGCACTGCAGGAAAGCCTGGAAAGAACAGAGAACTCCAGGAGCCAGGGTAGCACTCAGTAAGAAAGACAGCTCATAATTGCTTCTTCCAGGGCTGTTGTGCATTGGGAAAGCAATAGGTACCTTGGGTTTATGATTATAGGGGAGGAAAAAATAATATTTTCTCTATTCCTTCTTATTTCTTAAGTGTAATAGACACTGTAACAGAAGATCAATATAGCAAGAGAAAAAGGAAAAGAAATTTGTTAATGTGTTTCTTTTACATAAACATGAGCTGCACCCAGGGAATAAGAAATTCTCAAAGCTGTGGCTTTCAGTTTGATTAAAGAACATTTTGCAAAATACTCTCAATAAATTATAGGAAGGTTTCAGTGGAATGACAAAACAAAAGACAGGGACCTTGAGTGTTCATGTTGGCAACTTAGTGAGAGCCAATATATGCTAAAGGCTTATTAGTAAAGTTTGCTGTCCATCTTTCTGGCCACATTAGTAACGCTAATGACATGCTGATAAGAGTAAAGTTGGTGTTCAGTGGGAAGCCTTTTCTCCTTGATGGTAAGCGAGTGTAGGGGAGGGTGCTTTCTATGACTAACTTTATGTCCTGCTTTCAGACAGACAGAGGGAGGGCAGAGGGATTTCTGACATCTACTTCTTAATATTATCTGCCAGACAAAACAATCCTCATGTAAAAGGTACACTTTTTTTTTTTTTTGTGCTACCAGGGATAAAACTCAGGACCTTGCACTTACCAGGCAAGCACTTATTCAACAGAGCTATCTCCACAGCCACCAGCATGTGTTTTAAGGTGTTATATTATACTCTCCTACATTATCTAAGGCTACTTTTGAGAAATGCATGAAATGGATAGAAAGAGCTTTCGGAATATATAATAGGAAGAATTTTTTTATTAATTTTATTGAGAAACAAATGGCAATGAGACAGTTTAAAAATCAATTAATAGGACATTTTTAATCATCAATACATTGCATATTGTTATCTTCTTAGTGGTTATTCAGACATGATATCCTATCCAAATGCTATTAGTACAAATCTTTCTTCTCATTGAATTAAGAAACGTAGCGGTATATCTATCCTAACTATTTTGTATATGCAGATACAAAATGATCCTTTGTATCCCGTTTTTTGGTTTAGTTTTGTCAGATGGGTATTCCTTTGCTATTTAAATATTGTAGGCGTGTGAATTCAGCAAAATAATCCAATATAGTCCAGTAGGCCATAATAGTAGTGGGTTATCCATAGGACTGGCAATGTCAGAAGTTGTTGACTTGAGCCTTTTACAGCTCAGCATATTAACATGCTTTTCTTTTTATACTTCATTTTTATACTTTTTTGCTGGATGGTTAAGACAAAGATAAAGCAAGACTTATATAACAAGAAATTTATCTTTTGTATCTGATAAGGTCAGTCAAGTCCCCTCAGGATTTATCCTGTTACCCTGTACCACAGTTTGCAGATTCTTTGTCAGTGTCAGTCATATGGATGAGTTACGGTCATTGCTTGGCCAATTTGCTCTCTGTGAAAGCCTGAGAGAAGGTTTTCTCTCCATGTGACTCTTCTTAGGCATACTCTACATCATCAATCACATTGCTCTTTGGCCCCATAATCTCCTTGATCAGAAAATTTGGGACACAACTGAGTTACATGAATTTACAGTACAGTTTCTCCTGTGTCCCAAGTCTTCATTGACCTTGAAAGGCTAGGTCCAAAATGTTGACTAACCTTTCAGCCCTTCCTTTTCTGTAATTTTTGATCTGCAAACTTAGGTTGTTAACCCTCCAGAAAAGAAGGTTATTAGTACTCTGCAACATATGCAGTTCGGTTTACCCTATCCGTCTAAATATTGAACTCCTTAGGCTAAACATGAAACAGGTCTTTTCCATCCAGTATTGATATGTTAAACTCTTTAAGTCCCTACAGAATATGAAGAAAAATAATTTAAAAATATAAACAAGTACATATTTTTACACAGAAATTTAGAAATGTAATCATATATAGCATTGTAGCAGGACAGTCCTGTGACATTGTTTTTCTTGTCTTTTTTTTCATTTATTACCCTATATCTTAAAAAAAACCCAAAGTTTTACTTGAGAGACAGTATGGTAATAATTGGTTTGTCATGACAAGAAGTATGTATTTAGAAGACCAGAATGACAGGCATTCAAAGCATAACCCTTCTAGTACACAATGCTATTTTCAGTGTAGTTACTTGGTTCACAGGTATCAGCATGGATAGTTAGTCAGGGTGAGAAACCTACCAATTAACTGCTAGTTTCAAAACCCTGCTGTTTCTCAGGATCATTGCCTTGCTGATCTTGTGCATATAAATGTATGGCTTTGTCTCTGTAATGTTTCCCACCTTTTCTCCTTGCCCTCTCCTTGTTGTTCAATCCTCAGGTTCTCGCTTTCCTTTTAATTGCGTTATACTTTCTATTGGTATTTCATCTTTTGAGTTCTTATACTAGGGAGACTATATGTTATTTACACATGTGGGTCTGGCTTATTTCACTTATATCTTCAAGTTGCATCCACTTAAATATGAAGGCCTCGAGTTTATCATTCTTCATAGGTGAGTAATACTCCATTGTATAAAAATACCACATCTTTTTCAGTCATTCCTCATGTGATGGGCACCTTGGTTGTTTCCAAGACTTTGGTTATCACAAATTGTGCTTCTAGAAACATATGTACGTATATATCACTGATATGACATTTTCAGTTCTTCCGGGAAAATTCCCAGTGGGGGTATAGCTGGCTTAATGGGATTTCCAGACCTAGTTTTTTTTTAAGGAGTCTCTACACCTGTTTCTACAATGGTTGCACCAGTCTAAATTCCCACCAGTAGTGGAGAAGGATTCCCTTTTCCCACAGCCTCCCCAACATTTGTTGTTGGTTGGTTTCGTTATGATAACCATTCTTTTTGGGGTGAGATGGTATCTCAGTGTAGTTTTAATTTGCATTTCATGGGTGGCTAGTGATGTGGAGTATTTTTTCATATATTTATTCACTTCTTTAAATTCATCCTCTGAGAAGTGTGTGTTCATCTCGGATGCCCATTTCTGGAATGGGTCTTTAAATTTGGGGGCCCTAATGTTTTTTAGTTCTTTATAAATTTTAGAAAGCAGACTTTTATCTGAGTGCTTATTAATTAAGATATTCTCCAAATTTGTGGGTCGTCATTTCACTTTGTTGGTAATTTCTTTTGATGTGAAAAAACTTCTCAATAAGAGGTGGCCCCAGTTGTTAATTCTTTCAAGCATTACCAGTGCTATTTGATTTTTATTCATGAACACTTTGCCTACCCCTATGTCTTCATGATTTCATCCTACTTACTCTTCCAGGAGATTAATGTTTCTGTTTTAATGTTTAGATCTTTAAATGTTTAGATCTTTAATTTTGACTTTAGCTTAATGCATGGTGATAGACCTGGGTCAAGTTTGAGTTTTCGGCATGTAGAGAGCTAGTTTTTTCCAGCACCATGTGTCAAAGAGGCTATCTTCCTTCCAGTGAGTATGTTTGGTCCCTTTGTCAAAGATCTGGTTGCTGAGTGTTTGTAGAAGCCTCTGCATCTTCTAATCTATTACGCTGATCCCCAGGGCTATTTTGTTGCCAATACCATGCTGATTTTATCACAGTAGCCTTATAGTATAATTTTAAGTCAGGAATTGTAAGGCCTCCTGCCTTGTCATTGTTGGCCACGTTTGCTTTTGCTATTCTAAGTCTTTTCTGGTTCCAAATAAATTTTAGGAATGATTTCTCTAGGTTTGGGAGGTATTTTGGTGGTAGCTTGATAGAGATTGTATTAAATCTGTACAACAATTTTGGGACTATGGCCATCTTCATGATGTTGGTTCTTCTTATCCAGGAACAAGGAATATCTTTCCATTTTCAGAAATCCTCTATGATTTCTTTTTTTCAGAGTACTGTAATTTTCCTTGAAAGGTTCTTTGACTTCTTTAGTTAGATGAATTCCAAGGTATTTCATTTTCTTCAGTGCTATTGTAAAAGATATTGTTTCTCTAATTTCCCTCTCAGTGTGTTTGCTATCTGTGTACAACAATGCTATTGACTTTTAGGTATTGACTTTGTATCTTGCTATGCTACTGAATTTTTCTATCAATTCTAGTAGCTTCTTGGTGCAGTTTTTTGGTCTTGCAAGTAAAGTATCTTGTCATCTGCAAATAATGATAATTTAACTTCTTCACCTATTTTCATTCTTTTTATTTCTTTCTCTTGTCTAATGGCCATAGATAATGATTCCAGAACTATATTGAATAGGAGTGTTGATAGAGAACATCCTTGTCTTGTACTAGATCTGAGAGTAAAAGATTTCAGTTTTTCCCCATTTAGAATTATATTAGCCATTGGGTTGTCATAGATGGCTTTTATCAAATTGAAGTAGGAGCCTTCTATTCCAATTTTCTGTAGGACTTTGAACATGAATGAGTGGAGGGTTTTGTCAAAAGCCTTTTCTGCATCAGTTGAGATGATCATGTGGCTTTTAGATTTCGCTCTATTGATATAGTGTAGCACATTTATAGATTTTTGAATATTGAACTATCCTTACATCCCTGGGATGAATCCTACCTGGTCATGGTGTATGATCTTCTTGATGATTTGCTATATTCTATTTGCTGGTATTTTGTTGAAGATTTTTGCAACAATGTTCATGAGGGAGATTGGCCTGTAGTTCTCTTTTTTAGTTGCTTCTTTTCCTGGTTTTGGTGTCAATATAATACTTGCCTCCAGGAATGATATTGGGAGGATTGCTTCCTTTTCAGTTTCATTGAAGAGTTTGAGGAGTATATGGATTATATCTTCCATAAATTTCTTGTAGAATTCAGCTGTGTATGCATCAGGACCTGTACTTTCCTTTGTGGGGTGGCTTTTTATTACATTCGTATTTCATTGGCTGTCATCGGGTTGAGAGTTGTTATATCTTCTTGATTCAGGTTTTGTAATTTGTACCTTTCTAGGAATCTGTCCATTTTGTCTGTGTCTTCTATTCTGTGAACATAAAGATTCTTAAAGTAGCTATTGGTATTCTTCTGAATTTCCATTGGGTGTGTGGTGATTACACCCTTTTCATTCCTTATTGCTTGTATTTGAATTTTTTCTTTCCTCTGTTTGATGAGGTTAGCTAGGGGCTTATCAATTTTATTTAATCTTTCAAAGAACTAGCTTTTTGATTCGTTAATTCTTTTTGAACTGTTTTCTTCATTTCAATTGAATTAATTTCTGCTCTAATTTTTATGATTTCTTCCCATCTTTGGGCTCTAGGTTTGGTTTGCTCTTCCTTTCCTACATGTTGGAAGTGCAGTATTAGGGTATTTATTTGTTCCTCTTCTGTTTTCCTAATGAGTGAGTTCACAGCTATGATTTCCCTCTGAGAACTGTTTTTATCACATCCCATAAATTCTGATAAGTTGTGCTTGAATATTCATTGAATTGTAGATATTGTTGAATTTCTTGTTTAATTTCTTCTGTGATTCATTGATTGCTGAATTGGGTGTCATTTAATATCCATGTATTTAGGTTTTTTTCTGGTTTCTTTTGTCATTCATTGTCAGATTCATTGCACTGAGGTCAGATATTATGCATGGGATAATTTCTATTTTCTTGCATATGCTTAAGCATGACCTATGGACTAGTATGTGGTTTATTTTAGAAAATGATCCATGTGCAGCTGAAAAACATGTGTATTCTGCTGTGTTTGGGTGAAATACTCTGTATATGTCCACCAAGTCAATTTGTTCCAAGCTCTGGTTCAGTTTTACTGCTTCTTTGGTAATTTTTTGTCTGATTGACCTAGCTTTTTGGGATAAGGGGGTGTTAATCTCTCCTGCTAAGATTGTGGTATTGGATATTAGATTTTTCATGTCCATTAAGGTTTGTCTTATGTAGTTGGGTGTTCTCATGTTTTGTGCATACATATTTATGGGTGTTACCTCTTCCTCTTGACTTTTCCCCCTAATAAGTATTAGTGTTCTTTTTTATTTCACTTGATCATTCTTGGTTTGAAGTTGAGACTGTCTGAGACCAGGATTGCTACCCATGCTTTTTTTCTGAGGTGCTGGGGCATGTGTTTTTTTTTTTTTCCATCCTTTGACTCTCAGTCTATGAATTTCTTCATGAGTTAAATGTGTTTCTTCTATAGAGCGTATTGTTGTACTTTATTTCTTGTTCCACTGTACCAGTCTATTGCTCTTAATTGGTGAATTGAGTCCATTTTCATTGATGGCTATAAGTGAAATATGTTGACTTATGATTGACATGTTATTTACCTGCTGTTGTTTATTCCTTTTTGTCCTGTGTTTATTTGTTTGCCCTATTAAGTGGGTTCCTTCTTTTCTCATTCATGACATTCTGATCATTTTTATTCCTTTCTAGAACATCTTTCAGTAGTTTGTGTAGGGTTAGCTTTGTCATTATGAAATTCTTTAGTTGTTTTTTGTCATGGAAGTATTTCACTTCTCCATCAAACTTGAAAGTGAGTTTTGCAAGGTATAGTATCCTTGGATGGCATTTGTTTTCATAGAGGACTTGACTTACTCTGCTCCATGCTCTTCTTGCCTACATGGTTTGTGAAGAGAAGCCGGCCATAATTCTGATGGGTTTTCCTTTGAATGTGATCTGCTTCTTTTCTCTAGTGGCTTTCAGTATATTATTGTTGTGCTGAATTTCTGGGATCTTGACTGTTATTATATGCCTTGGCGTGTTTTTTATTGGATTGAAGTTATTTGGCATTCTGTATGCTGTGCTTACCTGAATGTCAGATTGTTTCCTCATATTTGGGAAGTTTTCTGCTATTACTTCTGCCAATATTCTGTTTTTATCATTTGTATTGACTCCATGTTTCTCATTGATGCCTATTAGTCTCACATTGTTCATCTTTGCATTGTCTTGCAGGTGATGAAGCATTTTCTCCTGCATCTTAGTTGTTTTTAGATCTTTTTTACCTTTTCATTAGCTGCACCATCTTCTTCAAGATCTGAACTTTGTCTTCATTTTCACTCAGTTTAGCAGGCTGGTGATTGAGATTCTATATTTCTTTATATCTCTTTGACTCTGCTTCATGATATCTATTTCTTTTCCGTATTGTTCATTGAAGGAATCCTTTATTCTCTAATCTCTCTCTCTTTTTTTTTTTTTTTTACCAATGTGTTCTTTAGAAGCAGTTATTAATTCTTTTACTGCAGAGTTTTTTTCAGATTGGGTTTCCTCCATAGTTTTCTCTATTTGATTCTTTACTTTAGATACTATGAATTCAGAGATTTCTTTTTTTTATTTCAGGAATTAATTCTGCTCTGAGTTCCTCTATCCCTTTCTGCTGTTGCTTATTTATTTCCAATGCTATTAATTTATTAATTTCAGCTGAGCTAGTGTCCTCTGCACTTGTTCTGGGTGGGCATTGGGTTTCCTCCATATATTTCTGTTTTTGATTCTTTACTTCAGATGCTATGACTTCAGTGATTTCTTTTCTTGTTCCAGAAATTAATCTGCTCTGAGTTCCTCTATACCTTTCTGCTGTTGCTTCTTCACTTCTGATGCTATTAATTCATACATTTCAGCTAAGCTGGTGTCCTCTGTACTTGTTCTGGGTTGGCTAGATCCCTGAGATTGCATTTTGCTCCTTGTCTTTGTCTTTTCATATAGCTCTGACCCCTGACATTTGGTGTAGAGCTTTGGTGCAGTTATAACTGTAGCTCTTAATGAAATTTGGTTGTAGAAGTTTGAGTTTATCCAGTTTTGCCTGGCTTGGGTCTAGCTGTTGTGTTCAGCTCCTTCCTGCTGCAGCCCTTGGAAGTGAACCTGTTGTGTCCCTCTGTTGCAACAGTGAACCTGTGGTGCCCCTCTGTTGTGCCCTTGTCCAGGGGGCACAGGAGAGCACAGAAGCTCTCCCACCCACTAGCTGGGCCTGTGCTTGGGTTGGATTGATGTGTCCCGAGAGTGTCTCAGAAGCTCTTAATATGTGGATTTGGGGGTGTGGGCTCCAGAGGCCTTCCTGTCAGGGGGTGGCCTGTGCTTGACCTGGGGAGATCCAACCAGCACAGGGGAGCACAGGAGCTCACCCCCACACTTGCTAGGCCTGAGCTTGGGCTGGATGGGAGAGGTGGAGGTTTCCCGGGAGAGCAGGGCAGAAAAGCGAGTCCACTTATTTAAAACAGGGACTAGAGATGGTGCAGTCTCCACTAGCTCTGTGTGTGCATGCAGCATTGAACCCTTTCTGCCTATGTGGAAAGGCTGTGCCTTAAGGCTGATGGGCAGGCAAATGACAAGACGCACTATTTTCTGAGGGCAGAGCCAAACAGAAGCTTGAGCCTCCTTGGAAGTTCCATATTAGAGGCAAAAATAAAGACCCATTTTCCCTCAGCTCTCCATGACTACAGCCAAGCCCCAAACTTGCTTTATTGAAAAGCTGCAAATTGGATTGGATGTCTGGATTTAACAGAGCCTAGCAATGTAATGTCCACCTAGCAGGCAGGCAGGAGCAGCAGGGACACACAGGTGCAGGATGGAAAGCTGGTGACTTGTTATGCTGCAACAAAGGAGTCACAGTTTTATTAATCACATCATTAAAAACTATTTTGGGAGGAACATGTACATACAGGTGGTAAAAGCTTCAGACATTTAAAGTTTTCTGGTTAGGGGACAGGGAAAGGATCACGTTATCCTGGGTTAGCACATGGTGCATTCAGGCAGCGGTGGGCCCTGTTCATGTAATAGCTTCTGTGGAAGCCATGCTTATCTCAGCTCTCCAGGAATGGAAACACTCACTGCACTATGCACACAGGTGAGTTGACTACGGGAACCCCCAGCAGTGCCCAAGGGTCGTTTATTGTACACATTACGAAGACTGCAAGCCTCAGCTGAGAACTGAGCCCTTCTGTTTCACCCACCAAGATCCACTGTAGGTGATTGTGTTTGGATTCTGATGTGGTCTGAGTGGGTATGAGTGTGCTTGCGTTCACACCGACACACCCAGGATGCAGTGGAGTCTTTGGACACAGGCATTCTTTGGGTTTGGATTCTGCCCTCCTTCTTAGTAGAAATATAGCTTTGAAACTCTTTTTAAATTGTCTAATTTGTTTAGCTAAGAGGAGATAATAAACCTACCTCATAAGATGATCATGGAAAGTAATGATAAAAGTGTAAAGCGTATGGTGATGCATGTCAGCGAGACTATATTTATTAAATGATCATATGAGTAATGTTTTTTTATCATCGTTCATTTTGTTACCATCAACTTTTATTTCTGTCCTGCTCCCAGCTATATCAGCTAGTTCTCCACAGTTCAGAGGCACAGAATTCACAGCCTGTGTTTCCCCTTTCTTAGGCAAGCAGCAGTATTATCATTAGCCTTATTTCTGCATCTTACCTGTTGGATTTTCAGTAGCTTATTGTTTATCTGCTTTTGTACTGCTAACACTGAAAGAATTCAACATTTTTCCAATGTGTTCTCTTCTGCAGAGAAGAATTATTTTTATCTGTGCTGTTTGGTAGAGGTTGTGTGGGTGGGAGTTCTACAGAATACTCTGGCTTAAGAAAAAGAAAAAGAATCAAGGCTGCTGCATCAAAACATCTCCTGCCATTAATCAAAGATGGGTTTAGTGCTGTATTCCCGTATCATATTTCTTTTTTATGCCTGTCGATGGAGCCACCTTGGATTTTGTGATTTAAGCATTTAATTTTTCTATAGTGTGCGGAACAGTGGATCAGCCACAATCAAAACGGTTGAGTTCCATGGATGAAGCCCATGTTGAAATAGCCGGTGTGCGCGGTGCTGAAAATACACTCTCCACAGGTCGATTCACGTGAAAAGTAATGGTTCTATTATTTAGTAGGGCCTTTACACATCAAGGGCATTCTCTCCCCAATATTAAATTTGAATACTTCCAAGATTTTAAGAGTTTAGTCCAGAGTACTTTGTTCATATAATTTGTATGGACTAATGAGAGCTCTGAGGTAAAATATTCTGTCAAGTTCAATTCTATCCATTAAATACATTGAAATCTTCTACATTCAGAGAGATTAATTTAAACTCTAGAGAGGCTTCTTAGACTTTCTTATTCATACACAAATGTTTGATTTCTTTTTTATAAAGTGATATGTTTTAAATATAAAGAGAATTTTAAAAAATTATGACACACCTAAATCAAAATCATGGCATCTTTTTTTCTTTTTTTCTTTTTTTTTTTTTTGAGACTGGGTCTTGCCCGGTAGTTTATACTGGCCTTGAACTCACTATGTAGCCCAGGCTGGCCTCAAACTTGCAGCTCTTCTCCTGCCTCAGTCTCCTGAGTGCTGTGATTACAGGCTGTGTGCTACCATGCCTGGCTCAACCATAACATCTACTTTCTAATATGAATAATCTACTTTATAAATCAAGATAAAAGACTATATTTATTTGTACAAAATAGTACTATAAAAATCAATAGTGGTTATATGGAAAAAAATTCTACTTTGATTCACATGTACCTACTGATATTTTGAGCTCTTGCTATGTACCAGACACTGGAGAAGCCCCCGGGATATGACATGAACAGGATAGGGTGGGTGTGTGACTGAGTGCTTGCATGCTTGCCTGGCATGTGTGAGGGTCTGGGTGTCATCCACAGCATGGCAAGATAAATACATAAAATGAAATTAAATAAATAAGACAGGATCTTTGTTTTCTCTACACTCAATATCTATTAAACATACAAATTGGAATAAGACATGGCACTGGAGGCAATGAAGGTCTGTTAAAAAAATGAAAGAGACCAATAACTACCCGAAGAGCGATCTGGGGATGCTTTCATTTTCTGCTTCACCCACCCTGGAGCTCGCGCCTGGTCTACGGGAAACCTCTGCTGTCATTGCCTCAGTGTTTCTCTCTTTGCCACACTGCATTGATTTTTTCCACACAGTAGTAACATGACGTTTAAGCAAATAGAAATCACATGATGCTGTTCTCCTGATCAGTGTGCTTTTGGTGGCTTCCCATTTCACTTAGAGTCAAACCTGCACCCAACAACATCCTATATTCTATGTTTCTTTGTGTGTTTCTTTCCTCACTGCCCTTGTTCCATTCAGGGCTGCCTTTTAATAACTGTGAAATGTCCAGTTAGCATGCCAGCTTAGTTGCTGTGAGCTGCATCAGTGGGCAAGGTATTTTATTTTAGATGTGCCCACCCTGCTTTCATCTCAGACTTCCCTTTTTGTTTTTCTTGGACAAACACCTTTATTACAGAAATCAAATAACAGTAAAAACTCATGGTAGCAACTTCACCACAAGGATGGAGGACTGAGCTTAGAATCACTTGCTCATAAGTCATTCAGAACAGAACACAATTCTTCCAGTGCTCATACGAAGCACAGAAAATATCATAGTATTACTGGCTTCTCCATGGTTATTCATTATTTTACATCAAAATCACACAGCATAGTACAGCAGAGACCACTCCTGGCCTCCTTTAGTACAGTCTAAAAAGCCAAGTGCAGAGAAATGTGAATGTAATCCAAACTTTAGTTCTTCAACTGTATCCCAACTTTTTTTTTACAAGTACAGATAGAATTCAGTTTGTTCAAGTTCCAGTTTATTTTCTGCAAGGAAATACAACAACATACAGCAATGGAGGCAACTTATTTCTCCAGGATCCATTATACACCTCAGGCTTTCTGAGTGAGCCCACTATGGTCACAGGCTTTCACAGAAGAGCCCTGGGCTTGCAGGTCTCAACCTACAGGTTTCCTCCTCATCTCTTTTCCACTCAGTCTTCTTTTTCCTTGCCTGTGGCATCTAACAAATTTGAATTCTTCTTGTTATGTCATTTATCTTTTCTTCCCAGTCCCTCCCCTCCCAGCCCTCTACGCTCACACCCACACCCTCACTCAGTCAGTCAGATGCAAGTTTCATAAGATCAGACACCTCTTCAGGGTTGTCCACATTCATCCATCTGGCGCTTATCATTTGATGCTTTTTAAATGCACAAAGGAATTTCTCAGGAAAGATGACACAGAACTAGGCAAAAAGTTATCAGAACAAGAGGCAGAATGATGACTTAAAGCTCTAAGCTACTATTTGTTCCAGAATTGCCTAGTGAGATAGATAAGAATCTAGCAGTACCTTGGTTAATACTTCAGCTGGGAATGACTTTTTGGTAGCAAGCACAACATAGCTTGAAATATGATTTGGCCCATGAAACCAGACTAAGCATTAATAGTTGAAACATGTGATATTGAGTGTTCTGAGCATTGCAATATCTTAATTGGTGTGCACATGTCTCTGTTCAGAAGTTATGACAGAGATCATGTCTTTTCCAATTACCCTTTTTCTGCTTGACATTCTTTAAAAACAGAATTTAAATTTTTTTCATAATCAGAAGTCAAGAGAGTTCACTAGTATCTTCATTGGTTCATACAGAACACATTCAATGATAAGCTTGCAAGTCATGTGAAAGAATTTCAGAAATAAAGACCCAATTAATTACCTATTAACATGGGGAACTCTGAGCAAAAAGTGACAAGAATTTGTAAAAAAAAAAAAAAGACCCAAAACTTCTTTTATTAAATTTTCTGGGGACCTTTTTTTGTCCGTAATTGAATCTTTCAAGTTTTTGTGTGATTTATGGAGCTATTGGAATTGAATTAGCCTCTTCTTCTCAGTGGCTATATGAGGTATTTACCACTTTTTCTGAGAATCATAAGATTTGTCAGGTAATTATGGATTCTGGCCTTTTCCAAGCCAATGATGTCAACTTTTCTTTGACATTGCATAATTAGATTGCAGACGATTTAATGAAGACTTTTTAAAATTAGCATATATATTTTCCAAGAAATGAAATAACCATAGCATTGCGTTAGTGTCAGTGATGTAGACATTCTTATCTGAAGTGTAATCATTCTATTTTTCTATTTCCAACAGATAAATAGTTACCGCTAACTTCTTTGGCTTCTGCGAGTTTGATCTTGTTTCCGCACGTCCATGATCCAGACAGCGTGTGTGTTTGCACAACTTAAACCATCACTTCTGTGTCAGGGATTCTCTCTGGCTTCCAGAGTAGCATCCTCACCCAGGCACCAAGCCTGTGGCTGGAAGTGGCCACACGGCATCTCCACGTGGAAGCCCCACCACCGTGTCAAGTTCAACAAAGCTTGAGAGTACCTCTTGGTCCTTTTGTGTCTGTCTGTGAGCCCTCACCTGCCATGTCCCCTCCCCATGTTTCCTTCTGTTGTGCATTTACCCCTGCCTTCAGTGTGGACTCATGAGGCACAGCCTAGATTTGTGACTTCTGGCCCTGGGTAGGCCTTTGCTTTGGTTTGTCATCGCATCTACATCAAGCTGGTAATGTTCTCACCTGTCCTTCCCCATCTTGCTTGCGCTTTAAGTCCACGTACATTTTTCAAAAATAGTGTCTCCAGCATAAGAATGACTATTGAAGGATCAAAAAGCTCATCATCTACCATGAAAAGAAAAGCTTTGAAATATCTGTAGAAAGAACTCTCAATAACTTACCTTAGAGCATAGGGTACTAGCTTTCCACAAATCTGGTAAGCTTGTAATCAGCTTTAACTTTATCTCTCTCTTTCCTTTTTTTTTTTTTTTTTTGGTGGAACTGGGGATTGAACTCAGGTCCTTGCGCTTGCAGGGAAGTGCTTATTCTACTGAGCCATCTCCTTGGCACCTAAGTTTGTCTCTTTAATACATACTTCTTTTCATCATTTATGCAAGTCAGTGTTCCTTTAATATTTAAAGATGCTCTCACAAAGAAGTCTTACTCTCCTTTGTTTTCTATGAGTTTAGATCTTGTCTCTTCTATCAAACTAGGCCCTGTATAAGGTGAGGAATGTCATTTTCTGATCTCTCTGCATCTTTTACAGTGCTAATCATTTTATAAAATGTAACGTATGCTTGACAAATATTTATATATGTGCAAAGACTCGCACATAATCTTTATAAGGATGAAGTTCATTCCTCTTATATTTTTAGCTTTCTATCCAATGAGTAGCATGTCCGGTACCTAGTAGATGTCATAGATATATATTTTCCTATTATAAATACACATTTACCTTCTATATAAGTGCATGCGATATTGTATATGTATTTGATCAGAGACTGAGTAAATAAGTGCTAAGAAATAGAATCACAAGTAAAACTCAACTATGTCGAGTTTATTTTATTTTTTGTTTTTAAAATATTTATGTGTTTGCTGCAGGGTCTTACCACACAGCTCTGACTTGTAGTGATCCTCCTATTTTCAGCCTCCCCAATGCTGGGATTACAGGTGTACATCACCCCACCCAGTCTCAATAGTGGCTGGCTCAGCATACCTAAGGGCGGGGCTGGAGCAGCATGTGGTGCCTGGGATCAAACCCTGGGCCCTGTGCTTGCCTTAGCAGGCACTTAGTCTACTGAGCTATCTCACTGGCCCATCTATGTCAATTTTAGTAGAGTCTATTTAGTAAGGAAGGAAAATGAAGAGAAAAAAAATGCCTGAGAATCCTAAATCCAATGTGCTTATTCTTTGGATAT
>NW_004524582.1:15275932-15276870 GCF_000260255.1 Octodon degus
TTTTTTTCTTCTTCTTCACATAGAAAGATGCACCATGACAGCAGCTTCCTCTTATCCCTGAGGAACACACTCCAAGGATTCCCAGTGGTCACCTGAGACCATGTGTAGTACTATGCTGATAACCATAACTAATGACCAAACAGACCAGTTTAACAATGCCCTATAATAAAAGCTCACAATTAGACACTTGTGTTAAGTAAAAAAGACATGTGTGAATACAGGGACTGCAGTACCATGGTCATTACCTGATAACTGAGAGGGTTACTGAGTCACGGGTGAGTGGTACATATAACATAGACACCCAGGATGGAGGAATTAAGCCTGACCTGCTAAGGTGGAGCAGTGTGTGTGAGGTTTACTATGAATGGTACACAACTTAAAACTTATTGTTTATTTCTTGAATTTTCCACTTACTATTTTTTGACCACAGTTGACAGGAGGTAATTAAAGCCATGAATATGAAGGCAAATATGGTGGGACTACTGTACAGGCACTTATTGAACCCTTGAAAACTCTGAGATTTCTAAACTATTGATCAATTGTGTTGTAAAGGGCAGAATAATGGGGATCAAAAGGGTTGCTTCTGGCAGTCAACAAGGATGGGGTTGGAATTGGAGAGTGTTTATGAGGCCGGGAAGCAACTGGAGGTTTTTAAAGATACACTGTTCTTAAGGAAGATGATATTTTATTCCTCTTTGCTTCATGTATTTATTTAATACCTGTCTCTCTATAAAGGCATTTTATATCCACCATGCCTAGAATTAGAGTCTGTAACACTGAAGATATTCAATAGATATTTGTTGAATGAAACAATAGAATAAAATCTATGGTTATATATGTATATGTACATGGGAGAGAGAGAAGAAGAGGAGAGAAAGAAAGAGCCAGGGAGCCAGAGAGAGCGAGAGTGAGAGTGAGAGAGCGTGAGAGCAAGAGAG